>NC_090385.1:2173311-2473311 GCF_036365525.1 Heterodontus francisci | reverse complement strand
AACACAGTAAAAAACCTAAAATAAAATAAAGAAAAAAGAAACAAAGAAAAAATAACAGGGTGGGGGGGGGGGGACCGTCATGCTGTGAAATTATTGAATTCAATGTTCAGTCCGGTAGGCTGTAGTGTGCCTAATCGGTAAATGAGATGCTGTTCCACGAGCTTGCATTTATGTTCGCTGGAACACTGCAGCAATCCCAGGACAGAGATGTGAGCATGAGAGCAGGGTGGGGTGTTGAAATGGCCAGCAACCGGAAGCTCGGGGTCCTGCTTGCGGACTGAGCGTTGGTGTTCCTCAAACCAGTCACCCAGTCTGCTTTTGGTCTCCCCAATGTAGAGGAGACCACTAAAATAAAAACAAAATATTGCGGCCGCACCTTTCTTCGGAACTAGCAAATATTAGAAATGTCAAAGGTTATAAGCAAGTGAGGCAGGGGTGGGGCAAGAGATAACAAAGGAGGTGTAGATTGGACAAGGCCACATAGCTGACCAAGAGGTCATGGAGCAAAGGCAAACAATACGTTAATGGTGTGTTGAAAGACAAAGCATTCGTACAGATAGGGTGTTAATGGACTGAAGATTGACCAGCCGCAAGTACAAACATGAAAGAAAAACAGTGGGTAAGCAAACTGAACAAACTAAGATGAAATGAAATAAACAAAAAAAAGTGTAAAAAATGTAAAAAAAGAAAAAATAACTAAAAATAAAAGTAAAATGGGGGGCCCGTCATGCTCTGAAATGATTGAACTGAATGTTCAGTCCGGCAGGCTATAGTGTGCCTAATCGGTAAATGAGATACTGTTCCTCGAGCTTGCGTTGATGTTCACTGGAACACTGCAGCAATCCCAGGATAGAGATGTGAGCAGGGGGGAGTGTTGAAATGGCAAGCAACCGTAAGCTCAGGGTCCTGCTTGCGGACTGAGCGAAGGTGTTCCGCACAGCGGTCACCCAGTCTGCATTTGGTCTCCCCAGTGTAGAGGAGACCACATTGCGAGCAGCGAATACAGTATACTACATTGAAAGAAGTACAAGTAAATCGCTGCTTCACCTGAAAGGAGTGTTTGGGTCCTGGGATGGTGAGGAGAGAGGAGGTAAATGGGCAGGTATTACACCTCCTGCGATTGCAGGGGAAGGTGCCATGGGACGGGGACGAGGTGGTGAGGGTAATGGAGGAGTGGACCAGGGTGTCGCGGAGGGAACGATCCCTTTGGAATGCTGACGGGAAGGGAGGGGAAGATGCGTTTGGTAGTGGCATCACGCTGGAGGTGGCAAAACTGGCGGAGGATGATCCTTTGGATATGAAGACTGATGGGATGGAAAGTGAGGACAAGGGGAACCCTATCACGGTTCTGGGAGGGGGGGAAGGGGTGAGGTTAGAGGTGCGGGAAATGGGTCGGACACGGTTGAGGGCCCTGTCAACAACAGTGGGGGGGAATCCTCGGTTGAGGAAAAAGGAGGTCATATCAGAAGCACCGTCGTGGAAGGTAGCATCATCAGAGCAGATGCGTCGGAGACAGAGTAACTGGGAGAATGGAATGGAGTCCTTACAGGAGGTAGGATGTGAAGAAGTGTAGTCCAGGTAGCTGTGGGAGTCGGTGGGCTTATAATGGATATTAGTAGACAGCCTATCCCCAGAGATGGAGACAGAGAAGTCGGGGAAGGGAAGTGTCAGAGATGGACCATGTAAAGGTGAGAGAAGGGTGGAAATTGGAAGCAAAGTTCATAAAGTTTTCCAGTTCGGGGCGGGAGCAGGAAACGGCACCGATACAGTCATCAATGTACCGGAAAAAGAGTTGGGGGAGGGGGCCTGAGTAGGACTGGAACAAAGAATGCTCGACATATCCCACAAAAAGACAGGCATAACTAGGACCCATGCGGGTACTCATAGCAACACCTTTTACTTGAAGGAAGTGAGTGGAGTTGAAGGCAAAGTTGTTCAATGTGAGAACAAGTTCAGCCAGGTGGTGGATGGGGACTGGTTGGGCCTCTGTTCAAGGAAGAAGCAGAGAGCCCTTAAACCATCCTGGTGGGGGATGGAGGTGTAGAGCGATTGGCCGTCCATAGTGAAGAGGAGGCGGTTGGGACTAGGAAACTGGAAATTGTCAAAATGGCGTAGGGCGTCAGAAGAGTCACGGATGTAGGTGGGAAGAGACTGGACTGGCGGAGAAAAGATTGAGTCAAGATAGGAAGAAATAAGTTCAGTGGGGCAGGAGCAGGCTGACACAATGGGTCTGCCGGGACAGTCCCGTTTGTGCATTTTGGGAATGAGGTAGAAGCGGGCTGTCCGGGGTTGCGGGGCTTAGAGGTTGGAAGCTGTAGAGGGAAGATCTCCAGAGGAGATGAGGTCAGTGACAGTCCTTTGGACAGTGGCTTGATGTTCGGTGGTGGAATCATGGTCCAGAGGGAGGTAGGAAGAAGTGTCTGTGAGTTGGCGTTGAGCTTCTGCAAGGTAGAGGTCGGTACGCCATACAACAACAGCACCACCCTTGTCTGCAGGTTTAATGACCATGTCGGGGTTAGACCTGAGAGAACGGAGTGCCTCAAGTTCAGAGGGGGATAGGTTAGAGTGAGTGAGGGGGGCAGAGAAATTGAGATGACCACTATCTCGCCGACAGTTTTCAATGAAGAGATCAAGAGCGGGGGAGGGGTCCAGTTCGAGGGAGAATGCTGGAGGCGGGTGAATGGGTCTGCTGGTCGGGGGGAGGACTCCTGGTCAAAGAAGTGAGCCCGGAGGCGGAGGCGACGGAAGAAGAGCTCAACGTCATGCCGAGCGTGAAATTCATTGAGGTGGGGACGTAAGGGAATAAAACTGAGACCTTTGCTGAGTACAGAACGTTCAGCATCAGAGAGGGGGAAGTCAGAGGGTATAGTGAATACACGGCAAGGGGTCAGATCAGAAGGGGTGGGTCAGAGGGAAGTGAAGCGGAAGGAGGATCTGGAGGAGCATTCGTCCCCATCAGGGGAGGAGACCGCATTGTGAGCAGGAATACAGTATACTACATTGAAAGAAGTACAAGTAAATCGCTGCTTCACCTGAAAGGAGTGTTTTCGGGGCCTGGGATAGTGAGGAGAGAGGAGGTAAATGGGCAGATATTACACCTGCGATTGCAGGGGAAGGTGCCGTGGGAAGGGGACGAGGTGGTGGGGTTAATGGAGGACTGGACCAGGGTGTCGCGGAGGGAACGATCCCTTCAGAATGCTGACAGGGGAAGGGAGGGGGAGATGCGTTTGGTAGTGGCATCACGTGGAAATGGTGGAGGATGATCCTTTGGATATGGAGGCTGATGGGGTGGAAAGTGAGGACAAGGGGAACCCTGTCACGGTTCTGGGAGGGAGGGGAAAGGGTGAGGGGAGAGGTGCGGGAAATGGGTCGGACATGGTTGAGGGCCCTGTCAACCACAGTGGGGGGGAATCCTCGGTGGAGGAAAAAGGAAGACATATCAGAAGCACTGCCGTGGCTGGTGTCATTTTTAAAGGGCTTCCAGCCTTTCGGTGTAATTTAAATTTTTAATGTTACAGTAGTTTAAAAATTCAAGTGAGAAATTTACTAAAAGTTTCAATCCCATTTCCCACCCAAACACCACCCCCCACAGACTAGAGAATTTATTAATTACCTTCCCCCCCAAAAAAAACTAACACTGTGATCCCAACCTTCCTGCCCCCCCGCCAAAGTTTATAACTTTTACTTTCAACCCCTTCCCATCATCCCTTCCACCAATCACATGAGTCATCCCTGCTCCCTTCTCTCCCCCACCACGCACCCCCCCACCCCCCCCCCCCCTCCCCCACTGCCCTGAAGACTTACTGCTCCCCCCTCCCAACCATTGTTCTGCCTCGGATCTCCGAACAGAGATCTGAAGGCGCAGGAGTTCCAGCAACTGGCCAGAATATCACAGCAAGCCGGCCGTTGTGACAAGGTAAGATTTAATTCATTCATTTAAATAGATTTGCATATTTTAATTTTGTTCCCGCGCCAAGCGGTGGGGGGCCGCCACGAGTCCTCACCCCCGCCTGTAATATGGGGCGGGGCTTTCTCAACCTCGAGGCCCGTGGCGGGCTTCTCCCGAGGTATTTTCTGGGCCCCGCCACTACCCCTGACACCAGGTCACCAGTAAAATCCAGCCCATTGTAGATGTTGTTACAGCCAGGTGAGGAGGGGGGGTCACAGTCACCCCTCTTGCCCTTCCTCTTATTTAACCGCAACAGGATTTATTCCTTTTTAAACAGTGGTTGTGCTTACCACCTCTGTGAGTGTTTTACCTTTTATTTTTAATGTGATTGTGAAAGAATCAATTATACATGTTTTCTTGAGTTTAAACAAGGAAGAGATAAGTTTATTATACTCAACAAGCTAAACCCAATCTAAAATAATAAAAAGTACACTAAACATTCAGGCACACATTCACACGAGGATCACACACACACACAAATAGATTCCGAAGTGGAAAGTAGGTTTTTTGGTTGGATTGAAGTCCAGAATAAATAAAGTTAAGTACGCAGTCTGAGGTTGGCTGATTCGGTGGTCTTCCGGATAGAGTTGTATTCTTGAAGTCTTGGCTGGTCAAAGTGCACTTTGTGGCTGGACTGCTTTGCTCAGGGTTTTCTTGGAAGCAGAATTGTAGTTGGCTCTCTTACCCCGTTCTGTAGCAGTCTGTAGGCTTGGAGGGTCCACAGTCGCAGACGGTTTTCAAACTTTGATGCTTTCTTGAGAGAGAAAGGGAAGCATGCAGCAATCTCTGCTGCTGCACTCAGTTACTGCTTGTTTCTTTATGTGTAACAAATCTCCCAGTTTCACACAGCCTGGGGAGACAGTCACATGGTTTTGTCAATCCCCTTTGTTTTCAATGAGGTCCAAAGCCAAAACCCCTCTCAGGTGGTATTGTCAATGTTCATGCTCCCCCGGAGGGGTGTCTCCACTTATGCATGCCTCGAGATGGCTTTGAATGTCCCGCGAACAAGGGTGATCGGGATAATCTACTCAGTTAGCCATAGCATTGTCCTGGCTGGGCTTCTTGTTAGACTTGTGTATGGAAATTGGAAATAAAAACGGAAAGTGCTGGAAATACTCAGTGGGTCAGGCAGCATCTGTAGAGAGAGAGAAGCAGAGTTAACGTTTCAGGTCTGTGACCTTTCATCACAATTGGCAAAGGTTCGAAAAGAATTAGGTTTTAAGCAAGTGAAGGGGGTGGGTGGGCATTTGTTCCTGGGATGGCAGGACTGTCCTATGAAAAGAGATTGGGGAAACTGGGCCTGTATTCTCTACAGTTTTGAAGAATGAGAGGTGATCTCATTGAAACCTACAAAATACTTAAAGGGATAGACAGAGTAGATGCAGCTAAGATGTTTCCCCTGGTTGGGGAGTCTAGAACCAGGGGTCACAGTTTCAAAATAAGGGGCAAGCCACTTAGGACAGAGATGAGGAGAAATTTCTTTATTCAGAAGGTTGTGAATCTTTGGAATTCTCTACCCCAGAGGGCTGTGGAAGCTCAGTCATTGAGTATGTTTAAGGCAGAGATTGACAGATTTCTAAATACCTATGACATAAAGGGATATGGGGATAGTGTGGGGAAAGGCATTGAAGTGGATGTTCAGCCATGGTTGTATTGAATGGTGGAGCAAGCTCGATGGGCTGAATGGCCTACTCCTGTTCCTATATTCCTATGTTCCAATTCAGTCTCCTGGTATTTCAGATGCAAATTGCAGTGGACATCATGATTGTCAGCTTTTTTTAACACAATAACTGTTAATTGAAAGTTTAATGTAAGTTTCCAACTGCTGAATTAATATTTCTCATTTGGCATGTTGTGTTTTCTTGACAATATAAGCAGGCTATTTGATGAGGACATTGAACTTGACACCAGAGCACAGCAGTTTGAAATAATATAAGAAATAGGAATGGGGTAGACCATTCGGCCCCTCAAGTCTGCTCCACCATTCAATACAATCATGGCTAATCTTCTGCCTCAACTCCACTTTGCCATCTGCTCCCCATATCCATTGATTCCCTTAGTGGTCAAGGATCTGTCTATCTCAGCCTTAAATATATTCAATGATGGAGCATCCACAATCCTCTGGTGTAGAGAATTCCAAAGATTCACAACCCTTTGAGTGAAGAAATTTCTCCCTATCTCTGTCCTAAATGTTTGGCCCCTTATCCTGAAACTGTGCCCCCATGTTCTAGATTCCTCAGCCAGGGGAAACAACCTCACCGTGTCTAACCTGTCAAGCCCCTTCAGAAGCTTGTATGTTTCAATGAGATCACCTCTCATTCTTTAAAACTCCAGAGAATATAGGACCAATTTACTCAGCCTCTTATCATAGACAACCTCCTCATCCCAGGAACCAATCTAGTGAACTTTCGTGGTACCCCCTCCAAGGTAAGTATAACCTTTCTTGAATGTATGTTAGGGGCAAGAGGATAACCAGGGAAAGAGTAGGGCCCGTTAGGGATCATTGAGGCAATCTGTATGTGGAGCCGGAGGACATAGGTGAGGTTTTGAATGATTACTTTTCATCTGTGTTCACTATGGAGAGGGATGATGTAGGTGTAGGGATCAGGGAGGGGGATTGTGATATACTTGATCTTATTAGCATTGTAAAGGAGAAAGTATTGGCTGTATTAGCGGGCTGAAAGGTGGATAAATCCCCAGGCCCAGATGAGATGTATCCCAGGCTGCTATGTGAGGCAAGGGAGGAGATAGCGGGGGCTCTGACGCAAATTTTCAGATCCTTTCTGGCCACAGGACAGGTACCAGAGAATTGGAGGTCAGCAAATGTGGTGCCATTATTCAAGAAGGGTAGCAGGGATAAACCAGGTAATTACAGGCCAGTGAGTCTAACATCAGTGGTTGGGAAATTATTGGAAAAATTTTTGAGGGATAGGATTAATCTCCACTTGGAGAGTCAGGGATAGTCAGCATGGGTTTGTCAGGGGGAGACCGTGTCTAACAAATTGGATTGAATTTTTCGAGGCAGTAAGATGAGGGTAAAGCAGTTGATGTAGTCTAGGCTTTTGATAAGGTCCCGCATGGGAGATTGGTTAAGAAAGTAAAGGCCCATGGGATCCAGGGTAATTTGGCAAATTGAATTCAAAATTGGCCTAGTGGAAGGAGGTAGAGGGTGATGGTCGAGGGTTGTTTTTGTGAATGGAAGCCTGTGACCAGTGGTGTACCGCAGGGATCGGTGCTGGGACCCTTGCTGTTTGTAGTGGACATTAATGATTTAGACGTGAATATAGGAGGTATGATAAGTAAGTTCGCAGACAACACAAAAATTGGTGGTGTCGTAAATAGTGAGGAGGAAAGCCTTAGATTACAGGACAATATAGATGGGCTGGTAAGATGGGCGGAGCTGTGACAAATGGAATTTAATCCTGAGAAGTGTGAGGTGATGCATTTTGGGAGGACTAACAAGGCATGGGAATATACAATGGATGGTAGGACCCTAGGGTGTACAGAGGGTCAGAGGGACCTCTGGGTGCTTGTCCATAGATCACTGAAGGCAGCAGCACAGGTAGATAAAGCGGTTAGGAAGGCATACGGGATACTTCCCTTGATTAGCCGAGGCATAGAATATAAGAGCCGGGAGGTTATGATGGAGCTGTATAAAACGCTGGTTAGGCCACAGCTGGAGTACTGTGTACAGTTGTGATCACCACACTATAGGAATGATGTGATTGCAATGGAGAGGGTGCAGAGGAAATTCACCAGGATGTTGCCTGGGCTGGAGCATTTCTGCTATGAAGAGAGACTGGATAGGCAGGTGTTGTTTTCCTTGGAGCAGAGAAGGCTGAGGGGGGACCTGATTGAGGTATACAAAATTATGAGGGGCATTGATAAGATAGATAGGAAGAAACTTTTTCCCTTAGCGGAGAGGTCAATAACTAGGTGGTATAGATTTAAGGTAAGGGGCAGAAGGTTTAGAGGGAGTTGAGAAATTTTTTCACCCAGAGGGTGGTTGGAATCTGGAACACACTGCCTGAAGAGGTGGTAGAGGCAGGAACATTCACGACATTCAAGAAATATTTAGATGAGCACTTGAAACGCCAGAGCATACAAGGCTACGGGCGAAGTGCGGGGAAATGGGATTAGTTAGGACGGGTGCTTGATGGTCGGCGCAGGCGCGTTGGGCTGAAGGGCCTGTTTCTGTGCTGTAAAACTCTGTGACTCTCTGGCAATATTTAGTCACTGTCTGTAAGATTGTACTCCAGACTAACTAATTTATGTCCAAGCCAAGTCTATTATCTGTTAGAAAAGGTGCACTTTTAACACAATGTGCTGAAACTGGATAGTACTTGATGCACATTGCAGTTACTGATCTTTGACATACTTGTAAAACTTGTTCTTTAATCCAATTCGCAGCAAGAAATATAGTTAATGACTTTTTCTAGCATGGTCATTGAAACATAATTTTTTACCATGTCTTCCCTGACAGTTTTTAAAATTGCAAATGCAGCATAGATTTTGTTAAGGAATGGTAGGCATTTCATCATAGATAAGTTTTATTGAAGCCATCCATTGCATTGTATTTACTTTTGTATATTGGTCAGCAGCATCCTCTTTTTGCCAATATCACTCAGCCCCATTACACCACACTCTTGTATTCATGAACTTACAGTGCTGACATCTGGAGATTCCTTGGATTTTCTTGCCTGTTTTTCCCTCAATGCAAGTGCTGAAACAATGTGATTCCAAATGGATAGCAGCGGAATTGCACCATTTATATAGAAGTGAAAGTCCAGCAACTTGACATGTCACTGAGCTTATGTCCCAGGTGAAAGTAATGCGTGCCAGAGCGCAGAAATCGAGCCATTCCCAAAGTGACTTTTGTCATTTTAGAATGAGTTTACACAAGGAAGTTATGTTGAGCTTGTATAAGACACTAGTTCGGCCTCAGCTGGAGTATTGCGTCCAATTCTGGCCGCACTTGAGGGAAGACGTGAGGGCATTGGAGAGATTCACAAGAATGGTTCCAGGGATGAGGACTTTCAGTTGTGAAGATAGATTGGAGAAGTTAGGACTGTTTTCATTGGAGGAGAGAAGGCTGCAAGGTGATTTAATAGAGGTATTCAAAATCATGAGAGGTCTGGACAGAGTAGATAGAGAGAAACTGTTCCCACTTGTGAAAGGATCGAGAACAAGAGGGCACAGATTTAAAGTATTTGGTAAGAGAAGCAAAAGTGACATGAGGAAAAACTTTTTCACACAGCGAGTGGTTAAGGTCTGGAATGCGCTGCCTGAGAATGTGGTGGAGGCAGGTTCAATTGAAGCATTCAAAAGGGAATTAGACAGTTATATGAAAAGGAAGAATGTGTAGGGCTATGGGGAGAAGGTGTGGAAATGGAAATGAGGGCGTTGCTCTTTCAGAGAGCCAGATGGGTCGAATGGCTTCCTTCTGCACTCTTACGATTCTGTGATAACACAAGCCTTTAAACGTGTTTTAAAAATAACCTAGCTGTGAGGTTATTTTAAAACACGAGGTTAAAGTCTTGAAGCAGGGGTGTCCAACATTTTTGGGTGGGGGGGCCACATTACAAATTTTGTGTCAACATAAGGGGCTGGTGAGACAATTTCGGAAAGATAAAGTAATTAAAAAATTATGATTTTCTGCCCCCCTTTCTCTGCCCCCTCTCCGTCTCTCTTTGCCCCTTCCCCTTTCTCTCTGCCCACTCTCCTGCTTTCTCTCTGCCCTCTCTCCCTCTCTCTCTCTGCCCCTTCTCCCTTTCTCTCTCTGCCCTCTCTCTCTCTGCCCCCTCGCTTTCTTTCTTTCCCCCCCTCTCTTTCTTTCCCCCCTCCCCCTTTCTCCCTCTCTCTGTCTCCCCCTCTCTCTTTCTGTTGTCCTCCCCTATCTCTCTCTGCCCCCCTCCCCGGTCACTCCTCTGCCCCCTCTCTCTCTCTCTCTCTCTCTCTCTCTCTCTCCCCCCGCCCCTCTTTCCGACAGTTGCAGAGAGCAGGAACTCTCCCCAGAGCAGCTTTGTGGTTGGTCAGTTTTTTTTTTAAAAACGCCGCCATCAGTTTCACAGCTGACACGTGCTTAGAGCAGAGACAACACTTCCAATTTGGACAAATATGTGGTTTTCTGCGGGCTTTTAAAAAAACATCGGTACCTGCCAGAAAACCACAAACGTGTCCCATTAACCTTTTGTGTAGCACCTTATTTTGGAAACCCAAGTATATTACAGCTACTGGTTCCCCTTTATCTACCCTACTAATTACATCCTCAAAAAACTCTAATAAATTTGTCAAACTGAATTTCCCTTTAGTAAAACCATGTTGACTTTGTCTCTGATCATACTATGATTTTCTACATGCATTGTTAAGCCTTTTTTAATAATAGATTCCAGCATTTCCCAATGACTGGTGTCAGGTTAACTGGCCTGTAGTTACTGCTTTCTCTCTCCCTCCTTTCTTGAATAGCGTTGTTACATTTGCCAACTTCCAATCTGCTGGGACTGCTCTAGAATCTAGGGAATTTTGGAAAGTCACAACCAGCGCATTCACTATCTCTGCAGCTATCTCTTTTAGAACACTAGAATGTTCAAATCTCATCAGGTCCTTGGGATTTGTCTGATTTTAGTCCCTTAAGTTAGTCAAATACTTATACTGATATTAATTACCTTAATTTCCTCACTCTTATTTGCCCCTTGGTTACCCTTTATTTCTGGTATGTAATTTGTGTCTTCTATCATGAAGACAGACACAAAATATTTTTTCAACATCTCCGCCATTTCCTCATTTTCCATGATAATTTCTCCTGTCCCTTCCTCTAAGAGGCCAACTTTTACTTTGGCTGCTCTTCTTTTTATATACTTGCTCTTACACTCTGTTTTTATATTCCTGGCTAGTTTACTCTCATTCTATTTTTTCCCTTTTTTCAACTTTTTGTCGCCCTTTGCTGCTTTCCAAAACACTCCCAATCCTCAGGCTCACTACTATTCATTGCAACGTTATAAAGCCTCTTCTTTTAATCTAATACTATCCTTAACTTCCTGAGTGAGCCACGGATGGATCTTTCCTGCTGATATTTTGTTTTTTAATGGAATGTATTTTTGTTGAACATTTTAAATTGTTTCTTTAAATGTTTCTCACTATTTATTTATTGCCATACCTTTTAGTCTATTTACAGCTCTCCCCTCATGCCTTTGTAATTGAGCAAACCTGAAGTGAGATTAGAATTAGTCCACGCTGAGGTCATAGATACGTTGGGACCAAATCTCAACCAGGGTGTTCCAGACACAGGTAAATGGGAGTCTGAACGTCAAGCGGATAGTTGTAGACTGGGCTGAAGAGACAGTTCCTCAGGTTTTTCTGTAGGGAATCATGGAGTTACGTACCTATGTGTAGTTGTTCACATAATTTGGGTATAGTTAATTACATTTTAGAGATCATGGAGTATTTATATAGAACTTTTCTGCAGATTAGGGTAATATCCTTGCTGGGGTAGACTACAACAGGATCAGACTAATGGACCAAACAGCTTATTCCTGTCTCGTGCATTCTTGTGTTAGCAACAAATGGAACTTTTGAAGCCTCAAAAGTTTTTGAGCATTATTACAAAGTTCCCAGCTATAGGTTTAACAAAGAAATATAAAGCACCAATTAGCAAATACTGGACCTGCCAAATATCATACCATTAAAATCAAATCGGAAAGCATACTGGATCCCAACGGAATGACGTGTCATGTAAGTTTTCTGCAGTTTTATTTGCCAGAGTGTCAGTTACTCAGAGGCTGGAGATGAAGTAGGTCAAGCTGTGTAAGGCCCCATGTTATATTTTTAGACTGTTTACACTGGAGTATTAAGCTGCTCACAGGCTGGAGCGACTCTGAGCAATGGGTTCTGCAGGTGTTAACCCGGCTATGGCCTGCAGCAGTGAGCACCTCTCCTTGGACTTTCCTGACCAGGTTTTACACTGTCTAAACTGACACACAATAGAAAGATGATGAGTAACTGCAGGAAGTGTGTGATTTTGTTAAGTTTTTTATTTTAGTAGGCCTGCTCTGTCTGGCTGAATATAACCACAAGCTGTGCTCTGGAATCCATTTTTCACTGCTAGCATCATCCCCCCCCCGAGGAACGTTTCACTGTCAAAACCCTACGGAGTTCAAAATAAAATACCACAAACACTGAATATCTTTGACTTGATACACTATCAAACTAAAATGCCATTTTGTGTGATGCAATTTTTCCTTTTTCTTTTGCTCAACTTTTGTCCACCTTTCGATTTGAGTTAAAACTCTGCATTTCTCAAATCCCTGCAAAATACAATGAATAAATGAAAAGCAGCTACACTGTTTACTTTATCTGTCACACATTTGCTGTTGTGAAGTTTAGAATTAGTTTCATCTTAAGCCTTCAGTTATCAATCTGCATTTAAAAATGGGATATAAATCCATCTGTAAACACATTAAACTTGATCATAAGATCAGCCAACAAGTTAGGAACCATGGTTTTAAGTCACAATATTTTGTCTGTTAACACAGCTCTCCTTACCCTGTTAGGTGCTACTTAGTCCCCTCCTCACCTCATTGTTGGAAATATATTTTTAATCAACCAAAGTAAATCAAAGTGGATCTTGCCTTAAGAATAAAGGGACTACATTACTTCCCTAGTACTAAAATTCCCCATTAATATGTGCCTGGTGTTGGGTACTAATTTTTCTATCCATGTATATTAAGAAATACCCTGGCATAAGCCCTAGATTGACCAAATATTTGGTTTACCCTTGGGCCTCCTGGGTGAGCTTTCCCATGCCAACTGTCTGGAGTCACAGCCATTGGATAAAGGCTCACATCAGGACCTTTCCAAAATGACAGAATTCATCAGCCGACCTACTGATCGGCACAGATGGGGCTATGTGCTCCTGAGGATATTATAATCAGGAAGGAGGGAAAGGCAAGGAAATGGGATTAGGGTATATAATAAAGCACAGAAAGGGGCTATTCAGCCCATCGCGTCTGTGCTGGTTCTTTGAAAGAACTATCATAGTTTGAAAGTCCGACTCCCCTGCCCTTTCCCAGATTCCTATAAGGTTTTCCCTTTACAGGTATTTATCCAATTCCCTTTAGAAAGTTGCTATTGAATCTGCTTCCACTGTCCTTTCAGCCATTGCATTCCAGATCGCAACAACAACAGCATTACAAAAAGAAATTTCATCTCACTCCAGGATTTGAGTAGATAACTGCAGTGGGTCAAATACCAACCTCCTGCACTGAAATCTCTTAATACTTTATTCTGAGCCCTTTTCCTTCTGCCTCAGCAATGTTCACTTTTTGAAAAGTTTTCTTTGTGTGCTCAGTGGTGTGAAGGATGTTGGTGTTGGCAGAGTGAATGACCTTTGCACATTGTGTTAACATTCAGTGCGTTAAACCCGCTCCCTAGACCGCTGCCACAATAGTGAACTTATGTCCTCAGCTGACAAAAGTAACAAGATGATTCCATTTGCCAGACTAACCTCTCTGCAAGGTTAGAAACTTGATGCCAAATTCATGGGCACCCATTTAAGCTTGGTTCACTGGCAGCCATCCGAGAGGAGATTTTTTGCCATCCCAGCCTCGAGTAAAAAGTGTATGTTCGAATATCCTTGTAAAAACAAATCAAGCATTTATACATGTCATGGATACCCACAATATTACAGTCTGCACGTCCCACAGATGCATATGATTACAGAGTGGTGGGATGTAACAGTTTTCAAAAAATGTGACCTGAAGATAGATAGCATTCCAAACATCCTGTGCCATTTCCATTGAGAATGATATAAATGGTGTTCGAAGATTGTAAGTGTGCTTGTCAGGATGTTTGTACTTAAGCTTGAATTGAAATAAATTAAACTCTTCTATGGCAGAATTTAACTGTTGCAAAGTCACTTTTTGTGTAAACTGGCTAAAATTTCAAACAAAAATTATTGAAGTAAGCTTCACCTTGAAGTGAAGAGTTTATTATTCACACTGTAAAATATATCGACCTTACTGGGTGCTTACTAATATTTTATATGCAACCAGTGATCCTTCAAAATTTTCTTTGTCGTGTACAGCCTGTTTATTTAAATTTTTTGTGCAGCCACACACGTGCATTATCCTAAAGGGAACAGTTTGTGAGCTACCTTCACAATTGCTGCGTGGCTGTGCAGCTTAGAGGGAACATTGCTTACAACTTGTACTTCTCTTGCTGTTAATCCTTCACTTGCTGTTAATACTTGAACTTACTATTAACACTACTGCAGGGACCACATCTGCTGAGGAAGCTGCTAAAATCTTGTCTGAGAACCGGCGTCTGGCACGTGAGCTGAAGGAGCGTGAGGAGCAGGAGAGACTCCGGTTAGAAGAAGCTGAGAGGTAAGTGGCACAGAAACCGGAGCCTGTGATTCACGTTATAGGAGGTGCAGGCTGTTAGCAGTGGCACACCTTGTATTTTAGTTTCAAGCCATGCAGTCAGGTAACTAGAATTGTTTCAGCAATATGGTTTTAGATTTGCATTCCTAATGAGATTAATGCGTTTTCCATCACATCAAGTTCCAGGGAACAGCTGGGAATGAGATCACTAGAAGAATGAAGAGGGAGGTTAGAAGTAAACATTTCACAGAGTGTTATTAGAATGTGGAATGTTTTAACTCAAGTAGTTATTAATGCTGAGCTCACTTTTTAAAGGGGACTTGAAAAAGTATTTGAAAGGAGGTAATATGGAAGGATGTGGGGTAGTGGGATTTGAGTGGATAGCTCCAATTGAATATCTAGTATTGGCACAGGGCAATGGCCTGAATGGCAGCCTCCTGCACTGTATTTTCTGTGATTCTATGAATTGAGGTGAGGAATGATTTTTGAAACCCTATTTGCATCTGAGACAGAAAAAATCATATTCAAAACTCACCACAGAGGATTGTGCTTTTTTAAGGTGCAGGAAAGAAGAGCTAAAAAAGAAGGAAGCTGAAGAGAGCTCTCGCAGAGAAGAAGCCCATGTGCAAGAAGGAGAGAGAAAACTTGCAGAAGAGGAAAATCAAAGAAAAGCTGAAGAGGAAAAGATTTGCAGAGATCAAGAGGAGAAAGAACGTCTAGCAGACCTGCAGCTCCAGGTTAGAGTTCATACCCTGTTTCCAGAGAAATTCAGCTTTGGGTACATTTGTTCCTAAAGATCATTTTTAAAGCTTGAAGAACTGACAAACACCTGCGTACGTAAAAAAAAAGACTTTCCCTTTGTGCCCTAATTATGACACTGAAGCTGTTTTACTTTTTTAAAGGCACTGCTTTTTGTTGTATAGGGTGTTCTTTTTAAAGTGGTCCTGCTTGCTTTTAATACAAGAAATAGTTTGACAACTGCTGCCACATTGTAATTTTTAACCAAAGCTGTCCTCTGTTCTTTCGAGCAAGCAAGTCTGCTTTCAAATCAGTTTATTGAATGATGAGCAGATTCCCCTTGATGTTGACTGTCACTTTGATCTGCTGTGTAAAATAGCACCAAGTTTTATTCCATCCAATACACGGTGCATCGTTCTGCTGCTGCTGCTTCCCAGAGGCAACAGAATATTATTGTAAATCGGCACACTCTGAGGACAAGGGGAAAGCCATTTGTTCTATAGACTGGCAGCTGGTTGTAATTCCTATGATCCTGTGCTGGCTAGGAAAAACAGGAAATGTCTGACTTTTATATAATTTTTTTTAAAAATTGAAGTATTGTTTTTATCTGCAGTAAAATATAGCGAGTGTGCACCAGATGCAAGATATTTTTTTAACACATGCAATTTACATGATAGATGTGCAAAAATTTGTAACCATTTAACAGATACCGAGAATCATAGAATCTTACAGCTCAGAATGAGGCCAGTCAGCTCATCGTGCTTGTGCCGACTCTATGAAAGAGCTGTCCAATTAGTCCCACTGCCCTGAAAATTTTTACCCCATCAATTTTTCTTTTATTTATTTGTTCGGGGGATGTGGACATCTGACTATACCAGCATTTATTGTCCATCCCTAATTGCCCTTGAGAAGGTGGTGGTGAGCTGCCTTCTTGAACCACTGCAGTCCATGTGGGGTAGGTACACCCACAGTGCTATTAGGAAGGAAGTTCCAGGATTTTGACCCAGCGACAGTGAAGGAACGGCAATATATTTCAAAGTCAGGCTGGTGTGTGGCTTGGAGGGGAACTTGCAGGTGGTGGTGTTCTCATGCATCTGCTGCCCTTGTCCTTCTAGATGGTAGAGACCACAGGTTTGGAAAGTGCTGTCTAAGGAGCTTTGGTGTGTTGCTGCAGTGCATCTTGGAGGTGGTACACACTGCTGCCCCTGTATGTCAGTGGTGAAGGGAGTGAATGTTTGTGGATGGGGTGCCAATCAAGCGAGCTGCTTTGTCCTGGATGGTGTCGAGCTTCTTGAGTGTTGTTGGAGCTGCACCCATCCAGGCAAGTGGAGACTATTCCATCATACTCCTGGCTTGTGCCTTGTAGATGGTGGACCGGCTTTGGGAGGACAGGAGGTGAGTTAGTCGCCACAGAGTTCCCAGCCTCTGACCTGCTCATGTAGTCGCAGTATTTATGTGGCTGGTCCAGTTCAATTTCTGGACAATGGTAACCCCCCCCCCAGTATGTTAATAGTGGGGGATTCAGCGATGGTAATGCCATTGAACATCATGGGGAGATGGTTAGATTCTCTCTTATTTGAGATGGTCATTGCCTGGCACTTATGTGGTGCGAATGTTACTTGCCATTTATCAGCCCAAGCCTGGATATTGTCCAGGTCTTGCTGCATCTGGACACAGACTGCTTCAGTATCTGAGGAATCACGAATGGTGCTGAACATTGTGCAATCATCAGCGAACTTCCCCACTTCTGACCTTATGATTGAAGGAAGGTCATTGATGAAGCAGCTGAAGATGGTTGGGCCTAGGACACTACCCTGAGGAACTCCTGCAGTAATGTCCTGGAGTTGAGGTGATTGACCTCCAACAACCACAACCATCTTCCTTTATGCTAGGTATCACTCCAACCAGTGGAGAGGTTTCCCCCTGATTTCCATTGGCTCCAGTTTTGCTCTGGCTCCTTGATGCTATACTCGGTCAAATGCTGCCTTGATGTCAAGGGCAGTCACTCTCACCTCACTTCTGGAGTTCAGCTCTTTTGTTCATGTTTGGACCAAGGCTGTAATGAGGTCAGGAGCTGAGTGGCCCTGGTGGAGCCCAAACTGAACGTCAGAGAGCAGTTTATTGCGAAGCAAGTGCCGTTTGATGGCACTGTCAGTGACTCCTTCCATCACTTTACTGATGATTGAGAGTAGACTGATAGGGCGGTAATTGGCCGGTTTGGATTTGACCTGCTTTTTGTGCACAGGCATACCTGGGCAATTTTCCACATTGCCGGGTAGATGCCAGTGTTGTAGCTGTACTGGAACAGCTTGGCTAGGGACACAGCCAGTTCTGGAGCACAGGTCTTCAGTACTATTACCGAAATGTTGTTAGGGCTCATAACCTTTGCAGTATCCAGTGCCTTCAGCTGTTTCTTGATATCACGTGGAGTGAAGCGAATTGGCTGAAGACTGGTATCTATGATGCTGGGGATTCAGGAGGAGGCCGAGATGGATCATTCACTTGGCACTTATGGCTGGAGGTGGTTGCAAATTCTTCAGCCTTATCTTTCGCACTGATGTGCTGGACTCCCCCATCATTGAGGATGGGGATATTTGTGGAGCCTCCTCCACCTGTTAGTTATTTAATTATCCACCACCATTCACGACTGGATGTGGCAGGACCTCAGAGCTTCGATCTGATCCATTGGTTGTATTATATATATTATATATCCAGTCCCCTTTTAATAATTGAGATTGAAACTGCTTCCAGCACCCTTTCACAACGAGAATGGCATCCTCCTGATCACACCCCTTTAAAAAATATGAAGCATTTTGATTGCTATGAACTCAGAGTCAGTGAGAGTATTTTTTTTTTATTCGTTTTTGGGATGTGAGTGTCGCTGACCAGGCCAGCATTTATTGCCCATCCGTAATTGCCCTTGAGCCGGTGGTGGTGAGCCACCTACAACTGAGTGGCTTGCTGGGCCATTTCAGAGGGCAGTTAAGTGTGAACCACATTGCTTTGGGTCTGGAGTCACATTTCGGACAGACCAGGTAAGGACAGCAGCTTTCCTTGTCTGAAGGACATTAGTGAACCAGATGGGTTCTTATGACAATCTAGTAGGTTCATGGATAGCATTACTGAGACTCGCTTTTTATTCTAGATGTATTAAATTAATTGAATTATTATTAAGTGAGCTGGATATCTGCAGGTGTGTCCGTTTGTGGCTGAGATGGCTTTTAAACCAAAACTCTCGGGTGATTCCCCAGCAGTAGATATTGAGTTTAATTTTTTAAGGAGAGCCTGAATGTGTGCCAAAGCAAAGAACTCCACTTTTACTTTATAGAGTGCAGGTCCTGAAATAGATTAATTGCACTAAAAGTTTACCTATGTTCATGGATCTAATCTTCTGTATTTAAAAGAACCTTTTCCATAAACACTGGCTCTGCATCCTGCTAAGCTCGTCGTCGTCTTCTTTGGCCTCCTCGTCTCGAGAGGTAAGCGCCTAGAGGTGGTCAGTGGTGTGTGAAGCAGCGCCTGGAGTGGCTATAAAGGCCAATTCTAGAGTGACAGACTCATCCACAGGCGCTGCAGATAAAATTGGTTGTCGGGGCTGTCACACAGTTGGCTCTCTCCTTGCGCTTCTGTCTTTTTTCCTGCCAACTGCTAAGTCTCTTCGACTCGCCACACTTTAGCCCCTCCTTTATAGCTGTCCGCCAGCTCTGACGATCACTGGCAACTGACTGCCATGACTTGTGATCAGTGTCACAGGACTTCATGTCACGTTTGCAGATGTCTTTAAAGCGGAGACATGGACAGCCGGTGGGTCTGATACCAGTGACGAGCTCGCTGTACAGTGCGTCCTTTGGGATCCTGCCATCTTCCATGCGGCTCACATGGCCAAGCCGTCTCAAACGTCGCTGGCTCAGTAGGGTGTATATGCTGGGGATGTTGGCCGCCTCGAGGACTTCTGTGTTGGAGATACGGTCCTGCCACCTGATGCCAAGGATTCTCCAGAGGCAGCGAAGATGGAATGAGTTGAGCCGTCGCTCTTGGCTGACATACGTTGTCCAGGCCTCACTGCCGTAGAGCAAGGTACTGAGGACACAGGCTTGATACACTCGGACTTTTGTGTTCCGTGTCAGTGCGCCATTTTCCCACACTCTCTTGGCCAGTCTGGACATAGCAGCGGATGCCTTTCCCATGCGCTTATTGATTTCTGCATCGAGAGACAGGTTACTGGTGATAGTTGAGCCTAGCTAGGTGAACTCTTGAACCACTTCCAGAGTGTGGTCGTTGATATTGATGGATGGAGCATTTCTGATGTCCTGTCCCATGATGTTTGTTTTCTTGAGGCTGATGGTTAGGCCAAATTCATTGCAGGCAGCCGCAATCCTGTCAGTGAGTCTCTGCAGACACTCTTCAGTGTGAGATGTTAATGCAGCATCGTCAGCAAAGAGGAGTTCCCTGATGAGGACTTTCCGTACTTTGGTCTTCGCTCTAAGACGGGCAAGGTTGAACAACCTGCGATCTGATCTTGTGTGGAGGAAAATTCCTTCTTCTGAAGACTTGAACGCATGTGAGAGCAGCAGTGAGAAGAAGATCCCAAACAGTGTAGGTGCGAGAACACAGCCCTGTTTCACGCCACTCAGGGTAGGAAAGGGGTCTGATGAGGCACCGCTATGCTGAATTGTGCCTTTCATATTGTCATGGAATGAGTTGATGATACTTAGCTGCTTTGGTGGACATTCGAGCTCGTCTAGGAACATCGTAATTGCCTGTGGGCTTTTGAGCAGAGCAATGTCATTCCATCTTTCTGGAAAGAATGTTACAGGCTGCAGCCTGTTAACAAATGTGCTGCTGTTCGTTCAGCTTCATCTGCCAGTAGTTATCGTCCATTCTTGGATCACAAACTTGAGCTGCTCCTCTTGGTGCTACAGCATTCTTTGTCCAAAAACAAGGGATTGAATTTCAGTGGGTCAGAGGCATTGCCTGCACACTCATATGTAGGGTGTGGGTATAGTTTTCTGTGCCAAATCCTATAAAGCCTGCACAGATGATGTACAAGTAAAGTGCCACTGTCTGGTTTACTCATCCAGTGCAGTTCCCATTTGGCAATGCAGCAATGCATGCATCCAGTACTCTTTTTGTACATGTGTGGGAGTCACAAGTCGTGGGAGTCAGATGCCAGCGTTCGCCAGAGCTGGCGGGCAGCCATAAAGGCGGGGCTAAAGTGTGGCGAGTCGAAGAGACTTAGCAGTTGGCAGGAAAAAAGACAGAAGCGCAAGGGGAGAGCCAACTGTGTAACAGCCCCGACAAACAAATTTTTCTGCAGCACCTGTGGAAGAGCCTGTCACTCTAGAATTGGCCTTTATAGCCACTCCAGGCGCTGCTCCACAAACCACTGACCACCTCCAGGTGCTTACCCATTGTCTCTCGAGACAAGGAGGCCAAAGAAGCTACGCTCTCATGCAAAGTGTGCCATGGTATTAGGTATACATCCCAAAGGATAATCCTTATTGCACCTGGACTGAGAATTGGTGGCATTCTACAGCCCAAAATTAACCCGAATTTCACAAAGCCATCGTTCCCATCTACAAATGAGACAATAATCTGAGTTGTGATCGGAGTATTTCAGGAAATTCTCAGCTGTTTCCTGTATAGAAGAGATGGTAATGAATCTCCAATAATAGCTGGCATCTGGGCTTTGTGCAAAATATTGTCCTCTCCGGTTGACTGGAGGGGGATGTTTCCTGTGTTAAAGAGCTAAAATTAGGGCAGTGCACACTTCATAAGAACATAAGAAATAGGGTAGACCATTCGGCCCCTTAAGCCTGCTCCACCGTTCAGTAAGATCGTGGCTGATCTGTCCCAGTCCTCAGCTGCTCTTTCGTGCCAGCTCATAGCCCTTAACTCCCCGATATTTCAAAAATCTATCTACCTCCTCTTTAAATACTTTCAGTGATCTAGCCTCCACAACCCTCCACAATTCCAGACATTCACTACCCCCTGAGAGAAGAAATTCCTTCGCATCTCAGTTTTAAATGAGTGTCCCCTTATTCTGTAACTATGTCCCCTAGTTTGAGATTCCCCCACTGGTGGAAACATCTTCTCAACATCTACCCTGTCAAGCCCCCTCAGAATCTTGTACGTTTCAATAAGATCACCCCTCATTCTTCTAAACGCTAATGAATAAAGGCCTAACCTGTTTAGCCATTCTTGATAAGATCCAACCCCCTAGCAATAAAGGCCAAAATTCCGTTTGCCTTCTTAATTACTTGCTGCACCTGCATGCTAACTTTTTGTCTTTCATGCACAAGAACACCTACATCTCCTCTGTGCTGCACTTTTTTGATGTGACTCTCCATTTAAATAATAATCTGCCTTTTGATTCTTCCTACCAAAGTGCATGACCTCACATTTTCCTACATTAAACTCCATCTGCCAAGTTTTTGCCCACTCACTCAACCTATCTATATCCCTTGCAGATTCCTTATGTCCTCATCACAACATACCCTCCCACCTATTTCTGAATCGTCAGCAAATTTGGATATATTACACTCTGCCCCCTCCTGCAAGTCACTATTATAGATAGTAAATAATTGAGGTCCGAGGACTGATGCGTATGGCACTCCACTAGTTACATATTTCCAACCTGAAAAAGACCCATTAATCCCGACTGGATCTGTTTTGGGGCCACTGCTGTTTGTCATTTTTATAAATGACCTGGAAGAGGGTGTAGAAGGGTGGGTTAGTAAATTTGCAGATGACACTAAGGTCGGTGGAGTTGTGGATAGTGCCGAAGGATGTTGTAGGGTACAGAGGGACATAGATAGGCTGCAAAGCTGGGCTGAGAGATGGCAAATGGAGTTTAATGCGGAAAAGTGTGAGGTGATTCACTTTGGAAGGAGTAACAGGAATGCAGAGTACTGGGCTAATGGGAAGATTCTTGGCAGTGTAGATGAACAGAGAGATCTTGGTGTCCAGGTGCATAAATCCCTGAAGGTTGCTAACCAGGTTAATAGGGCTGTTAAGGAGGCATATGGTGTGTTAGCTTTTATTAGTAGGGGGATCAAGTTTCGGAGCCACGAGGTCATGCTGCAGCTGTACAAAACTCTGGTGAGACCGCACCTGGAGTATTGCGTGCAGTTCTGGTCACCGCATTATAGGAAGGATGTGGAAGCTATGGAAAGGGTGCAGAGGAGATTTACTAGGATGTTGCCTGGTATGGAGGGAAGGTCTTACGAGGAAAGGCTGAGGGACTTGAGGTTGTTTTCGTTGGAGAGAAGGAGGAGGAGAGGTGACTTAATAGAGACATATAAGATAATCAGAGGGTTAGATAGGGTGGATAGTGAGAGTCTTTTTCCTCGGATGGTGATGGCAAACACGAGGGGACATAGCTTCAAGTTGAGGGGTGATAGATATAGGACAGATGTGAGAGGTAGTTTCTTTACTCAGAGAGTAGTAAGGGCGTGGAACGCCCTGCCTGCAGCAGTAGTAGTTTCGCCAACTTTAAGGGCATTTAAGTGGTCATTGGATAGATATATGGATGAAAATGGAATAGTGTAGGTCAGATGGTTTCACAGGCCGGCGCAACATCGAGGGCCGAAGGGCCTGTACTGCGCTGTAATGTTCTAATTCTAATTCTCATTTTAGCTACTCTTTTTTTATATACCTGTAGAAGCTCTTGCTGTTTGTTTTTGATGGATTATGGATTCATTCAATGCAATGTTAAAAACAGCTTTTCTTTATATTTCTTTACTATCTGCTAAATTGTAAGTCATAGAGTTATACAGCACAGATACAGGCCCTTTGGCCCATCGTGTCCATGCCAGCCATCAAATCTATCTATTCTCATCCCATTTTCCAGCACTTGGCCCCTAGCCTTGTATGCTATGGCGTTTCAAGTGCTCATCTAAATACTTCTTAAACGTTGTGAGGGTTCCTGCCTCTACCACCCCTTCAGGCAGTGTGTTCCAGATTCCAACCACCCTGTGGGTGAAAAAGTTTTTCCTCAAATTCCCTCTAAACCTCCTGCCCCTTACCTTAAATGTATGCCCCCTGGTTATTGACACCTCCACTAAGGGAAATTGTTTCTTCCTATCTGCCCTATCTATGCCCCTCATAATTTCGTATACTTCAATCAGGTCCCCCCTCAACCTTCTCTGCTCGAAGGAAGACAACCCTAGCCTATCCAATCTCTCTTCATACTGAGGAGCATATATGTAGGGAAATCACAGATAGGTGCAGGAATTATAGGGTTGTAATAGTAGGTGATTTTAACTTCCCTAATATTGACTGGGACTGCCTTAGTGCTAAGAGATCAGATGGGAAGAATTTGTGAAGTGTGTCCAGGAGAGTTTTCTGAAGCAGTATGTGGATGGCCCTACTAGAGAAGGGGCTACACTCGACCTCCTCTTAGGAAATGAGGCTGGTCAGGTGGTTGATGTGTCAGTGGGGGAGCACTTTGGGACCAGTGACCATAACTCTATTAGCTTCAAGATAGTTATGGAAAAGGATAGGACTGGTCCTCAGGTTGAAGTCCTAAATTGGGGGAAGGCTAATTTCGATGGCATCAGACAGGAACTTCTCAAAAGTTGAATGGGAGAGGCTGTTTACAGGTAAAGGGATGTCTGGCAAGTGGGAGGCTTTTAAAAATGAGTTAGGAAGAGTTCAGGGCCGGCATGTTCCTGTTAGATTGAAGGGCAAGGCTGGCAAGTTTAGGGAACCTTGGTTGACAAGGGATATTGAGGGTCTGGACAGGACAAAGATGGAAGCATAAGTCAGGTATAGGCAGCTGGGATCAAGCGAGTCCCTCGAGGAGTATAGGGGATGTAGGAGTACACTTAAGAAGGAAATTAGGAGGGGGAAAAGGGGCCATGGGATTTCCCTGGCAGATAAGATAAAGGAGAATCCTAAAAGATTCTATAAGTATATTAAGAGTAAAAGGGTAGCTAGGGAGAGAGTAGTGCCCCTTAAGGATCAGTGTGGTAATCTATGTGTGGAGCCACGGGAAATGGGCAAGCTCTTAAATCAATACTTCTCGTCTGTATTTACCGAGGAGAAGGTCACGGAAGCTAATGAGTTCACGGGAGGGAACAGCGATATCCTGGAGCATATCAACATTACAAAGGAGGAGGTGTTGGAGGTTTTGAAGCGCATTAAGGTGGATAAATCCCCAGGGCCTGACCAGGTGTATCCTAGGATGCTATGGGAAGCGAGGGAGGAGATTGCTGGGGCCCTGGCAGAGTTTTTGTATCATCGTTGGCCACGGGTGAGGTATCGGAAGACTGGAGGATAGCTAATGTTGTGCCTTTATTTAAGAAGGGCAGCAGGGATAAGTCAGGGAACTACAGGCCGGTGAGCCTTACATCAGTGGTGGGAAAGTTATTGGAAGGGATTCTGAGAGACAGGATTTAGATGCATTTGGAAAAGCAAGGTCTGATTAGGGATAGTCAGCATGGCTTTGTGCGTGGGAAATCATGTCTCACGAATTTGAGTTTTTTGAGGAGGTGACCGAGAGGATTGACGAGGGCAGGGCAGTGGACGTTGTCTACATGGACTTTAGGAAGGCCTTTGACAAGGTCCTGCATGGTAGGCTAGTCCGGAAGGTTCGAACACATGGGATCCAGGGTGAGCTAGCCAATTGGATACAAAATTGGCTTGGTGATAGGACGCAGAGGATAGTAGTGGAGGGTTGTTTTTTCAGATTGGAGGCCGGTGACCAGTGGTGTGCTGCAGGGATCAGTGCTGGGCCCTCTGTTGTTTGTCATATATATTAATGACTTGGATGTGAATGTGAATTTTTTCCCGGCGGAGCAGCAGGAGAAGGTAGCGACTCTTCGGTGGGTGAGTGAAGGCATCAGGAGCTGTGTTTTAAAAGTAAGTACTTACTGTTTTACTTACTGTTTTCCTTGTCTTTGAGTTTCTTTTGGCGCCGGAGGAACCGGAAGCTGGTCGGCAGCGAGGACTCCTGGGTAAACCCGAGCCACTACACATGTAGTGTCTCCCACCCATCCTCCTCCTCTAACCTAATAATAAGACCCTTTTTACCCTCCTCCTCTAGCCAAAAAGGACTGAACAGGTAAGCTATTTACTGTTTTTGTTAATATCTATAGTTGTACTTAACTAAGGGGTAATTGAATAAAAGAAATGGCAGCCAGTGTAGTGTCTTGCTCCTCCTGCAGAATGTTCGAGGTGAGGGAAACCTCCGGTGGCCCTGCCGACTTCACCTGCTGGAAGTGCATCCGTCTCCAGCTCCTATCAGACCGTGTTAGGGAATTGGAGCTGGAGCTGGATGAACTGAGGATCATTCGGGAAGCTGAGGGGTTGATAGATAGAAGCTACACGGAGGTCGTTACTCCACAAATCAAAGGCAGCTGGGTAACAGTTAGAGGTGGGAAGAGGTCAGTGCAGGGATCTCCTGTGGTCATTCCCCTCAACAACAAGTATACAGTTTTAGATACTGTTGGGGGGGACGGCCTATCGGGGGCAGGCTGCAGTGACCGGGCCTCTGGCACGGGGTCCTGCACTGTGGCTCAGAAGGGAAGGAGGGAGAATGGGAGAGCACTAGTCATCGGGGACTCGATGGTGAGGAGTACGGACAGGCGGTTCTGTGGGCGCAGGCGAGACGCACGGATGGTTTGTTGCCTCCCTGGTGCCAGGGTCCGTGATGTTTGTGATCGCGTCTTCAGGATCCTTAAAGGGGAGGGGGAGCAGCCAGAGGTCGTGGTGCACATTGGCACCAACGACGTAGGAAGGAAGGGTGGCACAGATGTTAGAAGTGAGTTTAGGGAGTTAGGCTGGAAGCTGAAAGCTCGGACGGACAGAGTTGTTATCTCTGGTTTGTTGCCGGCGCCACGTGATAGTGAGGCTAGGAATAGGGAGAGAGCACAGCTGAACACGTGGCTGCAGGAATGGTGTAGGAGGGAGGGCTTCCAGTTCTTGGATAATTGGACTGCATTCTGGGGAAGATGGGACCTGTTCAAACAGGACGGGCTGCATCTGAACCAGAGGGGCACCAATATCCTGGGAGGGAGGTTTGCTAGTACTGTTCGGGAGGGTTTAAACTAGTTTGGGAGGGGGATGGGAACCGGACTTGTAATCCAGGGACCAGTGGGTCCACTCAGAAAGACAAAGAGTGTAGTGAGGTATTGGGGAAGGTAGCACTGTCACAGAGGACAGATGGGCACGGAGAAGGGTTAAAGTGCGTATACTTCAACGCAAGAAGCATCAGGAATAAGGTGAGTGAATTGAAGGCGTGGATGGGCACTTGGGACTACGATGTTGTGGCCATCACTGAAACGTGGATAGGTGAGGGGCAGGAATGGTTTTTGGAGGTACCTGGTTATAGATGTTTTCATAAGATTAGGAATGGTGGTAAAAGAGGTGGGGGGGTGGCATTGTTAGTTAGAAATAGTGTAACAACTGCTGAAAGAATTTTCGAGGAGGATCTGCCGACTGAGGCACTGTGGGTTGAGGTCAGGAACAGGAAAGGAGCAGTCACCTTGATGGGAGTTTTCTATAGGCCCCCCAATAGCAGCAGGGAGGTGGAAGAGCAGATTGGGAAACAGATTTTGGAAAGGAGCAGAAGTCACAGGGTAGTAATTATGGGGGATTTCAACTTCCCAAATATTGATTGGCAACTCTTTAGATCGAATAGTTTGGATGGGGTAGTGTTTGTGCAGTATGTCCAGGAAGCTTTTCTGACTCAGTATGTAGACTGCCCGACCAGAGGGGAGGCAATATTGGATTTGGTACTAGGTAATGAACCAGGGCAAGTGATAGAGCTGTTGGTGGGCGAGCACTTTGGAGATAGTGATCACAATTCTGTAGCATTCACTGTGGTAATGGAGAGGGATAGGTATGTGCAACAGGGCAAGGTTTACAATTGGGGGAAGGGTAGATATGATGCTGTCAGGCAGGAACTGAGGAGCATAAGTTGGGAGCATATGCTGGCAGGGAAGGGCACGGTCGAAATGTGGAACTTTTTCAAGGAGCAGATAGTAGGGGCCATTGATAAGCATGTCCCTGTCAGACAGGGAAGGGATGGTCATGTGAGGGAACCGTGGTTGACAAGAGAGGTTGAGAGTCTTGTTAGGAAGAAGAAGGATGCGTATATAAAGTTGAGGAAAAAGGGCACAGGCATAGCTCTGGAGGGATACAAGATGGCCAGGAAGGATCTGAAGAAAGGGATTAGGAGAGCTAAGAGAGGGCATGAAAAATGCTTGGCGGGTAGGATAAAAGAAAACCCCAAGGCCTTTTACGCGTATGTCAGAAATATGAGGATGACTAGGGGGACCGTAGGTCCGGTCAAGGACAATAGCGGGAGACTGTGTGTTGAGCCGGAAGAGATAAGTGAGGTTTTGAATGAGTACTTCTCTTCGGTATTTACGAATGAGAAGGGGTGTATTACTGAAGAGGACGGTGGGAAGCAGACTGGTAAGCTCGAGGAAGTGCTCGTTAGGAGGGAAGATGTGTTGGGGTTTTTGAATAACTTGAAGATAGACAAATCTCCCGGGCCTGACGGGGTATATCCAAGGATGTTATGGGAAGCAAGGGATGAAATTGCAGAGCCGCTGGCAATGATCTTTTCATCTTCTCTGCTGACGGGGGTGGTACCAGGTGATTGGAGGGTGGCAAATGTTGTGCCCCTGTTCAAGAAAGGGAATAGGAACAACCCTGGGAATTACAGGCCAGTTAGTCTTACTTCGGTGGTAGGCAAGTTGATGGAAAAGGTGCTGAGGGATAGGATTTCTGAGCATCTGGAAAGACACTGCTTGATTCGGGACAGTCAGCACGGTTTTGTGAGGGGTAGGTCTTGCCTCACAAGCCTGATTGAATTCTTTGAGCAGGTGACCAAGCAAGTGGATGAGGGTAAACCAGTGGATGTGGTGTACATGGATTTTAGTAAGGCATTTGATAAGGTCCCCCATGGTAGACTTATGGAGAAAGTCAGGAGGCATGGGATAGTGGGGAATGTGGCCAGTTGGATTAAGAATTGGCTAACTGATAGAAGGCAGAGAGTGGTCTTAGATGGTAAATACTCAGCCTGGAGCCCAGTTACCAGTGGCGTGCCGCAGGGATCAGTTCTGGGTCCTCTCCTGTTTGTGATTTTTATTAACGACTTGGATGAGGAAGTCGAAGGGTGGGTCAGTAAATTTGCAGATGATACAAAGGTTGGTGGAGTTGTGGATACCGAGGAGGGCTATTGTCGTCTGCAAAGGGACTTGGATAGGTTGCAGTGCTGGGCTGAAAAGTGGCAGATGGAGTTTAACCCTGAAAAGTGTGAGGTCGTCCATTTTGGAAGGACAAACACGAATGCAAAATACTGGGTTAACGGTAGGGTTCTTGGGCATGTGGAGGAGCAGAGAGACCTTGGGGTCTATGTGCATAGATCATTGAAAGTTGCAACTCAAGTGGATAGGGCTGTGAAGAAGGCATATGGGGTGTTAGCGTTCATTAGCAGAGGGATTGAATTTAAGAGCCGTGAGGTGATGATGCAGCTGTACAGGACCTTGGTAAGGCCTCATTTGGAGTACTGTGTGCAGTTCTGGTCGCCTCATTTTAGGAAGGATGTGGAAGCCTTGGAGAGGGTGCAGAGGAGATTTACCAGGATGTTGCCTGGAATGGAGAATAAGTCTTACGAGGAAAGGCTGAACATTCTAGGCCTCTTCTCATTAGAAAGGAGAAGGATGAGGGGTGACATGATAGAGGTTTATAAGATGATCAGGGGAATAGATAGGGTAGACAGTCAGAAACTTTTTCCCCGGGTGGAGCAAAGCGTTACAAGGGGTCATAAATTTAAGGTGAAGGGTGGGAGATATAAGGGGGATGTCAGGGGAAGGTTCTTTACCCAGAGAGTGGTCGAGGCATGGAATGCCTTGCCCGGGGAAGTTGTTGAGTCAGAAACTTTAGGGACTTTCAAAAGGCTTTTGGATAGGTATATGGATAAAGGAGAATGATGGGGTATAGATTAAATTGTCCTTGACAGAGGACAAAGGATCGGCACAACATTGTGGGCCGAAGGGCCTGTTCTGTGCTGTATGTTCTATGTTCTATGTTCTATGTAGGGGGCATGATTAGTAAGTTTGCAGATGACACCAAAATTGGTGGTATATTGGACAGTGAAGAAGGTTGTCTAAGGTTACAACAGGATATTGATCAACTGGGAAAGTGGGCAAGGGATTTGCAAATGGAATTTAACGCAGACAAGTGTGAAGTGATGCATTTTGGGAAGTTAAACCAGGGCAGGACATATACAGTGAATGGCAGGGCCCTGGGAGAGTTGTTGAGCAGAGAGACCTTGGGGTGCAAGTACATAGTTCCCTGAAAGTGGCAACACAGGGTAGACCGGGTGGTGAAGAAGGCATATGGCATGCTTGCCTTCATCGGCCAAGGCATTGAGTACAAGAGTTGGGACATCATGTTACAGTTGTACATAACGTTGGTCAGGCCGCATTTGGATTACTGTGTGCAGTTCTGGTCACCGCACTACAGGAAAGATGTGATTAAGCTAGAGAGGTTGCAGAAAAGATTCACAAGGATGTTGCCTGGTTTGGAGGGCTTGAGTTATAAAGAGAGATTGGATAGGCTGGGTCTGTTTTCCCTGGAGCGAAGGAGGCTGAGAGGGGACATGATAGAGTTATATGAAATTATGAAAGGCATAGATAGGGTAGATAGCCAGAGTCTGTTTCCCAAGGTAGGGGTGACTAAAACTAGAGGGCATAGATTTAAGGTGAGAGGGAGGAGGTTTAAAAAGAGTATCACAGGGGTAAATGTTTCACACAGAGAATAGTGGGTACCTGGAATGAGCTGCCTGAGGAGGTGGTGGAGGCAGGAACAGTAGCGACATTTAAGAGGCATCTGGACAGGTACTTGAATGAGCAAGGTTTAGAGGGATATGGAATTAATGCAGGCAGGTGGGATTAGTATAGATAGGCATTATGGTCGGCATGGACGCGGTGTGCCGAAGGGCCTGTTTCTATGCTCTATGACTCTATGAAATGCTCCAGCCCAGACAACATCCTGGTGAATCTCCTCTGCACCCTCTCCAGTGCAATCACATCCTTCCTATGGTGTGGTGACCAGAACTGTACACACTACTCCAGCTGTGGCCTAACTAGCGTTTTATACAGTTCCATCATAACCTCCCTGCTTTTATATTCTGTGCCTCATCTAATAAAGGCAAGTATCCCACATGCCTTCCTAACCACCTTATCTACCTGTGCTGCTGCCTTCAGTAATCTATGGGCAAATACACCAAGGTCCCTCTGTAGTTCCTGGGGTCCTACCATCCATTGTATATTCCCTTACCTTGTTAGTCCTCCCAAAATGCATCACCTCACACTTTTCAGGATTAAATTCCATTTGCCACAGCTCCGCCCATCTTACCAGCCCATCTATATCATCCTGTAATCTAAGGCTTTCCTCCTCACTATTTACAACACCACCAATTTTCGTGTCATCTGCGAACTTACTGATCATACCTCCTATATTCTCGTCTAAGTCATTAATGTACACTACAAACAGCAAGGGTCCCAGCACCGATCCCTGCAGCACACCACTGGTCACAGGCTTCCAATTGCAAAAACTACTCTCGACCATCACCCTCTGCCTTCTGCCACTAAGCCAATTTTGGATCCAGTTGGCCAAATTGCCCTGGATCCCATGGGCTCTTGCCACCTTGACCAATCTCCCATGCAGGGCTTTATCAAAAGCCTTATTGAAGTCCATGTGGACGACATCAACTGCTTTACCCTCATCTACATGCCTAGTCACCTCCTCGAAAAATTCAATCAAATTTGTTTGACATTCAACAGTAATTCAGCATTCCCTGCCTGTCAAATCAGTCCCGTCTGGAGTAACTGCTGTGGAATAATTTACCCAAGATTTGTAAAATGTTGCAAATTGTTTGCCCATAAAGCCCATGTATGCACTCAGGAATTTCGCTTTCTATGGGAGAGGAGTATATTAGCAAGTGTTTATTTAGTTCTATCGAGTGTTTTGTTTAATGGCGTGCTTTACTTTTTTAAAATACACTTTTTTATCATTGGATTTTAAAATGTAAATTTAATTGATACTGAAATCTGTTGAGTTGGGAAGACGGTTGAGACATTGCAGCTTTTCTGAGGATGCTAACGAGATGCCACACTGATTTCCAAGGTATTGACTGAAAGGTGAACACTGAGTCTGTGTTTCAGAGAGAAGAGGCCGAGGCAAAAGCTTTGGAAGAAGCTGAGCGGCAGAGAGTGGAAAGAGAACGAATCATGCAGCAGAATCAGCAGGAACGTCTCGAGAGGAAGAAGGTGTGATCTTAATTAGCTCTGATTATTGAAGAGCCAAGACTCAGTGTACAAGAAATCCACAAGCCTAAAGAGTAGGAGGGAGGATGATGCAAGTACTTTTGGGAAACACCCAGCTTGAGTTTTGAAAGCCTGGAGTTTGTTGGAGGAAGGGGGAATGAAGGGTAGATAATTGTAAAGCACTAGGAAGTACAGACAATGTAATTCCACACACTGAGGTTGTTGGAAAGATGCACAATATGTCTGTCCATGGTATTCTGCCCTAGGCAGCTCCCCACTCCAGTCTTGCATGAGATTCTCAAGCCATTTGCTAAGAAAAAGAGGCTAAGGTCGTTTCTCAATGGGTTTCATCTTCGGTGTATCTTCTTGATAGGCTGTAACCAAGGCTAAAGACCCCCACCTACCCTGTATGCTGGTGGTGGGGAGGGCACCACACCCATCGGACACGAGACACCCCCACCCCTGATGCCAGTCCAATAATCAGAGCCACTCCTCCAGGCTCTGCTTGCTAGGGTTTGAATCAAATCCTTCCACTCAGGCGGGAACACTACCCCTGTTCCAGTGGTGTCTCCACCCAGACACAAGTTTCCCACTGGATAGCAGCCCAGTATTTAGAGACTGTATTCTAGTCTGCAGTCACCAGGGCTGTGAGGAGTGGGGCTTCTAGCAATCCCACTCTGACTCCGAGGTGGGAATACTACCATGGGGCACAAGGCTTGTGGTGGAAGAATGTCCAAGTCAATGTGTTTGAAGCATGAAGACCAAATCAAAAGTGCAGCCACAAGTGTTTGTGAAAGATTCTCTATCTGGCTAATAAAAAGGTCATGGAGTCCTTTCTGAGAGATGGAGACTGCTCTAACCAGATATAGGGAGAGTGTTCCAGTGTTTTTGGCAGGTTTGAGCTTTATGGAGTTGGGAGTTGTTGAGGGAGTAGTTTCCCCAGATGGACCAGTGAGATTGAAGAAGTGATGGTGAGGCCAATGATATCAGTAGTTAAAGAAGAACCCAGGATGGAGCCTTCAAAAATAAAAAGTGGGAGGTATTAGTTGGACTTGTGGAAAGAAGCCAGAAGAAGTGGCGAATGGCTCTGCAGGTACAGCATGTATGCACTCTAGAGCAAGCAAATATCAACTATTTACCAGCAAATAAGGAGAAACTGTTTCTAGTGGCAGGAGGGTCGGTAACCAGAGGACACAGATTGAAGGTTATTGGTAAAAGAACCAGAGGTTTTTTTTTTACACAGTGTGTTGTTGTGATCTGGAATGCGCTGCTTGACAGGGTGGTGGAAGCAGATTCAATAGTAACTTCCAGAGGAGAATTGGATAAATACTTGAAGGGAAAAATTTGCAAGGCTATGGGGAAAGAGCAGAGGGGAGTGGACCAAGTGTCTTTGGGAGAAACACTCGGGTAAGAGTGATCATTGTGTCACAAGGTTTAGATTAGTAATGGAGAAGAACAAGGAACAATCTAAAGTAGAACTTCTAAATTGGAAGAGATTTAACTTCCATAAGATGAGAAGGGATCTAGCCAGAGTAAAATGGAACCAAAGATTGACGGGAAAAACTGTAACAGAACAATGGGAGATCATTAAGGAGATGTTTCAGGTACGGGCTAGGTATATTCCAACAAGAGGGAAAGGCAGAGGAACCAAACCCAGGGCTCCTTGGATGACGGGAGAGGTAGAGAATATGAAGAAACAAAAAAAGAGGGTGTATGATACATTTCAGGTGAATTCTTCAAGCAAGAACCAGGCCTGATACAATAAGTTGAGAGGGGAAGTGAAGAGGAAAATAAGATGGGCAAAGAGAGAATATGAGAATAGAATGGCAGTTAACATAAAAGGGAACCCAAAAATCTTCTACCGGCATGTAAACAACGGGTAGTAAGAGGTGGGGTGAGGCCAATTAGGGACAAAGAGGGTGATATTTGCTGAGAAGCGCAGGGCAAGGCTAGAATAGTTAATGAGTACTTTGTATCAGTGTTTACAAAGGAAGAGGATGCTGACAAAATATCAGTGGAAGTGGAGATGGTAGCGGTAATAGATGGAATGAAAATTGATCAGGATGTACTAGAAAGGCTGGCTATGCTTAGAGTGAGTAAGTCACCTGGTCCGGATGGCTTGCATCCCAGGTTGCTCAGGGAAGTGGGAGTGGAGATAGCAGAAGGGCTTGCCAGAATCTTCCAGTCTTCCCTGGATACAGAGAAGGTGTCAGAGAATTGGAAAGTGGCAAAAATGAGACCCTTGTTCAAGAAAGGGTGTAAAGACATTCCCAGTAACTGCAGGCTGGTCAGTTTAACATTAGTTCTGGGCAAGGTTTTAGAAACAGTAATCGGGGGAAAAAATTAACAGGCACTTGGAGAGGATTGAGTTAATTAAGGAGAGCCAGCACGAATGTGACTAATCTATTTGAATTTTTCGATGAAGTAACAGAAGATTGATGAAGGGAATGCAATGGATGTTGTCTGTATGGATTTTAAGAAAGCATTTGACAAAGTATCACATTAAAGACTGCTTAACAATGTTGTGGCTGATGGAGTAGGAGGTCAGTGTCAGCTTGAATTAAAAAAAATTGGTTAAGGACAGAAAACAGCGGGTTATGGTAACTGGTTGTTTCTCAGACTGGAGGATGGTAGACGGTGGTGTTCCCCAAGGGGATCAGTGCTAGGACCACTGTTTTTTTGATTTATATAAATGACTTGGATCTTGGAATACAGAATAAAATTTACCAAACTTGGAGGTGTGGCAATGAGGATGATAGGCAAGCAGAATGGGCAGACAAGTGACGGATGGAATTTGATACAGACAAGTGTGAGGTAATGCATTTTTTGATGGAAGAGGTGAGGAGAGGCAATGTAGACTTAATGGCAAAGTTCTGAAGAGTGTGCAGGGACAGAGAGAGCTGGGGCTGCATGTGCATAGTTCTTTGAAGGTGACAGGACATATTGGGAGAGTGGTTAGCAAAGCATATGGGAATTTGGACTTCATAAATAGAGGTATTGAGTACAAAAGCAGGGAAGTTATCCTGAACCTTTATAAAGCTCTGGTTAGGCCACAACCTTTTGTTTGGGGAATGTCAGCATTTATTGCCCATCCCTAATTGCTTTTGAGAAGGTGGTGGTGAGCTACCTGCTTGAACCACTACAGTCCATGGGGTGTAGGTACACCAAAAGTGCTGTTAGGAGGGAATTCCAGCATTTTGACCCAGCGACAGTAAAGGAACGGCGATATAGTTCCAAGTCAGGATGGTGTGTGGCTTGGAGGGGAACTTGCAGGTGGTGGTGTTCCCATGCATCTGCTGCCCTTATCCTTCTAGGTGGTAGAGGTCACAGGATTGAAAGGTACTGTCGAAGGAGCCTTGGTGAGTTGCTCGGTGCATCTTGTAAATGGTACACACTGCTGCCACTGTGCGTCAGTGCTGGAGGAAGTGAATGTTGAAGGTGGTGGATTGGGTGCCAATCAAGCGACTGCTTTGTCCTGGATGGTGTCGAGCCTCTTGAGTGTTGTTGGAGCTGCACTCATCCAGGCAAGATAAGAGTATTCCATTGCACTCCTGACTTGTGCCTTTTAGATGATGGACAGGCATTGGGGAGTTAGGAGGTGAGTTACTCGCTGCAGAATTCCCAGCCTCTGATCTGCCCTTGTAGCCACAGCATTTATGTGGCTGGTCCAGTTCAGTTTCTGGTCAATAGTGACCCCCAGGATGTTGATGGGGGATTCAGCGATACTAGATTCTCTCTTGTTTGAGATGGTCATTGCCTGGCACCAATGTTACTTGCCACTTATCAGCCTAAGCCTGCACGTTGTCCAGGTCTCGCTGCACGGGCTGCTTCAGTATCTGAGGAGTCATGAATGGTACTGGACATTGTGCAATCATCAGCGAACATCCCCATTTCTGATCTTATGATGGAGGGAAGGTCATTGATGAAGCAGCTGAAGATGGTTGGGCCTAGGGCACTACCCTGAGAAACTCCTGCAGTGATGTCCTGGGACTGACATGATTGATCTCCAACAACCGCAACCATCTTCCTTTGTGCTAGGTATGACTCCAGCCAGCAGAGAGTTAACCCTGATTCCCATTGACTCCAGTTTTGCTCCTTGATGCTATACTCGGTTAAACGCTGCCTTGATGTCAAGGGCAGTCATTCTCGCTTCACCTCTGGAGTTCAGCTCTTTTGTCCATGTTTAGACCAAGGCTGTAATGAGGTCAGGAGCTGAGTGGCCCTGGCAGAACCCAAACTGAGCTTTAGTGAGCAGGTTATTGCTGAGGATGTGCCGCTTGATAGCACTGTCAAACACCCCTTCCATCACTTTACTGATGATCGGGAGTAGACTGCGAGGGCAGTAATTGGCCAGGTTGGATTTCTCCTGCTTTTTGTGTACATGACATACCTAGACAATTTTTCACATTGCCGGGTAGATGCCATTGTTGCAGCTATACTGGAACAACTTGGCTAGTTAGTTCGAGAGCACAAGTCTTCAGTGTTATTGCTGGAATGTTGTCAGGGCCTGTAGTCTTTGCAGTATCCATTGCCTTAAGCTGTTTCTTGCTATCACATGGCGTGAATCGGATTGGCTAAAGACCTCAGGAGGAGGCAGAGATGGATCATCCACTTGACCCTTCTGGCTGAAGATGGATACAAATGCTTCAGCCTTGTCTTGTGCACCGATGTGCTGGGCTCCCTCATCATTGAGGAATGGGGATGTTTGTGAAGCCTCCTTCTCCTCCTGTCAGTTGTTTAATTGTCCACCACCATTTATGACTGAATGTGGCAGGACTGCAGAGCTTGGATCTGATCCGTTGGTTGTGGGATTTCTTAGCCCTGTCTATTGCAAGCTGCTTCTGCTGTTTGGCATGCAAGTAGTCCTGTTTTGTAGCTTCACCAGGCTCACACCTCATTTTTAGGTATGCATGGTACTGCGCCTGGCATGCTCTCCTGCACTCTTCATTGAACCAGGGTTGTTCCCCCGGCTTGATGGTAATGGTAGAGTGGGGGATATGCCAGGCCATGAGGTTACAGATTGTGGTTGAATACAATTCTGCTCCTGCAGATGTCCCACAGCATCTCATGGATGCCCAGTTTTGAGTTGCAAGATCTGTTTGAAATCTATCCCATTTAACACAGTGGTAGTGCCACACAGCACAATGGTGTGTACCCTCAGTGTGAAGGCGGGACTTCGTTTCCACTGGACTGTGTGGTGGTCACTCCTAACAATACTGTCATGGACAGATGCATCTGCGGCAGGCAGATTGGTGAGGATGAGGTCAAGTAGGTTTTTCCCTCTTGTCGGTTCCCTCACCACCTGCCGCAGACCCAGTCTAGCAGCTATGTCCTTTAGGACTCGGCCAGCTCGGTCAGTAGTGGTGCTACCGAGCTGCTCTTGGTGATAGACATTGAAGTTCTCCACCCAGAGTACATTCTGTGCCCTTTCCACCCTCAGTGCTATTAGTGATCAACATGGAGAAGCACTGATTCATCAGCTGAGGGGAGGCAGTAGGTGGTAATCAGCAGGAGGTTTCCTTGCCCATGTTTGACCTGATACCATGAGACTTCATGGGGTCCGGAGTCGATGTTGAGGACTCCCAGGGCAACTCCCAACTATATACCATTGTGCCACCACCTCTGGACAGGACATACCCAGGGATGGTGATAGCAGTGTCTGGGACATTGTCTGCAAGGTACGATTCCGTGAGTATGACTATGTCAGGCTGTTGCTTGACTAGTCTGTGGGACAGCTCTCCCAACTTTGGCACAAGCCCCCAGATGTTAGTAAGGAGGGTCAACAGGGCTGGGTTTGCCGTTGTCGTTTTCAGTGCCTAGGTCGATGCCAGATGGCCTGTCCGATTTCATCCTTTTCTTAGAGTTTGTCGCAGTTTGATACAACTGAGTGGCTTGCTAGGCCATTTAAGAGTCAACTACATTGCTGTGGGTCTGAAGTCACATATAGGCCAGACCAGGTAACGACAGCAGATTTCCTTCCCTGAAGAATATTAGTGAACCAGATGGATTTTTACAGCAATCGACAGTGGTTTCATGATCACCACTAGACTAGCTTTATAATTCCAAATTTATTAATTGAATTCAAATTCCACCATCTGCCACCGGGATTCCAATCCATGTCCTCAGAACATTAGCCTGGGGCTCTGGGTTACAAGTCTAGTGATATTACCACTACGCCACCGCCTCCTCTCTAGAGAATTGCATCCTGTTTTGGTGACCACATTTTAGGAAAGATGTGAGGATCCTTGTGAGGGTACAGAGGAGATTTACCGGAATGGGTCCAGGGATAAGGGAATTTTGCTACAAGCTTAGATTGGAGAAGCTGAGGTTGTTCTCCTTGGAACAAAGGAGGTTGAGGGAATATTTAAAGGTGTACAGGATTATGACAGGTTTAGACAAGGTAGACAAAGAAAAGCTGTTCCATTAGCTGATGGTACAAGGACTAGGGGGCACGCATTTAAGGTTTTGGGCAAGAGATGCAGGGGGATGTGAGGATGCAGCGAATGGCAATGACCTGGAATGCTGTGCCTCCGAGGCTGGTGGAAGCAGAGATGATCAATGATTTCAAAAGGAAATTGAATAAGCACTTGAATGAAATAAACTTGCAGGGCTACAGGAATAGAGGTAGGGATGGGACTGACTGAATTGCTCTTTAGTGAGCTAGAATGGACTTGATAGACCTCTTCCTGTGCCATAACAACTATAACTCTATAATTGGATAGATCTTTCAAAGTGCAGGCTTGATGGGCTGAATGGCCTCCTTCTGTGCTGCATCATGCTATGATGAATCCTCACTAGTTGGTTTTAAGTTGCTTAAATATAGTGATGGGTTTCGATACAAGTTATTAAAGAGATCCCTTTCATTTGCTTGCTGCTGAGCCTCTCTGTCGATGTGCCTGTAATACAACTTTAGCTCTTAGTAACTGTGGTTCTGTGGGATCACAGCTTTAAGTATGAGAAGGAACTAGTTTAGTCTCTGTCAGCTGGGATATTAATATTACTGGCTGCGAACTTTTAGATTCTTACACGTGTGTAACATTTCCTTCCACAGGGACTGTGCTGGGTCCCCTATTTGTCATTTATATAAACGACATAGATGACTATGTGGGGGGTAGAATCAGTAAGTTCACGGATGGCACAAAGATTGGCCGAGTGGTTAACAGTGAGGTTGAGTGTCTTAGGTTACAGGAAGATATAGACGGGATGGTCAAATGGGCAGAAAAGTGGCAGATGGAATTTAACCCTGAAAAGTATGAGGTGATACACTTTGGAAGGAGTAATGTGACACGGAAGTAGTCAATGAATGGCCTGACACTGGGAAGTTCCGAGGAACAAAGGGACCTTGAAGTGTTTGTCCATGGATTTCTGAAGGCAGAAGGGCAGGTTAATAGGGTGGTGAAAAAGGCATATGGGACACTTGCCTTTATCAATCGAGGCATAGATTATAAAAGCAGGGAGGTCATGTTGGAGTTGTACAGAACTTTGGTAAGGCCACAGCTGGAGTACTGTGTGCAATTCTGGTCGCCACATTATAGGAAGGATGTGATTGCATTGGAGGGGGTGCAGAGGTGATTCAGCAGGATGGTGCCTGGGATGGAACATTTAAGCTATGAAGAGAGGTTGGATAGGCTTGGGTTTTTTTCACTGGAGCAGAGAAGACTGAGGGGTGACCTGATCGAGGTGTACAAGATTATGAGGGGCATGGACTGGGTGGATAGGGAGCAGCTGTTCCCCTTAGTTGAAGGGTCAGTTACGAGGGGTCACAAGTTTAAGGTGAGGGGCGGGAGGTTTAAGGGGGATTTGAGGAAGAACTTTTTTACCCAGAGGGTGGTGATGGTTTGGAATGCCCTGCCTGGGAGGGTGGTAGAGGCAGGTTGCCTCACATCCTTTAAAAAGTACCTGGATGAGCACTTGGCACGTCATAACATTCAAGGCTATGGGCCAAGTGCTGGCAAATAGGATTAGGTAGACAGGTCAGGTGTCTTTAATGCATCGGTGCAGACTCGATTGGTCGAAGGGCCTCTTCTGCACTGTATTATTCTGTGATTCTAATTCCTTTGGATTAATACATTTGAAAGTTTTATACAAATTGCTGTGTCCGACACAAATAAATGCTTTTCTGTAATTAACAGAGAATTGAAGAGATTATGCAGAGAACAAGGAAGCCTGGCAAAGGTGAATCTAAGGTAATGGATTTGAAGCTGTTTTATGTTTCTAGCTTCAGTTCTAACAAAGTTTAATTACTCCTCATGCTAACAGCTGTCCTCTAAACAGTAGTCTAAAACTGAAGGTAAATGTCCAACTTGTTCCTGGGTTTAGCTTAGTGTTAGCTTTCTCTGCCCTGCTGCTATGCTTTTGGCCAGTACATGGGATTATAAGGAGTTCTGTGCTCAATGATACGACTAAAGCTCCCTCAAACTAAACAGGTGATTGTTGCAAACTTCTACAACACAGAAAGTTATCTCTGATCACAAGTGTGAATGAAGATGAGCAAAGTACGCAAGTGTGACAGTATTTCACTTTCTGATTTGGGTTCTGATAGTTGGGATAAAATTGAAACATTAGAATATTGTCCTTGCAAATGTAGTATATCCCAGTGGATAAGGTTCTTCTCTGTAACCCTGTGTAGCTGTTAATGGGATTCCAGGACTTGAATTCTACAAGTTGTGAAATGTGCATCACAGAATGTCAATACAGTTGCCCAAGAAAACACAAGATGAATCTGCTGTATTTTTGATTGTAACAATTTCTTGCAGATTCTTTTCCAGTGGAAATCTGGAACTCCCCCAAAAAGCTAAGAGGCTGGGGGTAGACAATTGAAAATTTCCAAACAGATCGGTGGATTTCTGTTCAGCCATGATCTAATTGAATTGTGGAATAGGCTCGAGGGGCTAAATGTTCTTCTGTTCTTGTGAAGTGTGAATTCTTAGATCTTATATAAAGAATGCTGAAACGGTATCCTCCTGTTTCCACAGAAACATGAAAGGTCAGATGATGCAGCGGCTGACGAAAGCAGTGAGGATGAGCCCAAGAACGAGGATGCGGATGAAGTGGGTGAGTGGTTTGGAGTATGTTTTACCATTGGGTTGATGCTGTTAACTTACTGGTCATACGAACATAAGAAATAGGAGCAGGAGTAGGCCATTCAGCCCCTCGAGGCTGCTCTGCCATTTAATAAGATCATGGCTGATCTGATTGTGACCTTAACTCCACTTTCCTGCCTGTCCCCCCATAATCCTTGACTCCCTCGTAGGTCAAAAATCTATCCAACTCAGCCTTGACTATATTCAATGACCCAGCCTCCACTGCTCTCTGGGGAAGAGAATTCCAAAGATTCACGACCCTCTGAGAGAAGAAATTCGTCCTCGTCTCCGTCTTAAATAGGAGACTTCTTATTTTGAAACTATGCCCCTTAGTTCTCGAGTCCCTCACAAGGGGAAACATCCTCTCAGCATGTACCCTCAGAAACTTATGTTTCAATAAGATCACCTTTCATTCTTCTAAACTCAGTGAGTATAGGCCCAACCTGCTCAACCTTTCCTCATAAGGCAATCCTTTCATCCCAGGAATCAGCCAAGTGAACTTTCTCTGCACTGCTTCCAATGCAAGTATATATCCCTCCATAAGTAAGGAGAACAAAACTGGACGCGGTACTCTAGGTACGGTCTCACCAGTGCCCTGTACAGTTGTAGCAAGACTTCTCCACCTTTATACTCCATCACCCTTGCGATAAATGTCAACATTCCATTTGTCTTCCCAATTATTTGCTGTACCTGCCTGCTAACTTTTTGTGATTCATGTACAGGGACACCCAGATCCCTCTGTACCACAGCATTCTGCAGTATCTCTCCATGTAAATAATCTGCTTTTCTATTCTTCCTGCCAAAGTGGACAACCTCACATTTTCCCACATTGTACTCCATCTACCACTCACTTAACCTATCTATATCTCTTTGCAGACACTTTTGTGTCCTCACAACATGCTTTCCTACGTATCTTTGTATTGTCCGCAAATTTGGCTAAAGCACACTCAGTCACTTCATCCAAGTCATTAATAAAGATCACAAATAGTTGAGGCTCCAGCACTGATCCCTGTGGAACTCCACTAGTTACATTTTGCCAACCTAAAAATGCCCCATTTATCCCGATTCTATTTCCTGTTAGTTAGCCAATTTCTATCCATGCTGATATATTACCCCCGACACCATGAGCTGTTATCTTGTGTAGTAACCTTTTATGTGATACCTTATTTAATGTTTTTTGGAAATCCAAGTGCATTACATCTACTGGTTCTCCTTTATCCACCCTGCTTGTTACATCCTCAAAGAACTCTAATAAATTTGTCAAACATGATTTCCCTTCTATAAAACCATGTTGACTCCGCCTGATTGCATTATGATTTTCGAAGTGCCGTGCTACTACTTCCTTAATTATGGATTTTAGCATTTTCCCAATGACAGATGTCAGGCAAACTGAGCTATAGTTTCCTGCTTTCTGTCACTCCCCTTTCTTGAATAGAAGTGTTACATTTGCGGTTTTTCAATCAGCTGGGAATTTTGGAAGATTACAACCAATGCATCTACTGTCTCTGCAGCCACTTCTTTTAAGACCCTAGAATGCAGGCTATCAGGTCCAGGGGACTTGTCAGCCTTTAGTCCCTTTAGTTTTCCTAGTACTTTTTCTCTAGTGATAGTGGTTGTTTTAAGTTCCTCCCTTTCTTTTACCTCTTGATTTTCTGCTATTCTTGGGATGCTTTTTGTGTCTTCTCTGTGAAGACGGATACAAAATACTTGTTCAAAGTCTCTGTCATTTCCTTGTTTCCCATTATTAATTCCCCAGTTTCATCCTGTAAGGGACCAACACTTACTTTAGTTACTCTCTTCCTTTTTATATATTTGTAGAAGTTTTTACTGTATGTTTTAATATTTCTTGCTAGTTTATTCTAGTACTCTAGTTTCTCCCTCTTTTTTTTTTTTAGTCATCCTCTGCTGGTTTCTAAAATTTTCCCAATCTTCTGGCCTACCACTAATCTTTGCAGCATTGTATGGCTTTTTTTTCAATTTGATACCATCCTTAACTTCCTTAGGTAGCCATTAATGGTGTATCCTTCTCATAAAGTCTTTCTCAATGGAATATCTTTGAGAGTTATGAAATATCCCCTTAAGTGTCTGCCACTGCTTCTCTACTGTCTTACCTTTTGACTTATTTTCTCAGTCCACTTTAGCCAACTTGTCTTCATACCCTTGTAATTACCTTTATGACACTAGTTTCACATCCAAACCCCTCTCCCCTCAAACTGAATGTGAAATGCTATCATATTATGATCACTCTTGCCTAGAGGATCATTTACTATGAGGTCATTTATTAATCCTGTCTCATTACACGTTACCAAGTCTAAAATAGCCTGCTGCTGGGTAGGTTCCAGAAGGTAATGTTCTAAGAAACTCTCCCTAATGCACTCTATAAACTTATCTTCCAGGCTACCTTTGCCAATTTGTTTCGTCCAAGCTATATGAAGTTTAAAATCGCCCACGATTATTGCAGTACCTTTCCTGCAAGCCCCCATTATTTCTTGATTTATTGTCTGTCCTACTGATAGGGGGCCTATAAAATAATCCCACCAGTGACTTTTCTTTGCTATTTCTTATCTCCGCCTAAACTGATTCTACATCTTGATCATTGAAGCCAAGATAATTTCTCACTACTATACTGATCTCATCCTTTATTAACAGAACAATCCCACCTTCTTTTCCTTTCTTCCTATCCTACCAAGGCATCAAATATCCTTGAATATTTAGTTCCCAGCCTTGGTTACCTTGCAACCACGTCTCTGTAATGGCTATATCGTACCCATTTATTTCTATTTGTACTATCAATTCATCCATCTTGTTATGAATGCTGCTTGCATTCAGATAAAGAATCTTTAATTCTGTCTTTTTATCGTTTTTCCCTACTCTGACCTTATTTGCTGGTGTACCCTTATGTTTGTACGCTCTGCTCCTTCCTGTCACACTGGCTATCGTGACCCATATCGCTACCCTGCACTATTGCTTTGTCCTTTCTCATTAACTTTCTAAATTTCCCCTGACCTGAACCCCGCCCCCGCAATAATTAGTTTAAAGCTGCCTTTACAGCCCTAGTTATATGATTTGCCAGGACACTGGTCCCAGCGCGGTTCAGGTGAAGGCCGGCCAATTTCTCCCACACCAATCTTTGAGCCACGCATTCAACTCTCTGATCTTATTTACCCTATGCCAATTTGCTCATGGCTCAGGTAGTAATCCAGAGATTACCACCTTTGTGGTTCTACCTTTTAATTTAGACCCTAACTGCTCATACTCCCTCAGCAGAACCTCTTTCTTAGTCCTATCTATGTCATTGGTACTCAGATGGACCACGACAGCTGGATCCTTCCCCACCCACTCCACGTTCCTCTTCAGCTCCAAGGAGATGTCCTCAACTCCTGCACCGGGCAGGCAACATAGCCTTCAGGACTCATGCTCTTGGCTGCAGAAAATAGTATCTATCCCCCTAACTATACTGTCCCCTACTTCTACTACATTCCTTTATACATTTGAATGGCCCCCTACGCCATGGTGCTGTGGTCTGTTTGCTCATTCTCCCTGCAGTCCCTGCTGTCGTCCACACAAGCTGCAAGGACCTCAAACCTGTTGGGCAAGTGCAAGGGCTGAGGCTCCTCCATTGCTACCTCAGGATCCCCATACCTGCCTCACTCGTAGTCACACCCTCCTGCCCCTGCGAATGGACCAAATCTGAAGTATCTAGCCTAAGGAGTGTGACTGCCTCCTGGAACCAAATGTCCAGGTAATTTTCTCCCTCCCTGATGCATCCTAGTGTCTGAATCTCCGACTCCAGCTCCAACTCTGAGCTGAAGCTCCTCGAGCTGCAGACACTTACTGCAGGTGTAGTTGTTGTGGATCACACTGGTGTCTACCATTTCCCACATGCTACAGCTGCAACACCCCACCTGCCCTGTCATCTCCATTGTGTTTTATTTAACTAATTAGGATTTAGAAATATCACAATGATAATTTGTATTTATATTAAGTAGTTTAACTAATTCAGCTACAAATTTATTATAATACTTATATCTCCCCAGTACCAGTTTAAACTACTTCCCCAGTTTAGGAAGGAAAAAAGCCCTTAAAACTGTCCAACCAATCACCTACCAGCTCCCTAATTAATGCCTCTGAGCTTCAGGTCTCAGGTCTCGTTTCTCAGGCTCTCTCTCTCTCTCTCTCTCTCTCTCTCTCTCTCTCTCTCTCTCTCTCTCTCTCTCTCTCTCTATATCTCTATCTCTCTCTATATCTCTATCTCTCTCTATATCTCTATCTCTCTCTATATCTCTATCTCTCTCTATCTATCTCTCTCTATCTCTCTCTCTCTATCTCTCTCTCTCTCTATCTCTCTATCTCTCTCTATCTCTATCTCTATCTCTCTCTCTCTATCTCTCTCTCTCTATCTCTCTGATCACTGCTGTATAAAAGACCAGAACAGCACCGAATTCCCACACTTACCAAATTTCTGCCTCGCAGCACTCAGTTGAGCTGAACTTCATGCTACTTGCTGTCCTGGTGTAAACCCTCCTGCAAATACTGACGCTCCTGAAAACCCCACACCCCATAACTTCAGGAGGAGAGTATTCTAATCCAAAGGAAAAGTGCTATCAATACAAAATAAAATTCTTTTGAATACACAGCAACAGAATGAATATGCTCGTAAATCAATATATGGAAACATGATGGCTTTGCAGACTCCAGTTTGAAAACTGATTCTTTAAACCCTCTTTAGTGGGGTCACTTAGTCCTCCCAATAAAATTCCAAGAAATGAGAGAGACAACAGTTGGGTCTAATTCGCAGCCGAATGCAGAGCAGATATGGAAACTATTTCACTGCAATTGAATAAATATCCTACATTTAAATAAATCTGTTTCCCTCCCCCAACAGAAAAGTATTAGTTACTGTTTTAGCACTGACATTGGCATTTGAATTCTCATCCTTTGTGTTTAAATCCCTTTGTGACCTCGCCCTGTCATGACCTCAGTGAGATTGTTAACATGAAAAATACGAGATATGAACCCCCCAGACTAATTTCAAGAAATACAGGACTGGATTTCACGTTTTAAGACTTATTATAATAACTAAATTAAAATAAATCCCCAATTAGCTGAATAGCACTTTGTAAGTAGCTGATACCACAAATTGCCAAGAAAGGTATTTGCTTTACTTATTAAAAATACTTGCAAACTTCACACGACACTTATACGTTACACAGTCCTTTTTGATTATGAAATCCCTTGTGGTAAAAAGTCCCAATCTCCTCCCGGTTGCAATGGGTTGGATCTCCCAGATCTTTTCAAAATCAGTGTTCACCGCTCACTTTTCCGAGCACTTCCAACCTGGACATCCGTGAATAAGGCGTTTCCTGGTGTTCCTGCTGGTCTGCAAGCTTTGACTCTCAAAACAGGTTCAAGTCTTCACAGTGTTTTACTGTAGACCGCATTTGTTGACAACGCGAACGGTAGGTGGCGCTGTTGTGGCACATGCGCAAATACAGCATGTGCCACGAAAACGTCACAGATTGCGACTGTTGCAGCTGCCAGGACTAAAGATGGCGCTGCTCAAAGAATCACACAGAGGCAACCTAACGAACACGTGGCAGTATACAATGGCCGGAGTGAGAGAGCAGCGCGGGGGCCGGGGAGAGCAGCGCGGGGGCCGGGGAGAGCAGCGCGGGGGCCGGGGAGAGCAGCGCGGGGGCCGGGGAGAGCAGCGCGGGGGCCGGGGAGAGCAGCGCGGGGGCCGGAGTGAGCAGCGCGGGGGCCGGAGAGAGCAGCGCGGGGGCCGGGGAGAGCAGCGCGGGGGCCGGGGAGAGCAGCGCGGGGGCCGGGGAGAGCAGCGCGGGGGCCGGGGAGAGCAGCGTTGAGGGTGGGGGGTGGGGGGAAAGAAAGAGAGGAGGGGGGGAAAAAGAAAGAGAGGAGGGGGGGAAAAGAAAGAGAGGAGGGGGGGAAAAGAAAGAGAGGAGGGGGGGGAAAGAAAGAGAGGAGGGGGGGAAAAAGAAAGAGAGGAGGGGGGAAAAAGAAAGAGAGGAGGGGGGGAAAAAGAAAGAGAGGAGGGGGGAAAGAAAGAGAGGAGGGGGGGAAAAAGAAAGAGAGGAGGGGGGGAAAAAGAAAGAGAGGAGGGGGGGAAAAAGAAAGAGAGGAGGGGGGGAAAAAGAAAGAGAGGAGGGGGGGAAAAGAAAGAGAGGAGGGGGGAAAAAGAAAGAGAGGAGGGGGGGGAAAAGAAAGAGAGGAGGGGGGGGAAAAGAAAGAGAGGAGGGGGGGAAAAAGAAAGAGAGGAGGGGGGGAAAAAGAAAGAGAGGAGGGGGGGAAAAGAAAGAGAGGAGGGGGGGAAAAGAAAGAGAGGAGGGGGGGGAAAGAAAGAGAGGAGGGGGGGGGGAAAGAAAGAGAGGAGGGGGGAAAAAGAAAGAGGAGGGGGGGAAAAGAAAGAGAGGAGGGGGGGAAAGAAAGAGAGGAGGGGGGGAAAGAAAGAGAGGAGGGGGGGAAAAAGAAAGAGAGGAGGGGGGGAAAAAGAAAGAGAGGAGGGGGAGGAAAGAAAGAGAGGAGGGGGGAAAGAAAGAGAGGAGGGGGGGAAAGAAAGAGAGGAAGGGGGGAAAGAAAGAGAGGGGGGAAAGAAAGAGAGGGGGGGAAAGAAAGAGAGGAGGGGGGGAAAGAAAGAGAGGAGGGGGGGAAAGAAAGAGAGGAGGGGGGGAAAGAAAGAGAGGAGGGGGGGAAAGAAAGAGAGGAGGGGGGAAAGAAAGAGGAGGAGGGAAGAAAGAGAGGAGGGGGGGAAAGAAAGAGAGGAGGGGGGGAAAGAAAGAGAGGAGGGGGGGAAAAGAAAGAGAGGAGGAGGGAAGAAAGAGAGGAGGGGGGAAAGAAAGAGAGGAGGGGGGGGGGAAAGAAAGAGAGGAGGGGGGAAAAAGAAAGAGGAGGGGGGGAAAAGAAAGAGAGGAGGGGGGGAAAGAAAGAGAGGAGGGGGGGAAAGAAAGAGAGGAGGGGGGGAAAAAGAAAGAGAGGAGGGGGGGAAAAAGAAAGAGAGGAGGGGGAGGAAAGAAAGAGAGGAGGGGGGAAAGAAAGAGAGGAGGGGGGGAAAGAAAGAGAGGAAGGGGGGAAAGAAAGAGAGGGGGGAAAGAAAGAGAGGGGGGTAGAAAGAGAGGGGGGGAAAGAAAGAGAGGAGGGGGGGAAAGAAAGAGAGGAGGGGGGGAAAGAAAGAGAGGAGGGGGGGAAAGAAAGAGAGGAGGGGGGAAAGAAAGAGGAGGAGGGAAGAAAGAGAGGAGGGGGGGAAAGAAAGAGAGGAGGGGGGGAAAGAAAGAGAGGAGGGGGGGAAAAGAAAGAGAGGAGGAGGGAAGAAAGAGAGGAGGGGGAAAGAAAGAGAGGAGGGGGGGAAAGAAAGAGGAGGGGGGGAAAGAAAGAGAGGAGGGGGGGAAAGAAAGAGAGGAGGGGGGGAAAGAAAGAGAGGAGGGGGGGAAAGAAAGAGAGGAGGGGGGGAAAGAAAGAGAGGAGGGGGGGAAAGAAAGAGAGGAGGGGGGGAAAGAAAGAGAGGAGGGGGGGAAAGAAAGAGAGGAGGGGGGGAAAGAAAGAGAGGAGGGGGGGAAAGAAAGAGAGGAGGGGGGGAAAGAAAGAGAGGAGGGGGGGAAAGAAAGAGAGGAGGGGGGGAACGAAAGAGAGGAGGGGGGGAAAGAACGAGAGGAGGGGGGGCAAGACGAGGAGGGGGGGAAAGAAGCGCGGCGGGGGGGGCCCGGCCCTGCGGCGGGGGGGAAAGAAAGAGAGGAGGGGGGGAAAGAGAGGAGGGGGGGAAAGAGAGGAGGGGGGGTGGGGGAAAGAGAGGAGGGAGGGAGGGGGTGGGAAAGAGAGGAGGGAGGGGTGGGGGGGAAGAGCGGGGGGGGTGGGGGAGCAGCGGAGCGGAAGAGGAGTGCCTTTTTCTGTTCATGCGCCAGAAACACAACAGCAAAAGACTTACCGGCCAGTCCCTGGACCTGGCGACACCGAGGTCTTCGCACACTCGCTCCCCACAGCTCTCTACGGCCTCTCTCATTCGGCCCTCTCCATTCAGCCGTTCCCTCCAGCTGCGGATGCCCAATCCAGTTGCTTCTCCCCTACTTCTCTACAGTACTTCAGGCATTGCAACTGTCTGGTCCCTGCATTTTGCATGCTCCCTCTCCCCACCCCTCCCCCCTCTCCATCTACCCCCTACCTCCACCCCTCCCTCTACCCCCCTACCTCCACCCCTCCACCACAGTTGAATATCTGAAGTGCAGTTGCAAAGTCGGGGAAATAGCATGCAAAACAAAGCCTCAACAATTCTGAGGTTAATTATTGAGAAGTTTTATTAAGTTCATTAAGCATCTGAGGAACTGCTGTGCATGGATACATGAGTGTTGTGTTTCCAGCATTCCCGTTAGACAGACAGGCCGAGTCTCTGCTATGCACAGCTAAAGAGATTGTTCCTGGAGAGCCTTGTGGTGAATGAACGCTTGGCTCTCTATTCCACTACTGTATTGTCCATGTGAAGAAGGCAAAGTCACAAGAGTCTGAGCTCAGTCTACTCTTGTTGAATGTTCCCCAAACGCATCCCAATGTGCACTCCCAATTCATCCATAAATGCAATGTTCCTTTCCACATCGTGACCAGCTCCGCAGCATGATCCAGTTGCCTTCGTTGCTTGAATGCTGACCTTAAGTCTCAAGGATCGCGTTGTCAACAAATGCGGTCTTGTTTTCTCGACGGCATGCTTTACATGAAAAGAAATAAAGCAAATCAGAGTCAGAGCTTGCCTCCCTCCATCCACTGAAATTACTGTTGTGCACATCTTTTTAAGTTCTGCAGTGAAGGCACCAATTGATAACGTCGCCAATGAAGCACTTATTACCCACCTCAGATGCAGGAATCAGCACATCCTTGCGTCCTCTCCTGCACTGCCTCCTTTGCTTGAATGCCGTCCTTAAGTGTCAAGGATTGTTTTCTCAAGGGCACGTTTTACATGAAACGAAATAAGGAAAGAACATCAGTGTCAGAGCTTCCCTCCCTCCAATGAAATTACTGTTGAGCATGCTTTGTGTTCTGCGGTAAAGGCATGTACTGATAACACCGCCAATGAATCACTTAGTACCCACTTCAGCTGTAGGAGGCAGGATGATATAACTGCCCCTATCTCGTGATGGTTCAATGCTGCTCTCAGGGAAAACATGAATGATGTGAAGATGCTGGAAAAGAAGCACGTTTCTTTTGGGCTATGAACATAATGCAGGCCATTTAGCCCAGCAGTTCCCTGCTAGTGGTTATGTTACTCGTGCGTCTTCCCATCAATTCCCATTTAATCCTGCCTACTACTATCACCAGTTGTGTTCACAGCAAGAGCATTCACATTTCTGCTACCACTGGACACGGCATGCTTGTTTCTTTTAGTGCTCAGTCTCTTCTTGCTGAATGTTCCCCAAGTGCTTGACCCCTTTGGACGCCCTCTCTGCTTGACAGGCAGCAGCTGGCAATTGCGGAGTCTCACAAGGCTCTGCATGGTTGTTTCAAAGGCGGATGGGGAAACAGGTGGCTGTATGCCCATGTGCACTGCTCTGATGGGTGTAGGAGCAGGTAACTATGTGCCCATGTGCACTGCTCTGATGGGTGTAGGAGCAGGTAACTATGTGCCCATGTGCACTGCTCTGATGGGTGTAGGAACAGGTGGCTGTGTGCCCATGTGCACTGCTCTGATGGGTGTAGGAGCAGGTAACAGTGTGCCCATGTGCACTGCTCTGATGGGTGTAGGAGCAGGTAACTGTGTAACTGAGCAGCAAGGAGAGGGTACCGCAGGTAGGGGAAGTGGAGCTTTGAACAGGCAGGCATATGTATGGTCCATCAGATCATTAGGCCAGGGGGTGAGACGCTCAGGATCCAGGGTTTGTGACACGTGACTGATGTCCAGCGCGTGGCCACCTCCATCCGAAGGTGCTTCCGGGCAATTGTTGGGCATAGTAAATGGCTCCATCTCATCAGCCAGTCCTTGCTGCCAGCGGAGAGTCTGTTGCCGCAGCCAGTCCAGTCTCCTCACGGGAAACATGAGATGAGATAAGAAATACAGAATGCACTCCATTAAAACGTTACAAAAACGAAAGTGACCGTTAAGACGGTAGGTTGCAGCACATGTACTGCCTGCACACAGCAACTCACAACAGGGACTGGAGGACATGCGGTGGCCCAGACAATGGAAATGTTTTCAAAGCAACTTACAAAGGCAGAGCAACTTACCTTGGAACAATCTCCTGTGTCAAATAAAAGTGAAGCAAGTCTCCAAAACGAATAAATAATTCAGGTAAAATGCGAGAAAATGCCCGACGAAACCTCTCCTCCTTCCACTTTCAAAAAGTCGCGCCGAAGCTTTGACGCATGCGCAGAGGCCAAACTGGCGCATCCTGATGACGTCGGCGATGACGTAGCGTTGTCATGAATTACTTTGTTTACTGTAATGGGCTTCCAAGAGCAGATGTCTCCTCTTTCTCTCCCCCTCTCTCGAGCTGCCATTGCTGGTTTCTTCTCTGTAAGGCCACAATTGCTGAGTTCCCTTAAGCCACAACCACTGGTTTCTTCTCTTACAGCCTGTTTATCTTCAGAAAGTCTGTCAAATTTATTTGGACTCAGAAGTCAACAGCTTATTGTTCTGCTCCAAAGTGCAAAGTCCAGAAGTCTGGTTTCACAAAGCCACTTGGACCTGTCCATCATCCCCAGGTGTTAACAGCTGCCTGGTACATTTAAAGCTTCTGAACTAATGACTCCTTGTTTAACGACTGAAAGTCTGGGAGGGGGAAACCCATTGTTCTTCAGGGATTAACCCTGTAGTCTATTTTTCAGAAGAAAATCTTTGCCCTGTGTTCTGTTGTCCTGGTAACCTTTCACAGAGTGGACATGAGGTCACCTGACCTTCCAGACTCTCTCTTGAACTTTTCAAAATCACAATTTTTAAGACATAATCATGTTACAAGGTCCTGTGTTTATAACACCCCTCCCTAACTCTGTAACCTCCAGCAAATCGGCAACCCTCCTTTCCCCAAACGTCCCATATCTGACTCCAATCACTTGTGCATCTCTCCCACCGCACCCCCCACCCCCACCGCCTTTCACCCGGCCATTGATAGCAGGCTTTCAGCTCTGCAATTCCTTCCAAAAACATATTTTTTTCTTTTTCTCATTTAAAACCCACCTCTTTGACTAAGTCACCCTCCTAATCTCTCCTCCTTACCCACATGTGCTGTGAATTGGAGCATTTTTCTACATAAAGGAGCAAGGTAAATATAATTGGTAGGTTTAACATTGTCTGCCCCACTGTGTCCTATATATAATTAATACTACGGGGGAAGTGCTGTTATCAAGGATGTTATTTTTTGATTTGAAGCAAACTAAAGGGCAGCAGCAACTGTTGAAGTATCTGCTCAATTTTTCCCTTATGGTTTGTATATTAGATAGTACCGATGGAATTGATGAGCTTCAAGATAATGTACAAGAATGTACGGAGTTGTCAGATGAAGCTGCAGCAGATGAGATAACTGAGCTGAATGGTTTAGAAGAGACGAATAACGTCAACGACTGTTTGGACAAAGACCGGGCAGTGGATGTGAGGTAGGTTCCTGTACCTCTCGTGCACATTTAGAGAGTTTGTGCAGCATCTGAAATGATCTAGAGAGTGAAACGGGCAGATGAACATTTCTGGTGCTCTGGCAAATTGTGTCTGTGTGCAATGCCTTGGGAGATCTGCTAGTTACTGTATCAAAATCCAAAAGGAACACTTAGAAATATTTCCACTTTTATTTGGTTGCTCTCGCTTTATTTTGTAAGTTGTAGGAATTTTCCCAACACGAGCATGTTCCTTTCCTTTTCCTCTTTAATTTTTGTTTCTTCTGTCAAGAAACTGCTATGAGGAGGTGAGCAGCCAGAGTCCAGGTTCCTGTCACCCTTCAGCTCACTGTGAGGATGTTCATAACAGTAGCCTGCCAATGAATCAATCCCACCCATGTGCACTAGTGCCTAGTCTCTGAACTGTCTGCCCACAGCAGCACGCCAGAGATGAACTCTAGAGCATGAAAGAAACAAAGCTGTGCCCATATACTCCATGTCACAGCACTCCCAAAGCACTAGATGAATGTTTAGTAATGTTAATGATTAATTGTACATCTCAGTGAGTTAGTTACTTGGGCCCAGGTTATCTTGTGTAACTATGGACTTTACTTTTATTCTAAGAGTTTTATCTACATGCGTGTATATGAATGGTGAGGTGCAGTGCAAGCAAAAAGCTGCTTAATTCAGTGGATGCACTCATCGTTGAATCCAGGCTGATATTCCAGTCCAGTACCTGGGGAGCGCTGCATGGTTACAAGTGCCATCTTTTGTGAAGACTCGTCTGGTGGTTCAGCTGTTGAATCATTCAACACCCTGCTGCTTGTGAGATGTTGCTGTGCATGGTGAAAGCACTTTGGGATGGGGCTGCAGGTTATTATGAGGCACTGTATAAATACAGGTTTCTCTCGCATTGTTTCAGCTTGATGAGTTGTATAAAACCGAACTAAAGCACATTTACAGATTAAACAAGTATCTCTCCTAGAGAAGTGGAACAGAATTGAAAGACAACCTATTTAACCTAAGACTAATAGCATCTGTGCAGCTTTCAATCACTCATCCTGAAAGTAACTGCAACAAGATAGCTGTGCATTTTTTCAAGGCAAATATCAATGAGTAATCACATCAACCATCAAAAGCTTTTCATCTCTCTGGTGCCTCTTACATTTATGTTGTTTTTCATTTCTCTCCTATTTAAGCACTGTGCCAAAGGAAGACTGTGTTGTATCAGAACTTTTACGTGTAAATGCAGTAGATCAAAGTGTTGGACATCAGAATGGAAAACCGAGTTTGTGGACCCTCGAGGATTTTATTGACCTTGATGCTTGTTCAAAGACCACCAAATTAGCTGTAGTTCCCTGTGGTGCTGATGTCTGTAACCAAAACTTGATAGATACTACCGGCATTCCCGAGAGTCATATCATTGCACTTCAAGAGAATAGAGGAGTGACCTCCTTGACCAAACCTATTGAGGAAACGTCAGGTACAGTATGATTCAGCATTTCCTGACAGTGTTTTCAGTAATAGAGGTGCAGTCTGTCTTGTTTCTCAGGACATCATTTAAAGTCGTCCCTGTCACCAATTCAATTGAGTTTGATAGAAAGTGAGGTCCAGTAGTGTTATGTTACCGGACCAGTCATCCAGAGAACGAAGGTTCAAATCCCACCATGGTAGTTTCAGAATTTAAATTCAGTTTTAAGAAGCTGGACTTAGTTAAAGTATGGGGATAGCACGAAAAGTGGCATTGAACAAAGAACAAAGAAAATTACAGCACAGGAACAGGCCCTTCGGCCCTCCAAGCCTGCGCCGATCCAGATCCTCTACCTAAACATGTCGCCTATTTTCTAAGGGTCTGTATCTCTTTGCTTCCTGCCCATTCATGTATCTGTCTAGATACATCTTAAAACGCTATCGTGCCCGCGTTTACCACCTCCGCTGGCAACGCGTTCCAGGCACCCACCACCCTCTGCGTAAAGAACTTTCCACGCATATCCCCCCTAAACTTTTCCCCTCTCACTTTGAACTCGTGACCCCTAGTAATTGAATCCCCCACTCTGGGAAAAAGCTTCTTGCTATCCACCCTGTCTATACCTCTCATGATTTTGTACACCTCAATCAGGTCCCCCCTCAACCTCCGTCTTTCTAATGAAAATAATCCTAATCTACTCAACCTCTCTTCATAGCTAGCGCCCTCCATACCAGGCAACATCCTGGTGAACCTTCTCTGCACCCTCTCCAAAGCATCCACATCCTTTTGGTAATGTGGCGACCAGAACTGCACGCAGTATTCCAAATGTGGCCGAACCAAAGTCTTATACAACTGTAACATGACCTGCCAACCCTTGTACTCAATACCCCATCCGATGAAGGAAAGCATGCCGTATGCCTTCTTGACCACTCTATTGACCTGCGTTGCCACCTTCAGGGAACAATGGACCTGAACACCCAAATCTCTCTGTACATCAATTTTCCCCAAGACTTTTCCATTTACTGTATAGTTCACTCTTGAATTGGATCTTCCAAAATGCATCACCTCGCATTTGCCCTGATTGAACTCCATCTGCCATTTCTCTGCCCAACTCTCCAATCTATCTATATTCTGCTGTATTCTCTGACAGTCCCCTTCACTATCTGCTACTCCACCAATCTTAGTGTCGTCTGCAAACTTGCTAATCAGACCACCTATACTTTCCTCCAAATCATTTATGTATATCACAAACAACAGTGGTCCCAGCACGGATCCCTGTGGAACACCACTGGTTACACGTCTCCATTTTGAGAAACTCCCTTCCACTGCTACTCTCTGTCTCCTGTTGCCCAGCCAGTTCTTTATCCATCTAGCTAGTACACCCTGGACCCCATGCGACTTCATTTTCTCCATCAGCCTACCATGGGGAACCTTATCAAACGCCTTACTGAAGTCCATGTATGTGACATCTACAGCCCTTCCCTCATCAATCAACTTTGTCACTTCCTCAAAGAATTCTATTAAGTTGGTAAGACATGACCTTCCCTGCACAAAACCATGTTGCCTATCACTGATAAGCCCATTTTCTTCCAAATGGGAATAGATCCTATCCCTCAGTATCTTCTCCAGCAGCTTCCCTACCACTGACGTCAGGCTCACCGGTCTATAATTACCTGGATTATCCCTGCTACTCTTCTTAAACAAGGGGACAACATTAGCAATTCTCCAGTCCTCCGGGATCTCACCCGTGTTTAAGGATGCTGCAAAGATATCTGTTAAGGCCCCAGCTATTTCCTCTCTCGCTTCCCTCAGTAACCTGGGATAGATCCCATCCGGACCTGGGGACTTGTCCACCTTAATGCCTTTTAGAATACCCAACACTTCCTCCCTCCTTATGCCGACTTGACCTAGAGTAATCAAACATCTGTCCCTAACCTCAACATCCGTCATGTCCCTCTCCTCGGTGAATACCGATGCAAAGTACTCGTTTAGAATCTCACCCATTTTCTCTGACTCCACGCATAACTTTCCTCCTTTGTCCTTGAGTGGGCCAATCCTTTCTCTAGTTACCCTCTTGCTCCTTATATATGAATAAAAGGCTTTGGGATTTTCCTTAACCCTGTTTGCTAAAGATATTTCATGACCCCTTTTAGCCTTCTTAATTCCTCGTTTCAGATTGCGCCTACATTCCCGATATTCTTTCAAAGCTTCGTCTTTCTTCAGCCTCCTAGACCTTATGTATGCTTCCTTTTTCCTCTTAGCTAGTCTCACAATTTCACCTGTCATCCATGGTTCCCTAATCTTGCCATTTCAATCCCTCATTTTCACAGGAACATGTCAGGAACATGAAGTAGATGATCAGCCATGCTCTACTTGAATGGCAGAGCAGGCTCAAAGGGCTGAATGGCCTACTGCTCCTATGTTTCTGTGACCACAAAGCTGTCAGTTCAGTCCTTTGGGCAAAGAGACCTGCCATCCTTATCCGATTAGGGCCTATTTGTGACTCCAGTCCCATCTCAGCATGGGGGTGACTCTTAACTGCCTTCAAAGTGGCCTAGCAGGATGCTCAGTTGTATCAAACCTCTACACTGCAATGATTGAAGAAGAAGGCCCACATCCTGAGAAAGAAATAATCGTAACAATATATCAAGAAAGAACAGTTTTATATTGAAATTGAACAAAATTACTCCCCTCAGCAAGCTTTGTCTTTTGTTGCTTCAAGATTTAGAGAGGAATCTTTTTATCACCTGTTGCTTTGTCAGGAAAGACGGGCTTTGATGGTTTCAGCACCTCCTGTAGAATGTAGTAAAGTAAAAGGCAAATTAATTTCAATATAGCTAAGTATGAGGTGATGCATATTGGAAGGAGGAATAAAGAGACTGTGCACTCCTTGGATAATAAAAGTCTAAATGGGATAGAGGAACAAACATCTAGGGATCCAGATAGGTGGTAATGCAGATTAATCAGGCCATTTGAAAAAGCAAGCTGATCACTGGGGTTCATTTATAATGGGATGATGTTGAAAAGCAGAGTAGCTGTGTTAAACATGTATAAAACCTTGGTTAAACCACATTTTGAATACAGTGTACAGTTCTGGTCTCCATATCGTAAAAAGGATCTTGAGGCACTGGAGAAAATGTTTTTAAAAAAGATTTACAAAGATAATAACCAGAATTGAGCAGGAAAGATTGAACAGGCTGGAGGGCTGTCTTTTGAAAAAGGAAGACTGAGTGAGACCTGATAGAGGTCTTTACGATTATGAATGGGTTTGATAGGGTCGACGTAGAGAAAATGTTTCCACTGAAGGAGGAGTCCAGAACTAGGGGCCATCAATATAAGACAGTCAGTAATAAATTCAATCGGGAATTCAGGAGAAACTCCTTCACCCAGAGAGTGGTGAGAATGTGGAACTCGCTACCACAGGGAATGGCTGAAGCAAATGGTATAGGTGCATTTAAGGGGAAACTAGATAAATACATGCGGGAGAAAGGAATAGAAGGATATGCTAATAGAATGAGATGATGTGGGATGGGAGAAGACTCTTGTGGATCATTTGGGTCAAATGGCCTGTTTCTGCGCTCTAGGCTCTGTCCTTATATATAATGCTGTATAATGTGTTGTGTTTTCTCAGGACTCTGATTGGCTTGATTCCGATCCATCACTTGTGATTGCACTTGCATATTCAGTATTTTTACTAAGTGCTGAAGGCCTTGTTACACGAAGCTGCTTCTATGGAATTTCCTCATTTTGCCCAGAAGAATTAACAAGACCATAACAAAGGTGACATGTGAAATGTCATGTAGGATGCTAGTTTGCACCGTTCAAAGTTTCAGGGGCTTATTCCTTGACTGCAATGTGCTTTTTCTCAGTAGGTGACAGTTATTTTGATTTTTATGATCTGCTTTCAGCAGTGAGTGTAATCAGTTGAAGTTTCATTCCTTTCCTTATGCTGTGTATTGTCTAACGAGATATTTGGACCAGCTTTATTTTCATATTAACTGAGATTAGCTGTCGATTCTCATTCTGGCCACGTGGGTAGGTTTCTGCTATGGTGTCGCATCCTGAATGAATGTTCCATCTTTCTAAGTGCAGGGTAAATAGTGCCTATGCTTATCTCAGTGTTCTGTGTTGAATTGTCCCAGTCCTATTTGTTAAAGCTTATTTTTTTAATAAAGTGTTAGAATAGTAAACCAGCTATGCTTCACAAGAATTGTTGGAGCTAAAGACAGTAAAACTCTTAATTGTGATTCAGATGTATGAAATGCATTTCATTTGAATTGCAAAATCAAACTTGTTTGTGATGCATGCTTGATTTTGTGATCTTTAAAGTGCTGTGCTGTGCATAAAATCAGTCATGTACTAGATGTACAAGACTGTAGTCTTTGTGCTTGTGTTAGAGAGTATTAGGTAAAGGAAGCACTCGGCCTACTCCTCACTTCTCATTCTTTGTCCATTATTCTGCCTCTTCTCCCTCTCTCTCTTCCCCCCCCCACTCACTGCTATGTCTTGTCCAGGTCCTTTTAGACAAATTCAACTCGGTGAACACTGTATCAGGTGGAAGAGCTAACACTGAAGGAGGAAACTAATTTTAAAGAAATGGGGTGGGGTAGTGGTAGGTGGCTAAGAGAAGGTAAAGCTTTCGAATATGAAAATATTGGTTGGTTGGTGTTACATTACAAAGTTACTATGTGTGTTTCATGTACTGGAATAGGAAACCAAATTGTGAATTGATGTTATTTAAACATACTCCCATCCGTGTCCAACCTTCTAGAATACTGTATTTTCAATAAGTCTGCACTACTAACATATGTTAAGAATGAAATGGCTTCAGTAGTAAACTCAAGTATTTGTAGGTAGGAACTTAGTATTTACTTATATTTCACTCGTTTTAAGATTAAAAAATAATTTCTTTGCTTAATGTATTTAAGTTTCTCCATATCTATGTAAGTATTATTGTACATACAGGCAGTATTGGGCCACAAGACCATTTCTTAATGAGCATCTTTTGTTAAATATTCTTTCTGTATTAGGGGTGTATTAAGAATCATCCCAAGACAATCCATCAAGAAATGTCAACTTTAAACAACCTTCGCTGTGGCCCTTAACATGCTACTTGTTATCCTGTCCATACTCAGAACATACAAAACTGAAGCGCAAACAGCATGTTTCCTTAGCTTATGAATTTAAATAGCTACTACCTTATGTAGGAAGCTGCATTCTTTCGAATGCACATGCTCCATCTGTTATGTTTATTAAATATCACCTAATATAAGTTATGCTACACTTCCTTGTTAACCTCGTCATAGGGGCCAGCAGTCAATAGCCTGCTTAGCCATCCCTACTCCTTGTAAAGGGAATCCATTACATATTGGCTGCTTTTTCTTTGTTTATCATTGCAAGTGCGTTGGTTTGTTTCCGAGTCAAGAATTGCTGATTCATCTAGTCTGTAACAAATGCTGAAAACAGTCAAGCTCACTACACATTGGCATTGGTTTAGACTAGAGCAGTGCCTTAGATCAATCATTTAGTGTATTTTTGTAAGATAGTTAACTTGAAACCTTTACAGGAAAATGACAATCGCTAAATGAACTACCCGTCTCGCTGTGCAGATGTTAGTCTTGTTCAATACCCTGTTGACAGCTGTATGTAAATAGCAATATCTGTGTATCATTTAAATAAATTTTGCAAGATAAAAAAAAATGGGAATGGTTTAATTTTACTGTTACTCTGTAAAGCTTTAATCAACATTAACTGTTTATGCGGTTTTTCTGTGACTATTTGCAGTGGGGTTGGGAGTCTCATGCTGTGAAAGTTTTCGTCAATGTGAGAGGTTATTGTGCTGTACTCATGTCATACGAATTAGAAGCAGGAGTAGGCCACTCGGCCCTTCGAGCCTGCTCTGCCATTCAATAAGATCATGGCTGATCTGATTGTAACCTCGACTCCACATTCCCGCCTACCCCCGATAACCTTTCACCCCCTTGCTTATCAAGAATCTATCGACCTCTGCCTTAAAAATATTCAGACTCTGCTTCCACTGCTTTTTGAGGAAGAGAATTCCAAAGACTCACGAGCCTGTGAAAAATTTTCTCCTCATCTCTGTCATAAATGGGTGACCCCTTTTTAATCAGTGACCCCTAGTTCTAGATTCTCCGACAAGGAGAAACATCCTTTCCACATCCACCCTGTCTAGACCCCTCAGGATCTTATATGTTTCAATCGAGTTGCCTCTTACTCTTCTAAATTCCAACTGATACAAGCCTAGCCTGTTCAATTTTTCCTCACAAGACAACCTGCCCATTCTCGGTATTAGTCTAGTAAACTTTCTCTGAACTGCTTCCAACGCATTTACGTCCTTCCTTAAATAAGGAGACCAATACTGTACACGGTCTCACCAATGCCCTGTATAACTGAAGCATAACCTCCCTACTTTTATATTCAATTCCTTTTGCAATAAATGATAACATTCTATTAGCTTTCCTAATTACGTGCTGTACCTGCAAACTAACCTTTTGCAATTTATGCACTAGGACACCCGTATCCCTCTGCATCTCCGAGCTCTGCAATCTCTCACCAGTTAGATAATATGCTTCTTTTTTATTTTTCCTGCCAAAATGAACAATTTCACACTTTCCCACATTATACTCCATTTGCCAGATCTTTGCCCATTCACTTACCCTATCTATATCCCTTTGTAGCCTCCTTATAAAGGCCTGTTCGGATATGCAATTGAAACCCGACCCGAGCCCGACACAACCACAAGCAACCCGACCCGAGTCCTTTGATTTTTTTCCCACGCCCGACCCGACCCAACTACTGGAATGAAGTTGATTATATCAAAGAGGTTGTGCTCTACCTTGGATGGAATGGAGACGTTCACTCGCTCACTGCAGACTAGTGCAGAGTCCGGATGCACGTTTCCCGCCTTGACGTCCTGGCTGTTCAAATTTTGAAGCTTTTCCCTCCCTGAGCAAAAGACAGCGCTGTGTCCAACCCGACCTGAGCCCGAATGCAACACACGTGGTCGGGACTGGTCGGGTTGCTATGCTCTACCTCTTTATATCCAACTCTGTACCACCACAGAGTTCAATAAGGTCAATGTGGAGAAGATGTTTCCACTTGTGAGGGAGACAAAAACTAGGGGCTATTAATATAAGATTGTCCCTAATAAATCCAATAGGGAATTCAGGAAGTGCTTGTTTACCCAGAGAGTGGTGAGAATGTGGAACTCCATTTGAAGCAGGCTGAAAGGGCCAAGTGGCCTACTCCTGCTCTTATTTCTTATGTTGAGGTGAACAGCATAGATGCATTTAAGGGGAAGCTAGATAAGCACATGAGGGAGAAAGGAATAGAAGAATTTGCTGATAGGACGAGGTGAAGTAGAATGGGAGGAGGCTCGTGTGGAGCATAAACACTAGTACAGACCGGTCAGGCTGAATAGCCTGTTTCTGTGCAGCAATCTCTTTGTAATTTATGCTCCAAGTACCAGTGAATCATAGAATCTTACAGCACAGAAAAGGGCTATTCGGCCTGTCATGCCTGTGCTGCCTCTTTGAAAGAACTGTCCAACTTAGTCGCAGATTCCAGCTTTCTCCCCCAAATAACCCTGTAAATGAGTCCTCTTCAACTACCTGTCCAATTGCCTTCTGAAAGTTCCTCTGGAATCTGCTCACACCACCCTTTCATATCATGTTTTCCTGATCTTAACAACCCTCTGTGTGAAGAAATTTCTCCTCATTTCATTTCCCCTCTTGTTCTTCTGCCAATTATTTTAAATCTGTGCCCTCTGGTTACTGACTCCACTTACAGTTTCTCCCTACTTGCTCTGTCAGATCCCCTGAAAATCAGCCCAGGAGGCCAGTTTGACGTGTGTCTATGTAGTACAGCTCTAAGAAAGATTAATCTCAGCTCTGGAGGTTTGAAAGTCTTTATTAAAGGTACGATATTGTCAATCTTAACATAATCTATTGATTGTCCGTACAATGCATCAGATGGAGACCTCGCATGCTAACAGGTCATACACAATGATTCCATTACACATTTCCACACAACAAACACACTTAGTCACTTCAAAAGAAGTAGTAAATTGCAATTTAACAAATACTAGTGTGCAAACAAATATAAGGCACCTACTGAACAAACTTTAATTCAGTGCAGTATAGACAAGAAAATTAACACCTGAACAATAGTGTATTTAAAACGTCAGTTGTTTTGAGGCTGGTGGATAAAAACCAAGTGTGAAATCAAATCACTCAAATTTGCTGTACAAATCACTTGGCTTCACTTTCGGAAGGATGTTGAATCCCAGATACAGAGCCTAATACAGCGAAACCTGCATAAGATCCACATCAGGAGCCCAAAATGCCTCTCTTAAAGCAATTATACTTTCACAGAACCTATTCTGTGAATTTGATTTACATTTTAAAACATTGCATTTTAATGTAACAGATGAGTTACGAGCCACCAACTGAAGTGAGACACACCTGGAAGAGGCTGTTCAGGTGAGTGATGCATGCAAATGGTAGAGTAATACGGAGTAAATAGCATCTTTCCATTATGTGTTTAAGTATAGTTCCAGCTTTTATTTACTTTTACTGTTTTGAGAAGCTCATCTATAAAGTCACAGGATTAAATATTGCAGGTATTTTAATTAAACTTTTATAGCTCTGATACATTCTTTTGTAACCTTTAACTATTTCCCTATTGCCTGTGGATTATACTTAGCACTGTGCAAAACGCGAATATATCGAACTTGAAATGATTGCAAACACTTGCTATTATACTGCCTTTGAAGCGTCTGGTTACTTGCAGATTTTAAAAGGAGTAATGTATTTGAGCACTGAACGCAATTCAAGTGTTTCACGTTACAGTGATATGTGAATCAGGATTTACAGGGATTTCCCACAGTCATTGCAGTACACATCCCTGTTGTGGGTGACGAAAGGCTTGTTGACCAGGGAGCTGTAGCACTTCTTGCACTTGAAGCAGTTGCTATGCCACTGACGATCTTCATAGGTTACAACCTCGGCCCCTCCGAATCCTAGCAACACCAGACAAGTTTGTTTACAGTGGAACTGTGAATATAGGTATAACAGACCAGAACACACAGGAAATAAACAGCTCAGCTATCAACTGATGGCGAGGTTATGGGCAGATCAGCAATCATCCCAGACTCTCAGTTCACTTGTGAACATGGCCCTTGCTATCCATGAGCTCACTGTGGATGACCGACCTCTTGACTTTGACTGAAACCTAGCTCATGGGTCATGAAAGGCACAATATAAATAAATTCTTAACTTTCATATCTCCCCTCTCCGAGCTCATATTGTCAAATAAACCCACCTCCTGCTCTCTCAACCCTATTCCCACTGACCTGCTCATCACCCACCTTCCCCTCCTGGCCTCCATGCAACTGACATTGTAAACGGTTCCCTATGTTTAGGTACTATCCCCTTCTTTTCACAACCACCCTCTACCCTTTAGTCCTATGTAAAACTACCATTCCACCTGCAACCTCCCTTTTCTCTGCAAAGTCCCTGAACACATTGCTACAGAAATATTGACAACTTTAGGAGATAACTCCATGTCTGAACCCTCTCCAATCAGCTTTCTGCCTCGGCCACAGCACCAAAACAGCCTTAACTAAAGTCATAAATGACATCCTCTGTGATTGTCATCATGGTGGATTAACCCTCCTTGACCTCTCTGCAACCTTTGACATAGTCAACCACAACAGCCTCCACCAACAACTCTTCCCTGTTGTCCACCTCAGTGCAACTATCTTCACCTCGATCCACTCTTATCTATCTGATTGTTAGATCTTCTTTGTCAATGCTTGTCTTTACTGCAGTTGCCTCTGAATTATCTCAAAGATCTATCTATCCTTAGCCTCTCCTCTTTCTCATCCACATGTATGTGAAGATACCCAGCTCTGCCTCTCCATTTCTCTACTGCCTCTGAACTGTCAGACAGCTGGTTTGACATCCAGTCCTGGAACATGGGAAATAGGAGCAGGAGTAGGACGTTCGGCCCTTCGAGCCTGCTCTGCCATTCAACTAGATCATGGCTGATCATCTACCTCAACGCCATGTTCTCTATGTTACATTTTTATAGCCTCAGTCATTTAAAAAGTAAAGTGGCCATTAACCGCAACTTACCGGTTACAGGCTTGTGGCAGGCGCCACATTTCTTCGCAATGAAGTTGCTGTAACAGTTGACACAGTAGACGAAGTTCTCGTGAGCAGTGAATTGCTGCCCACTCAGCTGCTTCCGACATGTCTTGCACACGAAGCATTCTGTGTGCCACGGCTCATCACGATAGGTCACTCCTCCACTGGTGATGGTCTGAAACACAGCAGGCTCACATTGAGACTGCACCCTCACAATATGGTATCAATCAAAGGAGCCACATGCCATACCACTCAATTATATGGCAATATCAAACAAGAAAAGACCCACTGATCCATTCAGTCTGCTACAGCCTCGCCCCTCCCTATCTCTGTAACCTCCTCCAGGTTCACAACCCTCCCTATCTCTGTAACCTCCTACAACCCTCCCTATCTCTGTAACCTCCTCCAGGTTCACAACCCTCCCTATCTCTGTAACCTCCTCCAGGTTCACAACCCTCCCTATCTGTGTAACCTCCTCCAGATTCACAACCCTCCCTATCTCTGTAACCTCCTACAACCCTCCCTATCTCTGTAACCTCCTCCAGGTTCATAACCCTCCCTATCTGTGTAACCTCCTCCAGATTCACAACCCTCCCTATCTCTGTAACCTCCTCCAGATTCACAACCCTCCCTATCTCTGTAACCTCCTACAACCCTCCCTATCTCTGTAACCTCCTCCAGGTTCATAACCCTCCCTATCTCTGTAACCTCCTACAACCCTCCCTATCTCTGTAACCTCCTCCAGGTTCATAACCCTCCCTATCTCTGTAACCTCCTCCAGATTCACAACCCTCCCTATCTCTGTAACCTCCTACAACCCTCCCTATCTCTGTAACCTCCTCCAGGTTCATAACCCTCCCTATCTCTGTAACCTCCTCCAGGTTCACAACCCTCCCTATCTCTGTAACCTCCTACAACCCTCCCTATCTCTGTAACCTCCTCCAGGTTCACAACCCTCCCTATCTGTAACCTCCTACAACCCTCCCTATCTCTGTAACCTCCTCCAGATTCACAACCCTCCCTATCTGTAACCTCCTACAACCCTCCCTATCTCTGTAACCTCCTCCAGGTTCACAACCCTCCCTATCTCTGTAACCTCCTCCAGGTTCATAACCCTCCCTATCTCTGTAACCTCCTCCAGGTTCACAACCCTCCCTATCTCTGTAACCTCCTACAACCCTCCCTATCTCTGTAACCTCCTACAACCCTCCCTATCTCTGTAACCTCCTCCAGGTTCATAACCCTCCCTATCTCTGTAACCTCCTCCAGGTTCACAACCCTCCCTATCTCTGTAACCTCCTACAACCCTCCCTATCTCTGTAACCTCCTCCAGGTTCACAACCCTCCCTATCTGTAACCTCCTACAACCCTCCCTATCTCTGTAACCTCCTCCAGATTCACAACCCTCCCTATCTGTAACCTCCTACAACCCTCCCTATCTCTGTAACCTCCTCCAGGTTCACAACCCTCCCTATCTCTGTAACCTCCTCCAGGTTCATAACCCTCCCTATCTCTGTAACCTCCTCCAGGTTCACAACCCTCCCTATCTCTGTAACCTCCTCTAGGTTCACAACCCTCCCTATCTCTGTAACCTCCTACAACCCTCCCTATCTCTGTAACCTCCTACAACCCTCCCTATCTCTGTAACCTCCTCCAGGTTCACAACCCTCCCCATCTGTGTAACCTCCTCCAGGTTCACAACCCTCCCTATCTGTGTAACCTCCTCCAGGCCCACAACCCTCCCTATCTCTGTAACCTCCTCCAGGTCCACAACACTCCCTAAACATCGACACTTCCCATTGTAAAGATGGGTGCAGGAAATTAAAATGGAACAAGTTGACAGCAAGTTCATGCAGGTGTAAATTTTTTTTAAATATATTAAAGAAGAAAAATTATCTCATTGAAATAAAACTTAACGGGTTTATTTGGGTTGGTGCTGGGAGGATGTTTCCCCTGGCAGGGGAGACTCGAACTCGGGGTCAGACTGATTTATGACTGAAGAAATTTCTTCACTTACTGGGTTGTGAATCCCAGCTGTGGATGCTTGGCCATTGAGTGTATTGAAGATGGAGATCAGTAGATTTTTGGATACTGAGGGAATTAAGAGATCTGGGGATAGTGCAGGAAGGTGGAGTTCAGATAGATCAGCTACCATGATCTTATTGAATGGTGGAGCAGACTCAAGGGGCTAAATGGCCTAATCCAGCTCCTACTTACGTTCTAAACCTCTCTGCCCCTCTTTTCTCCTTGAAGACATTTTTCACAACCTACCTCCTCACCCAAGTCTTGCCCTAATCTCCCCTTGTGTTAAAGATGCTTTTTTAAGTGCAAATTGTTAATGCATTGTGAATCACAATTACCCTCTCACCATGTGATAGATAGTTATACTGACATGATACCAACAGTTCTCACCATGTCATATCCTGGGAGAGTCCGGAAACCAGTTTAAAAACCCAGGACAGTTATAATGGAAAATCCAGGAAATTTCTCTCCAACCCATCTATCCAATGAAAACTAGTCCAGGAGATCATTCTAGCCCTGAATTTCCTGCAGCACCTCCAAGGTGATGACCACCCCATTTGAGGGGGGGGTCTCTCTCTTGAAGGTCTTCAGTGAATCAGCACCCACTGCACAAGCTGACAGCCTCTATTCTCTGGGAAAAGAACCACCTCCTGTCATCAAACCCAGATCTAATCGATCTTAAAATTATGACCCCTGGACCTCCCAAACTCAAGTCATTATCCCCAGGTCTCATCCCCAGGTTTGTTTCTCTTCAAAAAAAAATATTGATCTCCAGTTCTCTTCTCTTCATTTTAGTTGCTTTTCACATTCTTTGTTTAACCTTCTGAATTTATTGAATTAAAAAGGAAGGCTGGAATGGGAATAGGACTATTAAGGGATAGACAGAATAATACCACAGGTAACAATAGAGAGATGGCAGAAACATGAAATCATTATTTCACTTCAGTATTTACGAGGGAGACAGAACAGGTCGACATGACATTGAATGAGGAGATGAGTAATCAGATAAGTGCATTTAAATTTTTTTTAAAAGGAGTTGCATTAAATAAACTGATCAAAGCCACTGGTCTGGATGGATTGCTTCCACGCATTTTAAAAGAATCTAGGGAAGAGATAACAGAGGCATTACTACACATATTTATAATTCGTTAAAAGCTGTAGTGCCAGAGGACTGGCGGGTAGCTAACGTAATTCTTTTTGGAGAAATGGATTTTTATGGTCGTTTCATGGTCACCATTACTGAGACTAGCTTTTTATTCCAGATTTATTTCATTAACAATTTGAATCTCCTGCTGCTGTGGTTGGATTTGAAATTCCAGGTCAGTTCGTTAAGGCCTCTGGATTATTAATCCGGCAGCGGAGACACTGAATTACTGTACCCGGATTATTAATCCGGCCATGGAGCCACTGTGTTACTGTACCCGGATTGTTAATCCGGCCATGGAGCCACTGTGTTACTGTACCCGGATTGTTAATCCGGCCATGGAGCCACTGTTACTGTACCCGGATTATTAATCCGGCCATGGAGCCACTGTGTTACTGTACCCGGATTGTTAATCCGGCCATGGAGCCACTGTGTTACTGTACCCGGATTATTAATCCGGCCATGGAGCCACTGTGTTACTGTACCCGGATTGTTAATCCTGCAACAATTAATCCTGCAGACACTGATCCAGGTAGAACTGGACCTCGATGATCTCTAACTCAACCCCAAGCTTGTGCATATTTAAAATGGTAAATGTAAAAGCAATGAGCTGTGACTGGATGAAATCTGTGATAATTATAAATGGGAACACAGTGTGTTTCCCACACACAGCACACACTCTGCATTTCAGCAGCTGTTGTCTCTGTTTCCCATGTCTGGCCCTCAGACTCACCTTCCTGCAGTGAACACAGTGCTTGGAAAACTTCTTTTCGTTACAGGAGACACAATAAATTTCATCGCCCTTTGGGACAAAGCTTCCCGTTCCGATTTCCTTCAGGCATCGATTGCAGGTGAAGCAACGCTCATGCCAGTGAGAACCACCATATTCAAAACTTTTAGTCCCTGCAGAGAAATAGTGAAATAAAGTCACAACTGGCTGAAAAACACAACAGCTTTCTACTTCCCGTTAGGCGGGTGCTCAGATGTCACATGGAGAGACTGAGGGAATTCTTTAGAGTTTTAAAGAATAAGAGGTAACCTAATTGAAGCTTACAAAATTCTTCCAGGGTGTAACGGGGTAGATGTGGATAGGATGTTTCCCCTGGCTGGGGAGTCTAGAACCAGGGGACACAGTCTCAGAATAATGGGCAGGCCATTTAAGACTGAGATGAAGAGGAATTTCTTCAATCAGAGGGTGGTGAATCTTTGGAATTCTCTAACCAGAGGACTGTGGAGGCTCAGTCATTGAGTATATTCAAGACAGAAATCGATAGATAACTGGATACTAATGACATCAAGGGATATGGGATAGTGGGGGACAGTGGTGTTGAGGTAGGTGATCAGCCATGAGCTAATTGAATGGTGGAGCAGGCTCGACAGGCTGAATGGCCTACTCCTGCTCGGTCCCCTATCACATAACCAGATGTCATGTAGTCAGAAAGTCATATGATCAAACCTCCATGAACGCTTCCAACCAGAGTTGGAAACGTTACTAGTGTCCTGTCACGAAAATACAAGACACTTCTGGGAATTCATACTCCAGGATGATGGAGATTTCTGTACAGCAAAAGAACCAGAGAGGTGATGAGGAAAATGTATTTTACACAGCGAGTTGTGAACTGCCTAGAAACAGATTCAATAGTAACTTTCAAAAGGGAATTGGATAAATACTTGAAGGGGAAAAATTTGCAGGGTGATGGGGGAAGAGTGGGGGGGGGGAGGGAAAGTGGGACTAATTGGATAGATTGTTCAAAGAGCCAGTCAATGGCCTCGGCTCTGTGTTGTATGCTTCTATAAACATGAGCCTGTGATTGAGATGCAGACTGACCTACATAATTCTAGCATTTCCTGTTCTGTATCCTGCAAAATAATTCTGATTATCCCTTTAGGTGTGGAATAGAATCAAATTGTAGGGAATTGCCCAGGACAGAGAGTGACGCAAAGGGTGGCATTTCACCCCAGAAAGCCACCTCCACATACTCTGTTCACACACTCTTCACCATCACTTTCTACTTGTCAACGCCCAAATCCCGAGGGTGAAAGCTGGAGCCAGTTCAGAACACTGAGCACTGGGAGGGACTGTTAATGTCTTCATTAGGGTTAGAACAGTGAATAGAGTCAATCACACACTGCAGCTCAAAGAGCATGAACCTGTGAAGAGTTAACTGAGCTAGTCACTAACTAGCAGAGAGTTGAGTGGCTGACCTGGTTTAATGGCTCGTTTGCAGCTGTGACATGTCGAGCTGTCAGTCCGAGGCAAACACTTGTTACAGGTGATGCGCTCATTCTTGATCATGAAAGAATCGTTGGCCAGTGGGCGGCTGCAGTGATAACAGCGGAAACAGTTCTCATGCCAGTGGCAGCCGTTGTGATGCAGTTCCTAAACCAAATATAGACAAACATCTACAAGTGAGACTGAAGAGAGAGAAATCTGCAGGACATGGTTCCCAGGACCTTAACAGAAATACGAGAGGAAATACAGGATCATCTTCCAAAGCATCTCGATTCAGGAATTATTCCCTTGGATTGGAAAATTGCCAATCTCACTATTATTTAAGAAAGTTAGAGATAAACTCCGAAATGATCGGCCTATTAGTCAAATATCAGTTGTGGGGAAATGATTAGAATCTATTAGGGGCAAAGTGACTGAGCATTTAGACAAATCTGAGCTGATCAAAGAGGCCCAGTTTGATAGGGACCCCATCCACCAGCTTCAATATTCACTCCCTCCACCACCGACACAAAGTGGCAGCAGTGTGTACCATCTACAAGATACACTGCAGCAACTCACCAAGGCTGCTTCAACAGCACCTTCCAAACCCGTGACCTCTACCACCTAAAAGGACAAGGGCAGCAGTTGCATGGGAACACCACCACCTGCAAGTTCTCCTCCAAGTCACACACCATCCTGACTTGGAACTATATCGCTGTTCCTTCACTGTTGCTGGGTCAAAGTCCTTGAACTCCCTTCCTAACAGCACTGTGGGTGTACCTACCTCACATGGACTGCAGCGGTTCAAGAAGGCAGCTCACCACCACCTTCTCAAGGGCAATTAGGGATGCGCAATAAATGCTGGCCTGCGACGCCCACATCCCATGAAAGAAAAATGATGGAGTTCAAGATGGGGAAGTGTGAGGTCATCCACTTTGGTTCCCAAGCAAGACAGACCTGAGTATTTTCTATATCCTGGGAAGCTCAGAACTGTGGAGAAGGAGAGAGATTTGGGGACCAAGTACAGAAAGTGATAAAAGTTAGTGGATAAAATAAAATAATTTAAACAAAAAGCTAGTAGACATGTACAGAATATAATTTCAAAGACTTATGCACTGTTGACAGTAATCATTTATCCCATCTGGAGTAACTGCAATAAAACAGAGTGCTGGAAATACACAGCAGGTCTGGCAGCAACTGTGGAGAGAGAAGCAGAGTTAACGTTTCGGGTAGGTGACCCTTCATCAGAACAGTTCAGGTCACTGACCTGAAACGTTAACTCTGCTTCTCTCTCCACAGATGCTGCCAGACTTGCTGAGTATTTCCAGCACTTTCTGTTTTCCTTTCAGATTTCCAGCATCTGCAGTATTTTGCTTTTGCTGGAGTGCTGCATTCTGTTCAAGGGGTCTGGAATACAAAGGGGCGGAAGTTACGTTATAGTTGTGCAGAACTCTGACTAGACCCCATTGGGAGTGCTGCATTCTGTTCTGGCCATCACACTCAGGAAGGATATTCTGGCCTTGGAGGGGGTGCAGTGCAGATTCACCAGAATGATGGCAGGGTTAAAAGGGTTAAATTACAAGGACAGGTTGCACAGACTAGGCTTGTATTTCCTTGAGTATAGAAGATTGAGGGGTGACTTAATTGAGGTGCTTAAGATGATTAATGAATTGATGGAAAGACGCTATTTCCTCAGGAGGAGGGAGCCCAGAAGAAGGGGGCAGAACCTTCAAATGAGAGCCACACCGTTCAGGGTCACATCAGGGGGCACTTCTTCACGCAAAGGGTGGTGAAAATCTGGAACACTCCCTCAAAAAGCTATGGATGCTGGGGGCTCAATTATAAATTTCAAAAGTGAGATTAATGGATTTTTGTTGGGTTCGGTTTACTGAATCAAGGCGAGGAAATGGAGTTAAGAGACAGATCAGCCATGATCTAGTTGAAAAGGCTCAAGGAGCTGAATGGTCTACTCCTGTCCTCGTGTTGAGATTCTAAAATAATCTAAGTGAACTAAAAATAAAACTAAATGAACTAGCTTTTACTGCAGGAAAATAGGTTAAGTGGAAATGTGAACCATATCTTCGAAATGCTGTCTTGTGATCTGTACAATGCCTTGTCACGTCTCCCAGGAAATGATTTGCTGCTGTTAATGCATGCAACCAGTAGTTGTAATGGGTCAAATGTTTGAGGGGGAGTATAGGTCAGAAGAGCCAGAGAACTTGCAGCACCCTTTCAAACAGTGCTATGGGATCTTTAATATGCACCTCAAATACTGGAACAGGCAGTTGGTTCACGAATGTCCTTTAGGGAAGGAAACCTGCCGTCCTTACCCAGTCTGGGCCCATAGGTGACTCCAGTCCCACATCAATGTCGTCAACTCTTAGAGATACGGAAACAGGCCATTCGGCCCAACTAGTCTGTGTCAGCATTTGCCTTCCTTAATGGATAGTTCCAATCACATTTATTCACTCTATTGCTATATCACTTCATCCACCTGCCCAAACTGATTGTGAATGTTGACATAGTTTCTGTCTTAACCACTAACCCCGGAGGTGAATCTCACAGCTGTTAACTCTGTCCTCTGAAGTTGCCCCACAAAGTTTTATCAAACTGGTGGTTCAGGAAGGCAGCTGACCAGCACCTTCTCAGAGAAATGAGGAAAGGGCAACAAATGCCAGCCTTGCTCACATCCAGAGATTGATTTTTTTTTAAACCCAAAGAACTAAGTATTTTTACAGTATAATCAATCATTTAATTGTTTTACAACATAGAACATAGAACAGTACAGCACAGTACAGGCCCTTCGGCCCACAATGTTGTGCCAAACCTTTAACCTACTCTAAGATCAAACTACCTACCTACCCTTCATTCGACCATCATCCATGTACCTATCCAAGAGTTGCTTAAATGTCCCTAATGTATCTGCTTCTACTACCACCGCTGGCAGTGCATTCCACGCACCCACCACTCTCTGTGTAAAGAACCTACCTCTGACATCTCCCCTAAACCTTCCTCCAATCACCTGAAAATTATGCCCCCTGGTGATAGCCCTTTCCATCGTGGGAAAAAGTCTCTGGCTATCCACTCTATTTATGCCTCTCATCATCTTGTACCCCTCTATCAAGTCACCTCTCATCCTTCTTCGCTCCAATGAGAAAAGCCCTAGCTCCCTCAATCTTTCTTCGTAAGACATGCCCTCCAGTCCAGGCAGCATCCTGGTAAATCTCCTCTGCACCCTCTCTAAAGCTTCCACATCCTTCCTATAATGAGGCGCCCAGAACTGAACACAATATTCCAAGTGTGGTCTAACCAGGGCTTTATAGAGCTGCAGCATAACCTCGCGGCTCTTAAACTCAATCCCCCGTTAATGAAAGCCAACACACCATACGCCTTCTTAACAACCCTATCAACTTGGGTGGCAACTTTGAGCGATCTATGGACATGGACCCCAAGATCCCTCTGTTCCTCCACACTACCAAGAATCCTGTCTTTAAGCCTGTATTCCGCATTCAAATTCGACCTTCCAAAATGAATCACTTCACACTTTTCCAGGTTGAACTCCATCTGCCACTTCTCAGTCCAGCTCTGCATCCTGTCAATGTCCCATTGCAATCTACAACAGCCTTTCACACTATCCACAACTCCAGCAACCTTCGTGTCATTGACAAACTTGCTAACTTGCTTTCATTTATTTGCAGTTCCTGATTTTTCCAGCAGATGGTGATGGAGATTCACTGTAGCAGAATGTGGGGTTTGTGAAGATTGGAGTTTGAAAACTTTCTGAAACTTAATATTTTTAATGAACAGACCTGGGACAGTGGGAGCTGAATATAAGAGTTCAAATCTGTACTGTGGAGTATTTATATCAGTAATTTTATATCAGTGCCCCACTGTAATGTTCTTTCCTGAAGAGGAATTCAACATCATGATAAGCACAAAGAATAAACAAACCAATCCTATTTAATAGATTTGACCAGTTTGGGTATTGTAACTCCAAAATATTATGTCATGGACTTGCTTACAATTTGCTGAAATTTACAAATAAGGACAAAATTGAGACTTATGATAGGTCAAATACTCAGATCTCCGTAACATGAATCTCTCGTAACAAACACACAGCTGGTCTTGTTTTTAAAAAGTAGTCATTTCCTGATGGCTTGTCCCAATATTAACAACGTGTATTTATATAGTGTTTTTAAACATTTTAATAGTCCCAAGGCACGTCATAGGAGCGAAATCAAACCATAATCTGACACCGAGTCACATAAGGAGATATTAGGACAGACTAAAGCCTAGCTGAGGTATAAAAGTAAAATTCAACCCGGACCCGACCCGACCACAGCCGAGCCGGACCCGAGCCGGACCCGACCACAGCCGAGCCGGACCCGAGCACAGCCGAGCCGGACCCGAGCACAGCCGAGCCGGACCCGAGCCGGACCCAACCACAGCCGAGCCGGACCCGACCACAGCCGAGCCGGACCCGAGCCGGACCCGAGCGCAGCCGAGCCGGACCCGACCACAGCCGAGCCGGACCCGACCACAGCCGAGCCGGACCCGACCACAGCCGAGCCGGACCCGACCACAGCCGAGCCGGACCCGAGCCGGACCCAACCACAGCCGAGCCGGACCCGAGCGCAGCCGAGCCGGACCCGACCACAGCCGAGCCGGACCCGACCACAGCCGAGCCGGACCCGACCACAGCCGAGCCGGACCCGACCACAGCCGAGCCGGACCCGAGCCGGACCCAACCACAGCCGAGCCGGACCCGACCACAGCCGAGCCGGACCCGAGCCGGACCCAACCACAGCCGAGCCGGACCCGAGCGCAGCCGAGCCGGACCCGAGCCGGACCCGAGCGCAGCCGAGCCGGACCCGACCGCAGCCGAGCCGGACCCGACCACAGCCGAGCCGGACCCGACCACAGCCGAGCCGGACCCGACCACAGCCGAGCCGGACCCGAGCCGGACCCGAGCACAGCCGAGCCGGACCCGACCACAGCCGAGCCGGACCCGAGCCGGACCCAACCACAGCCGAGCCGGACCCGAGCGCAGCCGAGCCGGACCCGACCACAGCCGAGCCGGACCCGACCACAGCCGAGCCGGACCCGACCACAGCCGAGCCGGACCCGACCACAGCCGAGCCGGACCCGAGCCGGACCCAACCACAGCCGAGCCGGACCCGACCACAGCCGAGCCGGACCCAACCACAGCCGAGCCGGACCCGAGCGCAGCCGAGCCGGACCCGAGCGCAGCCGAGCCGGACCCGAGCGCAGCCGAGCCGGACCCGAGCGCAGCCGAGCCGGACCCGAGCGCAGCCGAGCCGGACCCGAGCGCAGCCGAGCCGGACCCGACCGCAGCCGAGCCGGACCCGACCGCAGCCGAGCCGGACCCGAGCCGGACCCGACCGCAGCCGAGCCGGACCCGAGCCGGACCCGACCGCAGCCGAGCCGGACCCGAGCCGGACCCGACCGCAGCCGAGCCGGACCCGAGCCGGACCCGACCGCAGCCGAGCCGGACCCGAGCCGGACCCGACCGCAGCCGAGCCGGACCCGAGCCGGACCCGACCGCAGCCGAGCCGGACCCGAGCGCAGCCGAGCCGGACCCGAGCGCAGCCGAGCCGGACCCGAGCCGGACCCGAGCGCGGCCGAGCCGGACCCGAGCGCGGCCGAGCCGGACCCGAGCGCGGCCGAGCCGGACCCGAGCGCGGCCGAGCCGGACCCGAGCACTTTAACTGTTTTTCGTGCCCGACCCGACACGAATTTCCTTCATCTGTTCCAGCAGCTGGAGTTGTGAGGAATCATGGGTAAGCCTGATTCCGTGAATTCCTGAGGCAGCACCTTCCATCCCAACCCAAGCCCGAATGCTGGACTCGGAATATAGACCCGACCCGGAGCCAACACGGAGTCAGGTCTCGTCGGGGTCCGGGTGCGAAACCAGGCTTGAGGAAGGGCGACCAAAAGCTCAGTTGAAGAGATAGGTTTCAAGGAACATCTTAAAAGGAGGAGAGAGGAAGACATGTTTAGGGAGGGAATTCCAGAGTTTAGGGCTCAGACAGCTGAAGGCAAGACCACCAATGACAGTGATGGAAATCAGGGGATTGTCAAGAGGCCACAAGTAGAGGAGTGCAGAGATAGATAGGGGCGAGGGGCTGGAGGAGATTACAGAGATAGGGAGGGGCGAGGGGCTGGAGGAGATTACAGAGATAGGGAGGGGCGAGGGGCTGGAGGAGATTACAGAGATAGGGAGGGGCGAGGGGCTGGAGGAGATTACAGAGATAGTGAGGGGCGAGGGACTGGAGGAGATTACAGAGATAGATAGGGACGAGGGGCTGGAGGAGATTACAGAGATAGGGAGGGACGAGGGACTGGAGGAGATTACAGAGATAGGGAGGGACGAGGGACTGGAGGAGATTACAGAGATAGGGAGGGACGAGGGGCTGGAGGAGATTACAGAGATAGGGAGGGACGAGGGGCTGGACGAGATTACAGAGATAGGGAGGGACGAGGGACTGGAGGAGATTACAGAGATAGTGAAGGGCGAGGGGCTGGAGGAGATTACAGAGATAGGGACGAGGGGCTGGAGGAGATTACAGAGATAGGGAGGGGCGAGGGGCTGGAGGAGATTACAGAGATAGGGAGGGGCGAGGGACTGGAGGAGATTACAGAGATAGATAGGGACGAGGGGCTGGAGGAGATTACAGAGATAGGGAGGGACGAGGGGCTGGAGGAGATTACAGAGATAGGGAGGGGCGAGGGGCTGGAGGAGATTACAGAGATAGGGAGGGGCGAGGGACTGGAGGAGATTACAGAGATAGATAGGGACGAGGGGCTGGAGGAGATTACAGAGATAGGGAGGGGCGAGGGGCTGGAGGAGATTACAGAGATAGGGAGGGGCGAGGGACTGGAGGAGATTACAGAGATAGATAGGGACGAGGGGCTGGAGGAGATTACAGAGATAGGGAGGGGCGAGGGGCTGGAGGAGATTACAGAGATAGGGAGGGACGAGGGACTGGAGGAGATTACAGAGATAGGGAGGGGCGAGGGGCTGGACGAGATTACAGAGATAGGGAGGGGCGAGGGGCTGGAGGAGATTACAGAGATAGGGAGGGGCGAGGGACTGGAGGAGATTACAGAGATAGATAGGGACGAGGGGCTGGAGGAGATTACAGAGATAGATAGGGGCGAGGGACTGGAGGAGATTACAGAGATAGATAGGGACGAGGGGCTGGAGGAGATTACAGAGATAGGGAGGGACGAGGGGCTGGAGGAGATTACAGAGATAGGGAGGGGCGAGGGGCTGGAGGAGATTACAGAGATAGGGAGGGGCGAGGGACTGGAGGAGATTACAGAGATAGATAGGGACGAGGGGCTGGAGGAGATTACAGAGATAGGGAGGGGCGAGGGGCTGGAGGAGATTACAGAGATAGGGAGGGGCGAGGGACTGGAGGAGATTACAGAGATAGATAGGGACGAGGGGCTGGAGGAGATTACAGAGATAGGGAGGGGCGAGGGGCTGGAGGAGATTACAGAGATAGGGAGGGACGAGGGACTGGAGGAGATTACAGAGATAGGGAGGGGCGAGGGGCTGGACGAGATTACAGAGATAGGGAGGGGCGAGGGGCTGGAGGAGATTACAGAGATAGGGAGGGGCGAGGGACTGGAGGAGATTACAGAGATAGATAGGGACGAGGGGCTGGAGGAGATTACAGAGATAGATAGGGACGAGGGGCTGGAGGAGATTACAGAGATAGGGAGGGGCGAGGGGCTGGAGGAGATTACAGAGATAGGGAGGGGCGAGGGACTGGAGGAGATTACAGAGATAGGGAGGGGCGAGGGGCTGGACGAGATTACAGAGATAGGGAGGGGCGAGGGGCTGGAGGAGATTACAGAGATAGGGAGGGGCGAGGGACTGGAGGAGATTACAGAGATAGATAGGGACGAGGGGCTGGAGGAGATTACAGAGATAGGGAGGGGCGAGGGGCTGGACGAGATTACAGAGATAGGGAGGGGCGAGGGACTGGAGGAGATTACAGAGATAGGGAGGGGCGAGGGGCTGGACGAGATTACAGAGATAGATAGGGACGAGGGGCTGGAGGAGATTACAGAGATAGGGAGGGGCGAGGGGCTGGAGGAGATTACAGAGATAGGGAGGGACGAGGGGCTGGAGGGGATTACAGAGATAGGGAGGGGCGAGGGGCTGGAGGAGATTACAGAGATAGGGAGGGACGAGGGGCTGGAGGGGATTACAGAGATAGGGAGGGGCGAGGGGCTGGAGGAGATTACAGAGATAGGGAGGGACGAGGGGCTGGAGGGGATTACAGAGATAGGGAGGGACGAGGGGCTGGAGGAGATTACAGAGATAGGGAGGGGCGAGGGACTGGAGGAGATTACAGAGATAGATAGGGACGAGGGGCTGGAGGAGATTACAGAGATAGGGAGGGACGAGGGACTGGAGGAGATTACAGAGATAGGGAGGGACGAGGGACTGGAGAAGATTACAGAGATAGGGAGGGACGAGGGACTGGAGGAGATTACAGAGATAGGGAGGGACGAGGGACTGGAGGAGATTACAGAGATAGGGAGGGACGAGGGACTGGAGGAGATTACAGAGATAGTGAAGGGCGAGGGACTGGAGGAGATTACTGAGATAGGGAGGGACGAGGGGCTGGAGGAGATTGCAGAGATAGTGAGGGGCGAGGGACTGGAGGAGATTACAGAGATAGTGAGGGGCGAGGGACTGGAGGAGATTACAGAGATAGTGAGGGGCGAGGGACTGGAGGAGATTACAGAGATAGTGAGGGGCGAGGGACTGGAGGAGATTACAGAGATAGTGAGGGGCGAGGGACTGGAGGAGATTACAGAGATAGTGAGGGGCGAGGGACTGGAGGAGATTACAGAGAAAGATAGGGGCGAGGGACTGGAGGAGATTACAGAGATAGTGAGGGGCGAGGGACTGGAGGAGATTACAGAGATAGGGAGGGGCGAGGGACTGGAGGAGATTACAGAGATAGGGAGGGACGAGGGACTGGAGGAGATTACTGAGATAGGGAGGGATGAGGGGCTGCAGGAGATTACAGAGAAAGATAGGGACGAGGAGCTGGAGGAGATTGCAGAGATAGTGAGGGGCGAGGGACTGGAGGAGATTACAGAGATAGTGAGGGGCGAGGGACTGGAGGAGATTACAGAGATTGATAGGGGCGAGGGGCTGGAGGAGATTACAGAGATAGGGAGGGACGAGGGACTGGAGGAGGTTACAGAGATAGGGAGGGGCGAGGGGCTGGAGGAGATTTCAGAGATAGGGAGGGACGAGGAACTGAAGGAGATTACAGAGATAGATGGGAACGAGGAGCTGGAGGAGATTACAGAGATAGTGAAGGGCGAGGGACTGGAGGAGATTACTGAGATAGTGAGGGGCGAGGGACTGGAGGAGATTACAGAGATAGGGAGGGACGAGGAACTGGAGGAGATTACAGAGATAGGGAGGGGCGAGGGGCTGGAGGAGATTACAGAGATAGATAGGGACGAGGCCATGAAGGGATTTGAAGACAAGATGAGAATTTTATTCCAGATTTTTATTTAATAAACGGATTAGTTTTCTGAGGAATGGGGAAAGATCCAGGAAATAGTTTTGAAAACCTGCATGATTTCAGGGTTTTGATCGAGTAAATAATGAGAAACTGTTTCCAGTGACAGGAAGGTCAGTAACCAGAGGGACACAGATATAAAGGTGATTGTGTAAAGAATCCGAGGTGACTCAAGTTGTTGTTACTCAGCAGAGAGTTGTTGTGATCTGGAACGTGCTGCCTGAAAGGACAATGGAAGCAGATTCAATAATAACTATCAAAAGGGAATTGGAAAAATACTTGAAAAGGAAAATTAGCAGGGCTGTGGAGAGAGTGGGGGAGTGGGATAAATTGGATTAATCTTCCACCGCGTTAGTACAGACACGATGGGCCGAGTGGCTGCTGGATTTATGATTCTGTCCAGAAAGTGATAACAGTTCAGTCATGCTCGTCCTGATTGAGCCCCTACCTTGGAATCGCAGCCAATTGGTTTCTTGCACTCGGCGCAGGTGTTGGCAATGAATTTTTCATAGCATTTGACACAGCAATGTTGATCATCTTTCTGAATATACTTCCTCCCATGCAGAGACTCCTTGCAGTAATGGCAGTTAAAACGATCGGTCATTGTCCGTTCAGGGTACCTGTAATAAGCCTCTGTTCAAAGCAGAAAGAAGGAAGCTTTAGCACCAAGACACAAAGGGTTAATGTGCAGCTTGTGCTGTCAAGCAGCTTCAGGAATTCTCGACACAGAGACAGCTTCTTGCTGCCATCACCTTCTCGAGCTGTGTCCCCACTGATGGAAATATCTGAAACCAAAGTATTTCTGTAAATTATCCAACGTTCAACTTGGCTTCAAACTGTCTTGTGGGCGTCAACATCATTGAGAATAAAACTCACCATCACTCGGGGGGTTTGTGACTCTCAGCAAATTCTGTTCCACTAAGCAGTGTCCAGCCCTCCTGTTTTAACATATCCTGTGGTTGTCACGGGGTTAATATTCTCAACTCTGGCCTCCGGATATATTCCTTATTCACTCCATATAGATCATTCATTTCCCAAATCCAATTCTTTAATCATATACACCGTGATTGGATTACCCCTTTATCTCCTATACCCAAGGGAATGCAAGCCCAGTCTGTACAACATGCCTCATCATTTAACCCTTTTAGCCTTTTGGTGATTCTGTGCTGCAGTCCCTCCAAGGCCAATATATCCTTCCTGTGGTAACCAGGAACAGGAGACCATTCAGCCCCTCGAGCCTGTTCTACCATTCAATTAGATCATGGCTGATCTGTATCTCTCTGTAACTCCATTTACCTAGCTTGTCTCCGTAACCCCTCGCCCAACAAAAAAATCTATCCAACAGTTTTGAAATGTTTAATCGACCCCAGCCTCAACAGCTTTTTGTGGGAGAGAGTTCCAGATTTCCACTCCCCTTTGTGTGAAGATGTGCTTCCTGACATCACCCCTGAACAGACTGGCTTGAATTTTAAGTTTCTACCCCCTTGTTCTGGACTCCTCCCCCACCCCGCCAGAGGAAATAATTTCTCTCTATCGACCCCTTTAATCTCCAGAGCTGATCTCAGTACTCCAGATGTGATCTAACTTTGTGATTTGTATACACCAATATTTCTGCTAAACTCTGCAGAGACCCAGACATCCACATGCAGGCCACGCACAAATCTGCTCCTTTAAGTTACTGTGCATGCACAGCCACACAAGAGAATTTAAAGGGGCCAAGCACTTAAATAAATCACCCACACACTCCAAAAATAATTGGAGTACATCAAAATCTCTTTGTTCCTTTATTTCTCACCATAAACAAATTATTCTGATTGGTCTCAGATGTGGAGGATCTCACAAATCCCGACATGGAAATCTTAAATTTTATGTAAAAAAGACAATTCATAATTAGTCCACAATTAAAAACCATAGAAATTTGCTTTAAAACTGATTTTTTTCAGATGTTTGTGTTGATTTGTGTGAATGAAATGACAGGTTCACATGATGGAATTAATCATTTAACATTGGGCCTCCAATTAGAGCGCCTCCTAATGGCGTTACAGGTAGTTTACCATTGGAATTCCCATTAGAAATGTTTACATAGCCTTTTAGTGTCACAGGAACTGCACACTGTGTACAGGATGTTTAATAGTCACTGGATGTGATAAAAATCTTTCACCGTCACATTCCCAGGTTCACCAATGCAAAGTGTGTATCATGCTTGAATTTGATTGGGTAATACATCATAAAGTAGTTAAATTATAGCCAGAATATCAGCCAAGGAGGGGGAGGGAGTGGGGGTTTACTGGGGAGCTGGGGTTTACTGGAGCATGGGGGAGCTGGGGTTTACTGGAGCACGGGGGAGCTGGGGGTTTACTGGGGAGCTGGGGGTTACTGGGGCGCGGGGGAGCTGGGGTTTACTGGGGTGTGGGGGAGCTGGGGGTTTACTGGGGAGCTGGGGGAGTTGGGGGTTTACTAGAGCGCGGCGGAGCTGGGGGTTTACTGAGGAGCAGGGGTTTACTGGAACACGGGGGAGTGGGGGTTTACTGGGGCATGGGGGAGCTGGGGTTTACTGAGGAGCGGGGGTTTACAGGGGCGCGGGGGAGTGGGGGTTTACTGGGGCATGGGGGAGCTGGGGTTTACTGAGGAGCGGGGGTTTACTGGAACACGGGGGAGTGGGGGTTTACTGGGGCATGGGGGAGCTGGGGTTTACTGAGGAGCGGGGGTTTACAGGGGCGCGGGGGAGTGGGGGTTTACTGGGGCATGGGGGAGCTGGGGTTTACTGGGGAGTGGGGGTTTACTGGGGCGCGGGGGTTTACTGGGGCGCGGGGGTTTACTGGGGCGCGGGGGGAGTGGGGGTTTACTGAGGAGTGGGGGTTTACTGAGGCGCTGGGGTTTACTGGGGCATGGGGGAGTGGAGGTTTACTGGGGCGCTGGGGTTTACTGGGGCATGGGGGAGTGGAGGTTTACTGGGGTGCTGGGGTTTACTGGGGAGCTGGGGTTTACTGGGGCGCTGGGGATAACTGGGGCGCTGGGGGAGTGGAGGTTTACTGGGGCGCTGGGGTTTACTGGGGCATGGGGGAGTGGAGGTTTACTGGGGAGCTGGGGTTTACTGGGGAGCTGGGGGAGTGGAGGTTTACTGGGGCGCTGGGGTTTACTGGGGCATGGGGGAGTGGAGGTTTACTGGGGCGCTGGGGTTTACTGGGGCGCTGGGGTTTACTGGGGCATGGGGGAGCTGGGGTTTACTGAGGAGCGGGGGTTTACAGGGGCGCGGGGGAGTGGGGGTTTACTGGGGCATGGGGGAGCTGGGGTTTACTGAGGAGCGGGGGTTTACTGGAACACGGGGGAGTGGGGGTTTACTGGGGCATGGGGGAGCTGGGGTTTACTGAGGAGCGGGGGTTTACAGGGGCGCGGGGGAGTGGGGGTTTACTGGGGCATGGGGGAGCTGGGGTTTACTGGGGAGTGGGGGTTTACTGGGGCGCGGGGGTTTACTGGGGCGCGGGGGTTTACTGGGGCGCGGGGGGAGTGGGGGTTTACTGAGGAGTGGGGGTTTACTGAGGCGCTGGGGTTTACTGGGGCATGGGGGAGTGGAGGTTTACTGGGGCGCTGGGGTTTACTGGGGCATGGGGGAGTGGAGGTTTACTGGGGTGCTGGGGTTTACTGGGGAGCTGGGGTTTACTGGGGCGCTGGGGATAACTGGGGCGCTGGGGGAGTGGAGGTTTACTGGGGCGCTGGGGTTTACTGGGGCATGGGGGAGTGGAGGTTTACTGGGGAGCTGGGGTTTACTGGGGAGCTGGGGGAGTGGAGGTTTACTGGGGCGCTGGGGTTTACTGGGGCATGGGGGAGTGGAGGTTTACTGGGGCGCTGGGGTTTACTGGGGCGCTGGGGTTTACTGGGGCATGGGGGAGCAGGGGTTTAAGCCACTAAGTGGGATTATCAAATGGAGTTCAGGTTAAGTAAAAACATCTTTGTTAATTCTGTGAACTACAACAAAAACAACAACGTACATTTATAAATTACATTTATATAGCACCTTTAATGTACTAGAACAGCCCGAAGTGCTTCACAGGAACGATAAACAAAAAAAAATGCAAATCACATAAGGAATTATTAGGACTGGTGACCAAAAGCTTTGTCAAAGAGGTCGGTTTTAAGCAGCCGCATCAAGAAGGAGAGAGAGAGAGTCAGAGAGGGTTAGGGAGGAAATTGCAGAGATTAGCGAGCAGGGCCGCCCATGGTGGAACAACGGAAAAATCAGGGGATGGACAAGAGGCCAGAAAGGTGGCAAAGTTTATAACTTAAGTGTCCGGTAAATTGTGGAACAATCAATGATCAGGTTAATCTGAGCTGAGCCCATCAATCACAGCAAGATGGAGGGAGAATGACGAACGTAAATCTCCCGTCTCCGTGTCCTTGGAAAATACAGTTTAATATCTTTCCAGTGAGGTGACAGAGCCAGGGGGCCTGCACCCGGGCCCCAGCAGAGCCAGAGGGCCTGCACCCGGGCCCCAGCAGAGCCAGAGGGCCTGCACCCGGCCCCCAGCAGAGCCAGAGGGCCTGCACCCGGCCCCCAGCAGAGCCAGAGGGCCTGCACCCGGCCCCCAGCAGAGCCAGAGGGCCTGCACCCGGCCCCATCCACCTTGAGACAGGAGCAGAATATGAGGTCAGGACATAAACACCATGATGGCAGTGAGAGCTGGCAGAGGATGAAGGAATGTTAACTCTGCTTCTCTTTCCACAGATGTCCAGCATCCGCAGTATTTTGCTTTTATATTAGAGGATGAAGGAATGCAGCTTGAGAGTGACTGATGACAGAGTGAAGTCTCCCTAGATTATTAACCTTCACCTCGGGAATGCAGTGCGCCACCAGATCCTCCATAAATCACTGAAATCATTAAAGGGACAGATTCAGACACTGCCATCGAAACCTCCACAATGGATTCACTGTGACAGAGACAGAACCAAGTCCAAAAAGAAATCAGCCTTATCATTGGCTAAGAACACAGATTGTAATCTTCACTGAACCTTGACCTGTTCCCAACTGATCAGCAAGATCCCAAAGATCAACATTGCCAATAAAACAAGTGGCCGCTTCACGCACCCGCTCACCCGCCCAGCACCCGCTCACCCGCCCAGCACCCGCTCACCCGCCCAGCACCCGCACCCTCTCCAAGGCTTTGACATCCTTCCTAAAGTGTGATGCCCAGAATTGAACACAATACTCCACCTAAGGCCTAACCAGTGTTTTCTAAAGGAGATTCTGCGTACTGCAGTGTTAACCTGAGGTTGTCAGGGATCCCAGCAGGGTTTTGTGGGGTTGTTGGTGTTTTTATATCCTCAGCCTGTGAGTTTGGAGAACAACGTGAACACTGGGAGGATTCGTGTGTCGATAACAGTCAGACAGCCTGTGACGTGAAGACTGTTCCCATGGTTATAAAACCCGGCTGATAGGATGGGGGGGGGGGGGGGGGGGGGTAGAGGGGTCAGTCCTATCCGGGCAGGGGCGGAGTGCGGGGATGGGGTAAGGGGGAGAGGGCAGGAGGGGGGGGAGAGGGAGGTTCTTTGAAAGTCAAGTTTATATAAAAGGGTGTTTTTGTTATTAAAAAGTGTTCGATTCAGTTTGATCTTTAGGGACGGTCCTTTGTCTGATGGATATTGAAGGCTTTCTGGAAAAAGCAGTCAGCACCTCCCTGACAGAGAGATACAGACATTAACATTGTACAGTCAAACAGCCACTCAGATTCACGCAGACGGGCACAGACAGACACAGGCAGACGGGCACGGATGCAGACAGACACAGACGCAGGGGTGTCACTTAAATGTCCAAGCTCCCATGTGATCAAGGGAAGTGAGATTTAAGATATTTCGCCCATTTAGAATGCAGATTATTCCTGGAGCACGGGGTCCAGGTAGACGGGATGAGACCCCTCCAGATGTGGTGGTGGGGGGGATGCCAGTGACCACATTCGGAGATATCAGGACAGGTGACCAAAAGCTTGGTCAAAGAGGTCGGTTTTAAGGAGTGTCTTAAAAGGAGGAGGCGGAGAGGTTTAGGCCGGGAATTCCAGAGCTTTGGGCCCAGGCAGCCGAAGGCACAGCCACCAATGGCGGAGCGATGGGAATCAGGGAGGCTGAAGAGGCAGGAATTAGAGGAACTCAGAGATCTCGGAGGTTTGAGGGGCTGGAGGAAGTTACAGAGATAGGGAGGGGCGAGGCCATGGAGGGATCTGAAAACAAAAGATGAGATCTAACATGAACAATCTTTCTGTTATTCAAAGAGAAGTCGGTTGCTTGAATGTTTTATAAGGACTCTGGAATTTTACACCATGGACAATGTATCAGTTTGATCATGAGGTGAAGTTGTATCTTTTCATAACAAGAAATCTTTATTGTTGAATATTCAGTGGGGCTGGTCAGTGTCTTAATTACTGCCAAAGCTGTACAAGCCTGGCTGGCTAATCTCAGTGTGATTGGCGCGGTCACTCAGCGCGATTGGCGCGGTCACTCAGCGTGATTGGCGCGGTCACTCAGCGTGATTGGCGCGGTCACTCAGCGTGATTGGCGCGGTCACTCAGCGCTCTATCCCATCCTAGAAGTTGCCCATTTCTCTCCCTACTTTATTTGAGTGTGGCAATTGACATGTGAGAGAGAGGAAGCAAACACTGAATGGGAAATGCTTTGGGATGGTCATTGATTAAAAAAGGACAGATATAAATAGGAGTTCTTCCTTTATATAGAACCTACTGTTTTAATAATTCAATCCTCTGAACTGAACTGATGAAGACTCTTTTTGTTTAAGATCTTCCTCTCCTACGATTTTTATGTTGCTTAATTCAACTGATCATTTTTGCTACTTTGCTTTTCCAGGAGCCGTCTGGATTCTGGATAAATTAAATGGGTCTCGGATTCTCACATTAAAGTAAATTGCATTGTTTTAATAAATCCTCTGGTCTGGAGGCAGTCGCTGCAATCTGTAGAAAGTTACATTCCTCTTTCTTCTGGAATGGATTCTGCTCCCGTTTTGTTTGGTGACAGCACAGATAAAAGCGTGGCTTTCCGACCTGACCCGAACCAGACCAGACCAGACCAGACGATGTGTCAGGCTCAGGTCGGGTCGGGCTGGATGCGGACACAATGCTGCCTTGCTCAGGGAGGGAACTTCTGCACGATTCTGCAGGAATAGCCTGCTGCTGGAACGGAGGATCATAACATTTGGACAAGGTATGTTTGATATCATTAACTTTAATTAAGTGTCTAATTAACTAACTTTAACTACGATGGTCGGGTTGGGTGCGGGAAAAAAAATCAAAGGACTCGGGCCCGGTTCGGGTTTCAATTTCATACCCGAGCAGACCTTTAGCACAGATTGTAACAAATCTTCAGCCTGTCTCCATGTTTTTACTGTTTGTTGTAAGATTAAACACACCCTCCACATTTATTAGGTTTGAGTAACATAAACCAGGCACATTACTGATGCCTCAATTCACACACACAGCATTTGCCAATGTCTATCACTGGCAATTACTACAAAAACCCAGCCAGGTACAGAAAACACAGCAGACTGAGTAAAATGACACACACACACATTAGACTAAGCGAGTCTCCTACGGAGCCCAGTCTGCGAAGGTACCGAGTGTTTAGGTTAATCAACACTGGAGGAGCCATCGACAGCAGATAGGTAGGAGAGTAAGTTGTGAAGTGGACATAAGGAATCCTCAAAGGGATATAGATAGGTTAAGTGAGTGAGCAAAGATTTGGCAGATGGAGTCAAATGTGAGAAAGTGTGAACTTGTCCACTTTGGCCAGAAGAATAGAAAAGCAGCATATTATTTAAATGGTGAGAGATTGCAGAACTGTGAGATGCAGAAGGTGTCCGAGTACACAAAACACAAAAAGTTAGTTAGTCTGCAGGTACAGCAAGTGATTAGGAAAGCCAATGGAATGTTGTTGTTTATTGCAAGGGGAATGGAGTATAAAAATAGAGATGTTTTGCTACAATTGTACAGGGCATTGGTGAGACTATATAGAGTCATAGCGTAATACAGCTCAGAAACAGGCTCTTCAGAATGAAGGGGCCAAATGGCCGACTCCTGCTCCTAGTTCGTATGGTCGTCAGTTCAAAACTCCAAAGGATAAATAGCCAACCTGTTCAACCTTTCCTAAGATAACCCCTTCATCCCAGGAATCAGTCAAGTGAACCTTCTCTGAACTGCCTTTAACGCATTTATATCCTTTATCAAATAAGGAGACCAAAACTGTACACAGGACTCCAGATGTGGTCTGGCCAATAACCTATAAAAGTGCAGCAAAACATCCCTACTTTTATATTCCATTCCCTTGCAATAAACAACAACATTCCATTTGCCTTCCTAATCACTTGCTGTATCTGCACACCAACCTTTTGTGATTCATGTACCAGGACACCCAGATCCCTCTGTACCGCAGAGTTCTGCAATCTCTCTCTATTTAAATAATATTCTACTTTTCTATTCTTCCTGCCAAAGTGAACAAGTTCACATTTTCCCACATTATACTGAATTTGCCAAATTTTTGCCCACTCATTTAACCAATCTATATCCCTTTTCATGGATATAGAAGGATGAGAGATGATCTTATTGAAACATATAAGACCCTGAGGGGACTTGACAGGGTGGATGCTGAAAGGATGTTTCCCCTTGTGGGAGAGACTGAAATTAGATCTCTCATTTAAGACAGATGAGGAGAATTTTTTTCTCTCAGAGTTGTGAGTCTATGGAACTCTTTTCCCTGGAGAGCGGTGGAGGCAGGGTCATTGAATGTTTTAAGGCAGAGGGAGACAGATTCTTGACAAACAAGGGAGTTGGAGGGTATTGGGGGTAGGCAGGAAAGTGGAGTTGAGTCCACAAACAGATCAGCCATGATCTTATAGAATGATGGAGCAGGCTCGAGGGGCCGAATGGCCTACTCCTGCTCCTAGTTCGTATGTTCGTATGTACTTCTCAAATCTTCATCTCCATTCACACATTTTAAATGATTTATGAAGTGCTGACTGCACGTGGAGAAGACTCAGGAAGTAACAGAGCAGCAATTAAATAAATGTAATAAAAGTGGTGTAAAAATAAATCCCAATAATGAACTACAAATGGCAGAGCCCAGCACAAACCATTCACTGGATATCACTGATGAAGAGGTTATTAATCCTCACTACATCATCCAACATGAAATTCTTTCTGATTTTTCAAAATATTTTACCAAAAAGCAAGAGAAAATTAAAAATGAAAACGAACTATTTTGATCAATTTACTCTTAGACAAAATGCTATTGTCTCTGCAGGTTTGTATCTGTAAACACAAGAGTGCTGTATTTTTCTCACTCCCAGTGCACAGACTCTCACTGGGGTTCGGGTCCCACACACACTGACTCTCACTGGGGTACGGGTCCCACACACACTGACTCTCACTGGGGTTCGGGTCCCACACACACTGACTCTCACTGGGGTACGGGTCCCACACACACTGACTCTCACTGGGGTACGGGTCCCACACACACTGACTCTCACTGAGGTTCGGGTCCCACACACACTGACTCTCACTGAGGTTCGGGTCCCACACACACTGACTCTCACTGGGGTACGGGTCCCACACACACTGACTCTCACTGGGGTTCGGGTCCCACACACACTGACTCTCACTGGGGTTCGGGTCCCACACACACTGACTCTCACTGGGGTTCGGGTCCCACACACACTGACTCTCACTGGGGTACGGGTTCCACACACACTGACTCTCACTGGGGTACGGGTCCCACACACACTGACTCTCACTGGGGTTCGGGTCCCACACACACTGACTCTCACTGGGGTTCGGGTCCCACACACACTGACTCTCACTGGGGTTCGGGTCCCACACACACTGACTCTCACTGGGGTTCGGGTCCCACACACACTGACTCTCACTGGGGTTCGGGTCCCACACACACTGACTCTCACTGGGGTACAGGTCCCACAGTAAGTTACCAATCTCTGTGATTGAACTTTGACACTGAGGGAATGTCATGTGTTTATTTTTTTTTAAATTGCCCCCTGATTAAAAATTTCCTTCATTTATCTTCAGCTGCTCCCACTTAACCCCTGCGAAGAGGAATCAGGGAGTGAGTGTGAGGCTGCCGGAATGACGACTCAATCACTGCTAATAAAAACATTAAAACCATCCTTTAAAATGAAACTTTATGTTTACTTTTCCTAAGAACTTGAGTTTAAGGGTCTTTGTTACTGGAACCATAGTCTCCTGTCTCAGTTATCCTCTGGAATCACTGACTTAACATCTATTTGCAATTGCACATTACAAAATAGAAAATGTAAACAGGGCCAGGTCAAATCTTCTTGTCCCTGGAGAAATCGATTGATGCTGACAATTGCTCAGACTCTCTGCCTGTTACAAGAAGGCACCAGCTGCAGTATAACTCCAGTCCCCAGTCTGATGACAGTGCTCTGTGTTGTACAGAGAGTTTATCATCATTCTGAACTTTGCTGTTTAATTCAAAATATTGGAACTTATGATCGAGTTACAATACTGCTCAGATGGAGCTCAGACTTCAGGTGAACCCAGGAAGATTCATCAGCTGCTTTTTAGCAGAAAGACATTAACCCATTTAAACAGGTTAACTCTGTTAAACTAACGATGGAGGAATGTCAGGCCAATAAGTTAAATGTTCACTAGCATCATTAACCTGGTTGTTTAGGCAACAGACTCAAAACTGAAGCAGTAGAAATATCTCATAAGGATTAAAATATTTGAAACATCCCACAGCACAGATTGTTCCCAATAAAACCCACAGACAGTATTTCTCATGTTTTACATTAAACTGTTAAAAAATGCAATTGAAACAATGGCTCAGCACTAAGTTAAAGTCAGAGAGTACCTGGGCTCCTGTGGAAAGCCATTCTTTAACCAGTCTTCACACTTCCTTCAGAGACAGAGAACTCTCTCCACTCACTTAATTACCTCATTCTCTCTCATTTGCCAAGCGAGCTATTAATACAGTAAGTGGACAACAGATCCCAGCCCCTTCTGAAAAAACCTTTAATCCCACTCCACACCATTTACCATTTTAGGTATTTCAGCAAGAAAGAGCTGGGGATTGGATCAGGCTCCTGGTTAACATTCCTGCATTACTTCACGGGTTCAGGAGTCAGTATCACTAAAACTGATCTATGACTATTAGTGGAAGTAATTTCATTGTAGATCATTGCCAATCCCCCTCTGGCTGGACCGGAAAAATATAGATAGGGTCTGGTCAACAAATGGGATTCAGGGTTAGTAGAAATACACCAGGCAAACACTGAGATAGGTCATAAAGTCCGAGAGCATTTACAGCATAGAAAGAGGCCATTTGGCCCATCAAGTCAGTCCCACTCCCCTGCTTGATCCCCGTAATCCTGCAAGTTTATTTTCTTCAAGTGCCCAAACAATTTCCTTTTGAAATCACTGACTGTCTCCACTTCTACCACACTCGCAGACAACACGTTTCAGGTCATTACCACCCGCTGTGCAAAAAAAAGTTCTTCCTCATATTCCCTCTGCATCTCTTGCCCAAAACCTACAATCTGTGTCTCCTAGTCCTTGTACCATTTGTTAATGGGAACAGTTTTTTCTTGTCTAACTTATCTGAGCCTGCCATAATCTTGTACACCTCTATTTAAATCTCTCCTAAATCTCCTTTGTTCTAAGGAAACAACCCCAGCTTTTCCAACCGACCCTTGTAACTAAAATCCTCAATCCCTGGAACCGTTCTGGTAAATCTCCTCTGCACCCTCTCAAGGACCCTCACATCCTTCCCGAAGTGAGGTGATCAGAACTGGATGCAATACTCCAGTTGGGGCCTAATCAGAGCTTTATAACGGTTCAGCATAACTTCCCTGCTTTTGTACTCAATGTCTCTGTTTATGAAGCCCAAGATCCCATATGCTCTCTCAATATGTCCTGCCACTTTCAAAGATCAATGTACATGCAGCCCCAGGTCCCTCTGTCCCTGTACACTCTTTAGAACTGTGCCATTAAGTCTATATTGCCTCATCCTGTCCCTTCTGTCAAAATGCATCACCTGACACTTGTTAGTATTAAATTCCATCTGCCACTTGTCTGCCCATTCTACTAGCTGCTCTATGTGGATGGGCTGAAAGGCTCCTGCCTGAAGCTGCTCCTGTCTGTTCAGAGCTTGCTTTTGTTACATAAAGAGGAAATTACATCAAACCTCATTGTAACAGATGTTTGGTGACTCAGACTAATCTCTCCAGTTGCTCTCACTGAGGATGATCATATTGTGATGGTCTCTCCTATTCTGCTGCATTAATCCTCCTGTTTGTAATAACAAACTTTTAACTTATGTAAACTTTTAACTTATTCTCTCAGATATTCACAAATCAAATGGCAAGCAGAGCAAACTTTGACTGAAACTGTCTTCACTCTCCTGCAGACTGAGATTAACTCAGTGTCTGGGAGCACCACCCCCTTCCCCATATCCCACCTTCCAGCAACTGATCACTAACATACTCTACACCCAGGCCTCTTCACTCTACATTTATTGGGCCCTATTTTAAAGATATATTAACATGGAGATGTAACATACAAAGGTTTTATTTCTGAAATCTGAATGTTGCCTCAGATTAGTTTACCTGTCGTTTCTATACACTGGGACAGACACCCTGAGCCTTATTTTGTCTCCAGGCTGCTCTTGTTTTCTTCATTTCAGGAAAGTAAATTCAATCTGACAATTTCCCCCCGATTACAGATCTCTCCCCAATTACAGACCTCTCCCCCCGATTACAGACCTCTCCCCCCGATTACAGACCTCTCCCCCCGATTACAGACCTCTCCCCCCGATTACAGATCCCCCCCCGATTACAGATCCCCCCCCGATTACAGATCTCCCCCCTCGATTACAGATCCCCCCCCCCGATTACAGATCTCTCTCCTGATTACAGATCTCCCCCCGATTACAGACCTCTCCCCCCGATTACAGATCCCACCCCCCCCCCCCCCCGATTACAGATCTCTCTCCCGATTACAGATCCCCCCCCCCCGATTACAGATCTCTCTCCCGATTACAGATCCCCCCCCCCCGATTACAGATCTCCCCCCCCCGATTACAGATCCCCCCCCCCGATTACAGATCTCTCTCCCGATTACAGATCTCCCCCCGATTACAGATCCCCCCCCCCCGATTACAGATCTCTCCCCCGATTACAGATCCCCCCCCCCCCCCGATTACAGATCTCTCTCCCGATTACAGATCTCCCCCGATTACAGATCTCTCTCCCGATTACAGATCCCCCCCCCCCCCCGATTACAGATCTCTCCCCCGATTACAGATCCCACCCCCCCCCGATTACAGATTCCCCCCCGATTACAGACTCCCCCCCCCCGATTACAGACCTCTCCCCCCGATTACAGATCTCTCCCCCCGATTACAGATCCCCCCCCCCCACCCCCGATTACAGATCTCCCTCAACATGAGACGTGTGATTTAAATCATTCTGGCCTTTGCTTTAATCAATTGTCTGAAAGTTTGGAGACACATCCTCAGCAGTTTGGTCACAGGTCAATGTGATTATTATCCATTCATGGCCTGACATCAAAAGTCCAGTGTGGTCACCCATACTGGAATATTAACCCCACCCACCCCCTAAAATCCACCCAATCTCACTGACCCACCCCATCCAATCCCTCACAATTCCATAAGACCCTATTTAACTGATCCCATCTTCCCAATCCCACCCACCCAATGAATATGATGGGGGTGAAATAGATAGATAATTATTTTTCCAATTTAATCCTCGATTTCACTGCACTGTTCCCCTTTACTGACTTTCCTCTCCCTAGAAACTTCTGTAAATCCTTATGTGGAGCCTGAAGTAAATATCAAAATTGCAGAATCTCTCAGCAACATTCTGCCCCAATGTGACCAGGACAATGAGGAGTCAGCAACAGGTTACTGAAAGTCCACAGGAAATATCACAAGGGGACACCCTAAACTATTAGGTTTGATGCTATCTCAAATGCTTTGGCTCGAAGTCCAATGAATGAATGTTACAATAAATGGTGAAGCTAAACGAGACAAAGTCACAAGAGCTTAAAATATCAGTTGGATTCTCTAAGATTTCCTTGGCTCAATGGTAGACCGTTCCCTCTGGATCAGACTAATAGGGGCAAACTGTCACCAGCACTTGAGACCACCATCTAGGATGACATGTCATTGCAGTACTGAGGGAGTGCTGCGTTGTCAGAGGGTCAGTACTGAGGGAGTGCTGCGTTGTCAGAGGGTCAGTACTGAGGGATTGCTGCGTTGTCAGAGGGTAAGTACTGAGGGAGTGCTGCGTTGTAAGAGGGTCAGTACTGAGGGAGTGCTGCACTGTCAGAGGGTCAGTACTGAGGGAGTGCTGCGTTGTCAGAGGGTCAGTACTGAGGGAGTGCTGCACTGTCAGAGGGTCAGTACTGAGGGAGTGCTGCACTGTCAGAGGGTCAGTACTGAGGGAGTGCTGCACTGTCAGAGGGTCAGTACTGAGGGAGTGCTGCATTGTCAGAGGGTCAGTACTGAGGGAGTGCTGCACTGTCAGAGGGTCAGTACTGAGGGAGTGCTGCACTGCCGGAGAGTCAGTACTGAGGGAGCACTGCACTGTCGGAGGGTCAGTACTGAGTGAGTGCTGCGTTGTCAGAGGGTCAGTACTGAGGGAGTGCCGCATTGTCGGAGAGTCAGTACTGAGGGAGCACTGCACTGTCGGAGGGTCAGTACTGAGGGAGTGCTGCACTGTCGGAGGGTCAGTACTGAGGGAGTGCTGCACTGTCGGAGGGTCAGCACTGAGGGAGTGCTGTGCTGTCAGAGGGCCAGCACTGAGGGAGTTTCAGTAAGGCTTTTGATAAGGTCCCACATGGAAGATTGGTTAAGAAATTAAGAGCCCATGGGATCCAGGGCAATTTGGCAAATTGGATCCAAGATTGGCTTAGTGGCAGGAGGCAGAGGGTGATGGTCGAGGGTTGTTTTGCGAGTGGAAGCCTGTGACCAGTGGTGTACCACAAGGATCGGTGCTGGGACCCTTGCTGTTTGTCGTGTACATTAATGATTTAGACGAGAATACAGGAGGTATGAGCAGTAAGTTCGCAGGTGACACAAAATTGGTGGTGTCGTAAATAGTGAGGAGGAAAGCCTTAGATTACAAGACGATATAGATGGGCTGGTAAGATGGACGGAGCAGTGGCAAATGGAATTTAATCGTGAGAAGTGTGAGGTGATGCATTTTGAGAGGACTAACAAGGCAAGGGAATATACAATGGAGGGTAGGACCTTAGGAAGTACAGAGAGTCAGAGGGACCTGTCTATAGATCACTGAAGACAGCAGCACAGGTAGATAAGGTGGCTCGGAAGACATATGGGATACTTGCCTTTATTAGCCAAGGCATAGAATATAAGAGCAGGGAGATTTTAATGGAGCTGTATAAAATGCTAGTTAGGCCACAGCTGGAGTACTGTGTACAGCTCTGGGCACCACACTATAGGAAGGATGTGATTGCACTGGAGAGGGTGCAGAGGAGATTCACTAGGATGTTGCCTGGGCTTGGAGCATTTCAGCTATGAAGAGAGACTGAAAAGGCTAGGGTTGTTTTCCTTAGAGCAGAGAAGGCTGAGGGGGGACATGATTGAGGGGCATAGATAGGGTAAATGGGAAGAAACATTTTTTTCCCGTAGTGGTGGGGTCAATAACCAGGGGACATAGATTGAAGGTAAGGGGCAGGAGGGTTAGGGGGGATATGAGGAAAAAGAATTTCACCCAGAGGGTGGTTGGAATCTGGAACACACTGCCTGAAAGGGTGGTAGAGGCAGGAACCCTCACAACATTTAAGAAGTATTTAGATGAGCACTTGAAACGTCATAGCATACAAGGCTACGGACCAAGTGCTGGAAAATGGGATTAGAATAGTTAGGTGCTTGATGGCCAACACAGACACGATGGGCCGAAGGGCCTGTTTCTGTGCTGTATAACTCTATGACTCTAAAAGCTAGTCTAATGGTGACCATGAAACCATTATAGGTTGATAGGTAAATTGGCCATTATAAATTGCCCCTAGTATAGGTAGGTGGTAGGGAAATATAGGGACAGGTGGGGATGTGGTAGGAATATGGAATTAGTGTAGGATTAGTATAAATGGGTGGTTGATGGTCGGCACAGACTCGGTGGGCCGAAGGGCCTGTTTCAGTGCTGTATCTCTATCTATTATTGTAAAACCCATCTGAACCCACAGCAATGTGATTGACTCTTAACTGCCCTCTGAAATGGCCTAGCAAGCCACTCCGTTCAAGGGCAATTAGGGATGGGCAATAAATGCTGGCCTAGCCAGCGATGCCCACATCCCACGAACAAATAAAAAAATACAGGCCGTTTTCCTGCACTATCCCCAGATCCCTTGATATCTTTAATATCTAGAAATCTATCAATCTTTGTCTTGAATATACTCAATGACTGAGCTTCCACAACTCTCATGGGTATAGTTCCAACGTTTCACTACCCTCTGTGTAGAAATTCCTCCTCATCTCTGTCAGTGATGGGTTTGAATGTCGGGGTCAGTGATGAGGCTGGGGGTCAGGGGTCAGTATTAGGAGTTGGTGTCAGTGATGGCGCTGAGGTCAGGGGTCAGTGTTGGGGGTCAGTATTAGGAGTTGGTGTCAGTGATGGGGTCAGGGGTCAGTAATAGGGTTTGGGGGTCAGTGATGGGGTCAGGGGTCAGTTATGGGGCTGGGGTCAGTGGTCAGTATTAGGAGTTGGTGTCAGTGATGGGGGTCAGGGGTCAGTAATAGGGTCAGGAATCAGTGTTGGGATTCAGTGATGGGGTCTAATGCTGAGGGTTCTGGCAAGTGTGAGACCAGGAAGCTCAAATCCCAACAATGACAAGTGATGAAATCGAATAGATGTGAAAATGCAGATAGCCTGGTAGTGAAGGATAGAATTTGGAGCCTGATCTTTATTCACTGACAAGCTTTTATTTACAGAGACACACATTACATATCGTGCAAACCCAACAACCCTCTTACTGTCTGCTCTGAAATATATCAGCACAGGAGAGTCTCCAGTTAATCCCCACCACCTGAAAACTATTAACAATAAATCTGGTAGCAGAATAATTTTGATCATGAAAACAGTAAAAGTTTATTTGGCTCATTAATATCTGTCAGAGTGATGGGGAATGGGCAATAACTGTGCCCATGTCATGGGAACAAGTTTAATAAATACACATTTAGCCCTCAGTGTACCTGCCCAGCCATCCGCTGGCACATGGGCTTAGGAGACAACTAAATCTGCAATGTCCTGAACAGGACATCAGGCAACATGTGGACAGATGTTACTGCTCACCTGTCATTCACAGCATCTGCCTCCTTGGTCAGACGCTGCGTGACCCAGGGAGATGTGTGCACTTGCCAAAGCACAAATATATTCAGGTGAATCACCATTAAATGGTTCAGAAAGCTCCCTCAAATAGCTTGCCTTTCAAAGCTGTTTCTGTCCTGTTGAGAGTCAGGGCAATGCTTCAACTATCTGACACTCAGACTGGCTGTACAAAATATATATAGAACGGGAGATTGCCATTTGACTCATAACCGATTTATAAATAAAATAGTGGGGGGTTCATGCTGGAAGTTTGTAATTGGAGAGTTAGGGGCTCTGCCTGGTTTGGCTGCCCTTTGTAATACAGATAGATCTAGTTATATGTGTCAGAGTGAAATAACAGCTGCAATCTCCTGCTGACAGTGAAACTACTGTCACTCATTCCTCAATCAACAAATCACTAACTCCTTTAGAAGTGACATTTTTGTCATGTAAGAGTTAGTTCCTCTCAATACAGCAGTTAGTTATCCCGGTGAAGAATCTAAAAAGCCCTAAATAAAAATAAAATTATCCAATGGGGAATTCAGGAGAAACGTCTTTACCCAGAGAGTGGTGAGAATGTGGAACTCACTACCACAGGGAGTGGTTGAGGTGAATAGTATAGATACATTTAAATGGAAGCTGGATAAACACAAGAGGGAGAAAGGAATAGAAGGATATGGTGATAGGGTGAGAGGAAGTAGGGGGCGGGAGGAGGCTCATGGACTGGTTGGCCCAAATGGCCTGTTTGTGTTGCTGTAAATTCTACATAATTGGGCGGCGCAGTGGTTAGCACCGCAGCCTCACAGCTCCAGGGACCCGGGTTCGATTCCGGGTACTGCCTGTGTGGAGTTTGCAAGTTCTCCCTGTGCCTGCGTGGGTTTTCTCCGGGTGCTCCGGTTTCCTCCCACAGCCAAAAGACTTGCTGGTTGATAGGTAAATTGGCCATTATAAATTGTCACTAGTATAGGTAGGTGGTAGGGAAATATAGGAACAGGTGGGGATGTTTGGTAGGAATATGGGATTAGTGTAGGATTAGTATAAATGGGTGGTTGATGGTCGGCACAGACTCGGTGGGCCGAAGGGCCTGTTTCAGTGCTGTATCTATAAATAAAATAAACTCAATCTAACAGCTTTGTGTTAGAGCTGCAGCAAAAAGACGATTGAGATTCTTTCAAAACGAAATACTGACTTTATTTACACAACTTTCATAATGTCACAATTTCTCAAAGTGCTTTGCAGTCAAAGTGTGGTGACTGTTCTTTTGCAAGCAAATGCAACAGTTAATTTGTAAACAGTAAGATCCCACAAACAGAAATGAGAGAAATGCACCATTTTGGTGGTGTTTGGTGAAGAGATAAATGCTGGCCAGGAGAGCAACTGAAAGCCTTCACAACAGTGCAACACTCCCTCAGTACTGACTCTCCGACAGTGCAGCACTCCCTCAGTACTGACCCTCCGACAGTGCAGCACTCCCTCAGTACTGACCCTCCGACAGTGCAGCACTCCCTCAGTACTGACCCTCCGACAGTGCAGCACTCCCTCAGTACTGACCCTCCGACAGTGCAGCACTCCCTCAGTACTGACCCTCCGACAGTGCAGCACTCCCTCAGTACTGACCCTCCGACAGTGCAGCACTCCCTCAGTACTGACCCTCCGACAGTGCAGCACTCCCTCAGTACTGACCCACCGACAGCGCAGCACTCCCTCAGTACTGACCCTCCAACAGCGCAGCACTCCCTCAGTACTGACCCACCAACAGTGCAGCACTCCCTCAGTACTGACCCACCAACAGTGCAGCACTCCCTCAGTACTGACCCACCAACAGCGCAGCACTCCCTCAGTACTGACCCTCCAACAGCGCAGCACTCCCTCAGTACTGACCCTCCAACAGCGTAGCACTCCCTCAGTACTGACCCACCAACAGCGCAGCACTCCCTCAGTACTGACCCTCCAACAGTGCAGCACTCCCGCAGTACTGACCCACCAACAGCGCAGCACTCCCTCAGTACTGACCCTCCAACAGCGCAGCACTCCCTCAGTACTGACCCTCCAACAGCGTAGCACTCCCTCAGTACTGACCCTCCAACAGTGCAGCACTCCCTCAGTACTGACCCTCCAACAGCGCAGCACTCCCTCAGTACTGACCCTCCGACAGTGCAGCGCTCCCTCAGTACTGGCCCACCAACAGTGCAGCGCTCCTTCAGTACTGACCCAACAGCGCAGCATGCCCTCAGTACTGACCCACCAACAGTGCAGCGCTCCCTCTGTTCTGACCCACCAACAGCGCAGCACTCCCTCAGTACTGACCTACCAACAGTGCAGCACTCCCTCAGTACTGGCCCAGCAACAGTGCAGCATTCCCTCAGTATTGACCCACCAACAGTGCAGTGCTCCCTCAGTACTGGCCCACCAACAGTGCAGCACTCCCTCAGTACTGACCTACCAACAGTGCAGCACTCCCTCAGTACTGGCCCAGCAACAGTGCAGCATTCCCTCAGTATTGACCCACCAACAGTGCAGTGCTCCCTCAGTACTGACCCACCAACAGTGCAGCACTCATAGTCATAGAGTCATAGAGTTATGCAGCACAGAACCATGTGCTAATCAATGCCCTCATTTCATCTGCCTTACTGGTAAGACTCCTTGCATTGAAATAGATGCAATCCTGTCTTGCATTATTCACTTCTGCCTTAACAGATCTATATTTGCTCTGCCTTCCAGACTGACTCAGTTTCTCTTCTATATTTGACTGTGCATCACCCCCTACTGTACCTCCACTCTGTATCCCATCCCCCTGCCAAATTAGTTTAAACCTCCCCCCAACAGCAATAGCAAACCTCCCAGCAAGGATGTTGGTCCCGTTCCGGTTCAGGTGCAACCCGTCCAACTTGTACAGGTCCCACCTTTGCTAGAAAAACAACCAGTGATCCAGGAACCTAAAGCCCTCCCTCCTGCACCATCTCCTCAGCCACACATTCATCTGCTCGATCCTCCTATTCCTATACTCACTTGCACGTGGCACTGGGAGTAATCCAGAGATTACAACCTTTGAGGTCCTGCTTTTTAATCTGCTACCTAGCTCCCTAAATTCTTGTTGCAGGACTTCATTCCAGATTTTTTAATTGAATTCAAATTTCACCTTCCCATGTCCCCAGAGCATTAGCCTGGGCTTTGGGTTACTAGTCTAGTGAGATTACCACTACACCACCAGCTCCCCTGTATTGGGGAAACTGGGCCTGTATTCTCTAGAACTTTGAAGACATACAAAATACTAAAAGTGATAGACAGGGGAGATGCAGCTAAGATGTTTCCCCTGTTGGGTAGTCTAGAACCAGGGGACACAGTTTCAAAATAAGTGGGAAGCCACTTAGGACAGAGATGAGGAGAAATTTCTTTACTCAGAGGGTTGTGAATCTTCGGAATTCTCTACCCCAGAGAGCTGTGGAAGCTCAGTCATTGAGTATGTTTAAAGCAGAGATTGACAGATTTCTAAATACCAATGACATAAGGGGATATGGGGATAGTGTGGGGAAAGGCATTGAAGTGGATGTTCAGCCATGATCGTATTGAATGGTGAAGCAGGCTCGATGGGCTGAATGGCCTACTCCTGCTCCTATGGTCCAATGTTTCTATGACCCCCAAATCCATCACTGACCCCGACCCCTAATACTGACCCCAAACCATCTCTGGTCTTGACCCCCATCACTGACCCCGACCCCTGACCCTCATTACTGACACTCAACCCCATCACTGACCCTTGACCCCAATACTGACTCCCAATCACCACTGACCCCGATCCCCATCACTAACCCTCGACCCCCATCACTGGCCACTGACCCCAACACCAACCCTGCCCCCATCACAAACCCGCCACTGAGCTCCGACCCATCACTGACCGCCCTCCCCAGCCCCCATCATCAGCTCCATCACTGACCCCATCACCAAAATCACCACTGACCCCCGACCCCTGACCCATCACTGACCGCCCTCCCCAGCCCCCATCATCAGCTCCATCACTGACCCCATCACCAAAACCACCACTGACCCCCGACCCCTGACCCATCACTGACCGCCCTCCCCAGCCCCCATCATTAGCTCCATCACTGACCCCATCACCAAACCCACCAGTGCAAACAATATAATATTGAGTTTACCTTTCCCGGGCAGGAAACAACAGGAGGCAGACAGGGAGCTTGGAGCATAATCAAAAAGGTCACTGTGTATTTTTAAAAAGAAAGACTTGCATTTCACAACCTTCAGACATCTCAAAGCATTTTACAGACAATGAAGTACTTTTTGAAGCATAGTTATTATTGTAATGTAGGAAACGGGGCAGCCAATTTGCACATGGCAAGATCTCACAAACAGCACTGTGATAATGACCAAATAATCTTTTTTTAGTGAAGTTGATTGAGGGATGAATATTGGCCAGGACACCAGGGACAACTCCCCTACTCTTCTTCATAACAGTGTTGTGGGATCTTTTACATCCATCTGAGAGGGCAGGCGGGGCCTCGGTTTAATGTCTCATCTGAAAGACAGCACCTCTGACAATGCAGTGCTGCCTCAGTACTGCAGTGGAGTGTCAGCCTGGATTATATATTCAAGTCTCTAGAGTGGAACTTGAACCCACAAGCTCCTGACTCAGAGAGAGAGAGTGCTTGGGATAGAAATGCAATACTATACCAATGTGCCTCCTGGCTTTCTGTAATCATGTGACCTTTACCATGAGGCACTCTGACTGGAGGCAGCCATCACAGTCAGTTCATTAAAAGACACAGTTGAAGCAAGGCTGTTGTCCTGTGAGCTCGTAACATGGTGTCAGAGTGGAGCTGAGACTGAGTGGTGAAGAAGCACAGCCATGGAACAAAGGCCACAGCAATGGTCACAACTGCTAAAAGTTGCTAAAAGCCACAGGAAGCCACAGAAAAGAAACAAAGAAATAGCTGAAAGCACAGGGTAAGACAACGGCTGCAAATTTTCTCTGCCTGCGCTGGTCGAAATGAAAGATGATATGAAACAGAACTGGCAGTTTTTCCACTCACAATGGCAAAATTATGAAATTGCGACAGATTTAATTAACAAACCAAAGCAGTTACACATAGCTACACTTCTATCACTGTTGGGGAGAGACTGTTAAAAAGAGTTTTCCACCCTAAATCTCTCTGAAGAACATATAAAATGGACAGCAGAAATTTTGAAAGCCTTGAAGGCTTTGAACCCCAAGTGAATGTAACTTATGAATGGTATGTGTTCAATATTAGGGCCCAAGGTGAATAAGAGTTTGTTGCTTAATATGCACGAACATACGAAAATACGAATTAGGAGCAGGAGTAGGCCACTTGGCCCTTCGAGCCTGCTCTGCCATTCAACAAGTTCATGGCTGAACTGATTACTCCACATTTCCAGGTACCCCCGATAACCTTTCACCCCCTTGCTTATCAAGAATCTATGTACCTCTACCATAAAAATATCCTAAGACTCTGCTTCCACTGCCTTTTAAGGAAGAGAATTCCAAAGACTCACGACCCTCTGAGAGAAAAAATTTCTCCTCATCTCTGTCTTAAATGGGCGACCCTTCATTTTTAAACAGTGACCCCTAATTCTAGATTCTCCCACATGGGGAAACATCCTGTCCACATCCACCCTGTCAAGACCCCTCAGGATCTTATATATTTCAATCAAGTCGCCTCTTACTCTTCTAAACTCCAGAGGATACAAGCCGAGCCTGTCCAATCTTTCCTCGCAAGACAGCCCACCCATTCCAGGTATTAGTCTAGTAAACCTTCTCTGTACTGCCTCCAACGCATTTACATCCTTCCTTAAATAAGGAGACCAGTACTGTACACAGTACTCCAGATGTGGTCTCACCAATGCCCTGTATAACTGAAGCATAACCTCCCTACTTCTGTATTCAATTCCCCTCGCAATAAACAATAACATTCTATTAGCTTTCCTAATTACGTGCTGAACCTGCATACTAACCTTTTGCAATTCATGCACTAGGACTCCCAGATCCCTCTGCATCTCAGAGCTGTGCAATCCTTCACCATTTAGATAATATGCTTCTTTTTTTATTCTTCCTGCCAAAGTAGACAATTTCACATTTTCCCACATTATACTCCATTTGCCAGATCTTTGCCCACTCACTTAACCTATCTATATCCCTCTGTAGCCCCCTTATGTCCTCTTCACAAGTTACTTTCCTACCTATCTTTGTATCATCAGCAAATTTAGCAACCATACCTTCGGCCCCTTCATCTAAGTCATTTATATAAATTGTTATAAGTTGAGGCCCCAGCACTGATCCTTGTGGCACGCCACTTGTTACATCTTGCCAACCAGAAAATGACCCATTTATGCCAACTCTTTTAGTTTAGAGATACAGCACTGAAACAGGCCCTTCGGCCCACCGAGTCTGTGCCGACCATCAACCACCCATTTATACTAATCCTACACTAATTCCATATTCCTACCACATCCCCACATGTCCCTCTGTTTCCTGTTAGTTAGTCAATCTTTTCTCCACGCCAATATGTTACCCCCTACACCATGAGCTTTTATTTTCTGAGATAACCTTTGATGTGGCACCTTATCAAATGCCTTCTGGAAATCTAAGTATAGTACATCCATTGGTTCCTCTTTATCCACAGTACATGTAACTCCCTCAAAGAACTCCTATAAATTGGTTAAACATGATTTCCCTTTCACAAATCCATGTTGACTCTGCCTGGTTACCTTGAGTTTTTCTAGATGCCCTGCTATAATATCTTTAATAATAGCTTCTAACATTTCCCTTAAGACAGATATTAAGCTAACTGGCCTGTAGTTTCCTGCTTTCTGTCTCCCTCCCTTTTTGAATAACATTCACTATTTTGCTATCTTATGGAACCTTCCCTGAATCTAGGGAATTTTGGAAAATTAAAACCAACGCATCAACTATCTCACTAGCCACTTCTTTTAGGACCCTAGGATGAAGTCCATCAGGATCTGGGGACTTGTCAGCCCGCAGGTCCAACAATTTGTTCAGTACTACTTCCCTGGTGATTGTAATTTTCTTGAGTTCCTCCCTCCCATTTCCTGGCTTTTAGCGAATACTGGGATGTTACTTGTATTCTCAATAGAGAAGACTGATGTGACTGCATTAACACAGCTCACAGAATCCTGTGAATTTGTGCAACTAAAAGATGATCTAATGAAAGACAGGTTTGTATTAGGCATGAGAGATTCCGTAGTGAGAGCACGTCTACTGAGAGAGAATAAACTGACTCTCAGGAAAACGATCGACGTGTGCAGAAATGCTGAGGTTGTAAATCAGAAGTTAGAGCATATTCATGGCAAACAGACCAGGCCCTGTATTATGCTGATGGACATTCCTGGCCGAAAGGGCAGAAAAATCACGGACAAAAGGCCGACTGCAAATGCTGCAGAGGTCATCACACAAAGGAAAAGAAGGTGTGTCCAGCGTGGGGAAAGCAGTTCTCACTGTAAGAAGCTGAATCATCCTGCACACAAGTGTTTGGCTAGAAGGAAGTACAACAAGCAGGTACAGATGAACACTGAAGAGATGTCAGCTGAAGATTCTGACCAATCACTATCAGTCAGGTGGATTGGTGATAAATGGTTTGTGACTGTTGGAATGATGACTGCAGAAGGAGAATATCAAGTCAACATAAAGTGCCAGATAGACACTGGTGTGTCCTGCAACATCATGACCTTCATAGACCTGTACAAAGTGCTCAACATTATGATCCAAAAATGAAGCCCTCAAAAGTAAGGTTGAGGCTGTATGATGGCACCATACTAGTGCCAAGAGGACAAGTTACTCTGAGAGCCCAATGCAATGACAAGAACGAAGATCTGGAGTTCCTAATCATAGACAACAAGCAAAAGCCACTCATCTCAGCTGGAGCCAGTCTAAAGCTTGCACTGGTAACCCTCAACATTCAAAAACAGATGCTTTAGCATCTTCCATGCAAGCCACCAAGGAATTGAGTCGGGTTTGAGGAAGAAAGCAATGAAAAAGAAGAAAATAAAAACAGAGCAGATAATTAAGGCAGAAGAAGTTACAGAGGAGAAGGCCTCGCAAAAGCCCTGACCTCCAATTAATGAAGTGAAAACCCAAGAGATGGCCTACAGGAGTGGGCGCCAGCGCTGGAACGAGAATGCCTTTGCCAGTCACAAGGTGACGTGAGTCATTGAGGCAACGAGGAAGAGGATGATCTGGCAGTTGTCTGCTCAGGCGCCCGAGGTGCAGGCAGACAAAATCAAGGTGGAATGGCAGAAAGCCAAATTTCATTTTGTCAAAATTGCCAAACCATTGCCAGAATTGAGCAGTGGAGAGCCAGTCAGGATACAAACCTTTAATGCGCTCAACAAGAGTCAGCCCAAGTGGCAACTTGGGACCTGCACAGAGCAGTTGTCACTTTGATCTTATTCGGTGGCAGTGAATGACCAGAAATAACCGTCAGAATCGCAGACACACGCGCACTGGAAAAGCTGTTCACCGCAGGTGGCCAATCAGCAAGATAAGAACTTACCAAGTGCACAGACCATAGAACAACCATCAGCCCCAGAGGTTCACAGCACCCCAACAACGGAAATGGAACAACAGTTACCGCAGCAACAAGTGACAAGGGAACGACACTCATCAGAGAAGGAAAATCAATCTGATGAACAACCAATGACAACGCACATGAGCACCACTAAGAGACCAGCATGATTTAATGACTATGTGTGCAATGCATGTGCAGAAACTGACAAGAATGATGAACTGCTAATGCATGGGAATAGTTGTGTGAATAGTGGGTAACTTGGGCAACTCACAGTGTCAGTGATAATGCATACAAATTTTCCTTTTTTTTGTAAAAAAAGGGGGATGTTTGGGATAGAAATGCAATACTATACCAATGTGCCTCCTGGCTTGCCATAGTCATGTGACCTCTACCATAAGGCACTCTGACTGGAGGCAGCCATCACAGTCAGTTCATTAAAAGACACAGTTGAAGCAAGGCTGTTGTCCTGTGAGCTCGTAACAGAGAGTGAGAGAGAGCTAACCCCGAGCCAAGATCAACTAACATAAGAACATAAGAAATGGGAGCAGGAGGAGGCCATTCGGCCGCTCAAGCCTGCCCTGCCATTCAATATGACCATGGCTGCTGTGCCCCAGACCTCAACTCCTCTATCGTGCCAGCTCCTCATTGCCCTTAACTCTCCGATATTTCAAAAATCTATCTATCTCCGCTTTAAATACTTTCAGTGATCTAGCCTCCACAACTCTCTGGGGTAGAGAATTCCAGACATTCACTACCCTCTGAGAGAAGAAATTCCTTCGCGTCTCAGTTTTAAATGAGTGTCCCCTTATTCTGTAACTATGTCCCCTAGTTCGAGATTCCCCCACCAGTGGAAACATCTTCTCAACATCTACCCTGTCAAGCCCCCTCAGAATCTTGTACGTTTCAATAAGATCACCCCTCATTCTTCTCAATTCTAATTCATAAAAGCCTAACCTGTTTAGCCGTTCTTGATAAGTCAATCCATTCATCCCAGAAATTGGCTTAGTGAATCTTTTTTGAACTGCCTCCAATGCCAGTATATCCTTTCTTAAATACGGGGACCAAAACTGCACACATTACTCCAGGTGCAGCCTCACCAACACCCTGTACAGTTGTAACAAGACTTGCCTATTTTTAAACTCCAACCCCCTAGCAATACAGGCCAAAATTCCATTTGCCTTCTTAATTACTTGCTGCACCTGCATGCTAACCTTTTGTGTTTCATGCACAAGAACACCCAGATCCCTCTGTGCTGCACTTTTTTGGAGTCTCTCTCCATTTAAATAATAATCTGCCTTTTGATTCTTCCTACCAAAGTGCATGACCTCACATTTTCCGACATTAAACTCCATCTGCCAAGTTTTTGTCCACTCACTCAATCTATCTATATCCCCATGCAGATTCCTTATGTCCTTATCACAACATGCCCTCCCATCTATATCGTCAGCAAATTTGGATATATTACATAATAATAAAAGCAAAATACTGCGGATGATGGAAATCTGAAATAAAAACAAGAAATGCTGGAACCACTCAGCAGGTCTGGCAGCATCTGTGGAGAGAGAAGCAGAGTTAACGTTTCGGGTCAGTGACCCTTCTCTAGAAGTGGCAAATATTAGAAATGTGGAAGGTTTTAAGCAAGTAAAGCGGGGGTGGGGCAAGAGATAACAAAAACAAAGTGATTCATGACAACGCTTCGTCATCGCCGACGTCATCAGGATGCGCCGCGGTGCGCACATGTGCAGGCGGTCTCCTGATCTCTGCGCATGCGCCGCGGTCCGACTTGCCACAGACGCTTTGCGCATGCGCAGATGACATCATCGCGTTGCGTCGTCTTCCTCGGGCAACGCGCCAGTTTGGCCTCTGCGCATGCGTCAAAGCTTCGGCGCGACTTTTTGAAGGTGGAAGGAGGAGAGGTTTCGTCGGGCATTTTCTCGCATTTTATCTGAATTATTTATTCGTTTTGGAGACTTGCTTCATTTTTATTTGACACAGGAGATTGTTCCAAGGTAAGTTGCTCTGCCTTTGTAAGTTGCTTTGAAAACATTTCCATTGTCTGGGCCACCGCATGTTCTCCAGTCCCTGTTGTGACTTGCTGTGTGCAGGCAGTACATGTGCTGCAACCTACCGTCTTAACGGTCACTTTCGTTTCACTGCAGAACTTAAAAAGATGTGCACAATAGTAACTTCAGTGGATGGAGGGAGGGAAGCTCTGACTCTGATTTGCTTTATTTCTTTTCATGTAAAACATGCCGTCGAGAAAACAATCCTCGAGACTTACGGTCAGCATTCAAGCAACGAAGGCAACTGGATCATGCTGTGGAGCTCATCACGATGTGGAAAGGAACATTGCATTTATGGATGAATTGGGAGTGCACATTGGGATGCGTTTGGGGAACATTCAACAAGAATAGACTGAGCTCAGACTCTTGTGACTTTGCCTTTTTCACATGGACAATACAGTAGTGGAATAGAGAGCCAAGCGTTCATTCACCACAAGGCTCTCCAGGAACAATCTCTTTAGCTGTGCATAGCAGAGACTCGGCCTGTCTGTCTAACGGGAATGCTGGACACAACACTCATGTATCCATGCACAGCAGTGCCTCGGATGCTTAATGAACTTAATAAAACTTCTCAATAATTAACCCCAGAATTGTTGAGGCTTTGTTTTGCATGCTATTTCCCCGACTTTGCAACTGCACTTCAGATATTCAACTGTGGTGGAGGGGTGGAGGTAGGGGGGTAGAGGGAGGGGTGGAGGGGTGGGGAGAGGGAGCATGCAAAATGCAGGGACCAGACAGTTGCAATGCCTGAAGTACTGTGGAGAAGTAGGGGAGAAGCAACTGGATTGGGCATCCGCAGCTGGAGGGAACGGCTGAATGGAGAGGGCCGAATGCGAGAGGTCGTAGAGAGCTGCGGGGAGCGAGTGTGCGAAGACCTCGGTGTCGCCGGGTCCAGGGACTGGCCGGTAAGTCTTTTGCTGTTGTGTTTCTGGCGCATGAACAGAAAAAGGCACTCCTCTTCCGCTCCGCTGCTCCCCCCCCACTCTCCCCCACACCCCCACTCCCGCTGTTCCCCCCCCTCCCTCTCTTCCGCCCCCCTCTCCCTCTCTTCCCCCCGCCCCCCCCCCCCCCCCACCAACACCCTCAACGCTGCTCTCTCCGGCCCCCGCGCTGCTCTCCCCGGCCCCCGCGCTGCTCTCCCCGGCCCCCGCGCTGCTCTCCCCGGCCCCCGCGCTGCTCTCCCCGGCCCCCGCGCTGCTCTCTCACTCCGGCCATTGTATACTGCCACGTGTTCGTTAGGTTGCCTCTGTGTGATTCTTTGAGCAGCGCCATCTTTAGTCCTGGCAGCTGCAACAGTCGCAATCTGTGACGTTTTCGTGGCACATGCTGTATTTGCGCATGTGCCACAACAGCGCCACCTACCGTTCGCGTTGTCAACAAATGCGGTCTAACAAAAAAGGAGGTGTTGATAGGACAAGGTCACAGAGAATGACTGACCAGAAGGTCATGGAGCAAAGACAAACCGTATGTTAATGGTGTGTTGAAAGACAAAGCATTCGTACAGAGAGAGTGTTAATGGACTGAAAACTGAACAGCCACAAGCACAAACATGAAAAAAAGTGGGTAAGCAAACTGAACAAACTAAGATGAAATAAAACAAAATAAACAAAAAAATATTAAAAAAAAAAAACATAACTAAAGATAAAAGTAAAATGGGGGGCCGTCATGCTCTGAAATTATTGAACTCAATGTTCAGTCCGGCAGGCTGTAGTGTGCCTAATTGGTAAATGAGATGCTGTTCCTCGAGCTTGCGTTGATGTTCACAGGAACACTGCAGCAATCCCAGGATAGAGATGTGAGCATGAGAGCAGGGCGGTGGGGGGGGGGGGGGGGGGGTGGGGTGGGGGAGTGTTGAAATGGCAAGCAACCGGAAGCTCAGGGTCCTGCTTGCGGACTGAGCGGAGGTGTTCCACAAAGCGGTCACCCAGTCTGCGCTTGGTCTCCCCAATGTAGAGGAGACCACATTGTGGGCAGCGAATACAGTATACTACATTGAAAGAAGTACAAGTAAATCGCTGCTTCACCTGAATGGAGTGTTTGGGGCCTGGGATAGTGAGGAGAGAGGAGGTAAATGGGCAGGTATTACACATCCTGCGATTGCAGGGGAAGATGCCGTGGGAAGGGGACGAGGTGGTGGGGGTAATGGAGGAGTGGACGAGGGTGTCACGGAGGGAACGATCGCTTCGGAATGCTGACAGGGGAAGAGAGGGGAGAGGCCTTGGCCCAACCATCTTCAGCTGCTTCATCAATGACCTTCCTTCAATCATAAGGTCAGAAGTGGGGATGTTCACTGATGATTGCACAACGTTCAGCACCATTCGTAACTCCTCAGAAACTGAAGCAGTCCGTGTAGAAATGCAGCAAGACCTGGACAATATCCAGGCTTGGGCTGATAAGTGGCAAGTAATGTTTGCGCCACACAAGTGCCAGGCAATGACCATCTCTAACAAGAGAGAATCTAACCATCTCCCCTTGACATTCAACGGCATTACCACCACTGATTCCCCAACTATCAACATCCTAGGGGATACCATTGACCAGAAACTGAACAGGAGTAGCCATATAAATAGCGTGGCTACAAGAGCAGGTCAGAGGCAAGTAACTCACCTCCTGACGTCCCCAAAGCCTGTCCACCATCTACAAGGCACAAGTCAGGAGTGTGATGGAATACTCTCCACTTGCCTGGATGGGTGCAGCTCCAACAAGAAGCTCGACACCATCCAAGACAAAGCAGCCCCCTTGATTGGCACCCCACCTACAAACATTCACTCCCTTCACCACTGACGCACAGTGGCAGCAGTGTGTACCATCTACCAATGCACTGCAGCAATGCACCAAGGCTCCTTAGACAGCACCTTCCAAACCCGCAACCACTACCAACTAGAAGGACAAGGGCAGCAAATACATGGGAACACCACCACCTGCAAGTTCCCCTCCAAGTCACACACCATCCTGACTTGGAACTATATCACCGTTCCTTCACTGTCACTGGTTCAAAATCTTGAAACTCCCTTCCTAACAGCACTGTGGGTGTACCTACCCCAAATGGACTGCAGCGGTTCAAGAAGGCAGCTCACCACCACCTTCTCAAGGGCAATTAGGGATGGGCAATAAATACTGGCCTGGCCAGTGATGCCTACATCTCATAAATGAATTTAAAAAAAGATGCGTTTGGTAGTGGCATCATACTGGAGGTGACGGAAGTGGTGGAAAGTGAGGACAAGGGGAATCCTGTCTCGGTTCTGGGAGGGAGAGGAAGGGTGAGGGTAGAGGTGGGGGAAATGGGCCAGACATGGTTGAGGGCCCTGTCAACCATAATGTGGGGGTGGGGGGGAGAATCCTCGTTGAGGAAAAAGGAAGACATATCAGAAGGGCTGTTCAGTTTGCTACCCACTTTTTTTTCATGTTTGTAAGTGTGGTTGTTCAGTTTTCAGTCCGTTAATACTCTCTCTGTACTAACGCTTTGTCTTTCAACACACCATTAACATATTGTTTGCCTTTGTTCCATGACCTTCTGGTCAGCTATTCTCTTGAGCTTGTCCTATCAACACCTCTTTTGTTATCTCTTGCCCCACCCCCGCTTTACTTGCTTAAAACCTTTTACATTTCTAATATTTGCAAGTTCCGAAGAAGGGTCACTGACCCGAAACGTTAACTCTGCTTCTCTTTCCACAGATGCTGCCAGACCTGCTGAGTGATCCAGCATTTCTTGTTTTTATCTCAATCCGTGCTAATACATTACCCCCAATACAGTGAGCTCCTATCTTGTGCAATAATCTTTTATGTGCACCTTATCGAATGCCTTCTGGAAATCAAAATACACTACATGTACACTACCCCTTTATCAACTCTGCTTGTTATATGATTAGATTAGATTAGAGATACAGCACTGAAACAGGCCCTTCGGCCCACCGAGTCTGTGCCGAACATCAACCACCCATTTATACTAATCCTACACTAATCCCATATTCCTACCAAACATCCCCACCTGTCCCTATATTTCCCTACCACCTACCTATACTAGTGACAATTTATAATGGCCAATTTACCTATCAACCTGCAAGTCTTTTGGCTTGTGGGAGGAAACCGGAGCACCCGGTGAAAACCCACGCAGACACAGGGAGAACTTGCAAACTCCACACAGGCAGTACCCGGAATCGAACCCGGGTCCCTGGAGCTGTGAGGCTGCGGTGCTAACCACTGCGCCACTGTGCCGCCCAAAGAACTCTAGCAAATTTGTCAAACATGATTTCCCTTTCACAAAACTGTTGACTCTGCTTGATTGCGCTAAGCTTTTCTAAATATTCTGCTATTTCTTCCTTAATGGACTCTAGCTTTTTCCCAATGACCGATGTTAGGCTGACTGGTCTATAGTTTCCTGCTTTTTGTCTCCCTCCCTTCTTGAACAGGGGTGTCACATTAGTGGTTTTCCAATCCGCTGGGACCCTCCCAGAATCCAGTGAGTTCTGGAATATTTCGACCAATGCCTCCACTATCTCTGCAGTCACTCCCTTTTAAACCCTTGGGTGCAGGCCATCAGGTCCTGGCGACTTGTCTGCCTTTAGTCCCATTAGTTTATTTGTCCCTTGTGATAGAGGCTGTTACAAGATCTTTCCTCCCATTAACTCCTTGCTTATCTGATATCTGTGGGATGTTTATAGTGTCCTCCACCACGAAGACTGATGGTTTAAATTATCTGCCATTCCCCTGTTCCCCGTTATCAGTTGTCCAGTCGCATCCTCCAAGGGTCCCACGCTCACTTTAGCTTCTCTCCTTTTATATACCCGTAGAAGCTCTTGCTGTTTGTTTTTATATTTCTTGCCAATTTACATTCATAATCAATTTTCTCCCTCTTTATTCGCTTTTTAGTCATCTGCTGCTGATTCCTAAAAAGAAAAATTCCCAATCCTCTGACCTACCACTAGTTTTCACCACTTTGTAGGCCTTAGTTTTTGATTGGATACTCCCCTTGACTGCCTTTGTTAACCACTGGCGGTTCATCCTTCTCATTGAGTCCTTTTTGACCGGGATACATTTTTGCTGAGCGTTATGAAATATCTGCATAACTGTCTGCCACTGCTCATTCACTGACTTTCCCCTTAGTCTATTTCCCAGCCCGCTTTAGACAACTCTTTCTCCATACCTCTGTTTAGCCCTTGTTTGAGGACAGTGGTTTGAGACCCGAATTGCTCGCCCTCAAACTGAATTTGAAAATCTACCATGTTATGATCGCTACCCCATGGAGGATTCTTAACTACGATATCTCTTATTAATCCTACCTCATTACACATTACTAGATCTAAAATAGCCTGTTCCCGGGTAGGTTCTGCAATGTATTGCTTTAAGTAACAATCCCTGATGCACTCTACAAATTTGTCTTCCTTGTTACCTCTGCCAATCTGATTTGTCCAGTCAATATGCAGATTAAAATCACCCATGACAATTGTAGTGCCCTTCTTACATACCTCCATTATTTCCTGATTTATACTTTGTCCTACAGTGAGGCAACTCCTTGGGGGCCTTGGACGACTCCCACCCGTGACTTCTTCCCCTTGCTATTCCTTATTTCCACCCAAACTGATTCCACATCATGATCTATTGCACCTATATCACTACTCACCACTGCACTGAAACCTTCATTTATTAACAAAGCTACCCCACCTCCTTTTCCTTTTTGCCTATTTTTCCGGAACGTCAAATACCCTTGAATATTGAGTTCCCAGTCTTGGTCACCCTGCAACCACGTCTCTGTAATAGCTATCAAGTCATATTCATTTATTTCTATTTGTGCCGTCAACTCATCTATCTTGTTGCAAATGCTGTGTGCATTCAGATAAAGAGCCTTAAGCTTTGACCTTTTACCATTATTACTCATTCTGGTTCGAATTTCTGCTGCACTCTTCTGTTTATATTTTCTGCCCCTTCCTGTCACACTCTGGTTACTGTTCGCCTCTTCACTACCCTGCACCTCTGCTCTCATTTCTTTTTGATTTTTAAACTTCCCTACAATGGAACCCTCCCCCCACTAATTAGTTTAAAGTTCTATCTGCAGCCCTAGTTCTACGATTCGCCAGGACACTGGTCCCAGCATGGTTCAACTGCAGCCCATCCCAATGGAACAGCTCTCTCTTTCTGCAGTACTGGTGCTAGTGTTCCATGAATCGGAACCCATTTCTCCCACACCAATCTCTGAGCCACACGTTTACCTCTCTGATCTTATTTACCCTACGCCAATTTGCATGTGGCTCAGGTAGTAATCCGATGATTATTACCTTTGAGGTTCTGCTTTTTAATTAAGCCCCAAGCTGCTCATAGTCCCTCAGCAGAAACTAAAAGCTCGAACAGATTATAATGATGGGATTGGCTAAATGAATATTTTAACAGGACTGAATCTCCTCTCTTTATACCTTTCTTTAAATTTCTCAAATGTTGTGCTTTATCCCAGTTTAACTACAAGACCTCATTTGCCACCAGCAGCTGTGGTCCCCAGATCAACCAATGTCTCCACTGGAGTGTGTGGAAATGTCTCCGCAATAATTAGTAGTGAATGAGTTCCAATTCTAGAATCATTTTACCCCCATCACTAATACAGTCTGTAATCTGCCTGTGTTACACCCAGAGAGGACACTGCCAGGCAGGGAGATTATTAACATTTTAAAATTCTCATTCTCATGTTCAAATCCCTCCGTGCCCTCCTCCAACCCCACAATCCTCAGATCTCTGAGCTCCTCTAATTCTGGCCTCTTGAGCATCCCTGATTTTAATCGCTCCACCATTGGTGGCTGTGCCTTCAGCTGCCTGGGCCCCAAGCTCTGGAATACCCTCTCTAAACCTCCCCAGCCTCTCTCTCCACCTTTAAGACACTGCTTAAAAACTGACCGCTTTAACCGAGCTTTGGTCACATGTCCTGATATCTCCTTATGTGGCTCATTGTAAATTTTGATAATGCTCCTGTAAAGTGCCATAGCACATTTTACTTTGTTAAAGACAAATTGATGTTGTTATAGCAGAAGCTTTAAAAACAGCCAAAGCTTATGTCAGATTCTTAAAGTCAAAGATATCTGGGAAGATGCAAATCTCTATGAACTGTGAGATGTAAAAGTTTTCCAATCAGACAGCAGATCACATAGAATACAGACTGGGGGCAGGGGTCATATAGAATACAAATGGGGTCATATAGAATACCGACTGGGGTCACAGAGTACAGACTGGGAGTCATAATATACAGGGGGTCATGTGGAATTCAGACTGGAAGTCATATGGAATACAGACTACGGGTAGGGGTCATATAGAATGCAGACTGAGAGTCATATAGAATACAGACTGAGAGTTATATAGGAAACAGACGAGGAGTCATATAGAATATAGACTGGGAGTAGTTATACGGTCATAAGAACTAGGAGCAGGAGGAGGCAATTCAGCCCCTTGAGCCTCCTCCGCCATTCAATACGATCATGGTTGATCTCATCTCGGCCTCAACTCCAATTTCCTGCCCGTTCTCCATAACCCTTCAACCCATTACTAATTAAAAATCTGTCTTATCTCCTCCTTAAATTTACTCAATGTCCCGGCATCCACCGCACTCTGGGGTAGTGAATTCCACAGATTCACAACCCTTTGAGAGAAGTAATTTCTCCTCATCTCTGTTTTAAATCTGCTACCCCTTATCCGAAAACTATGACCTCTCGTTCTAGATTGCCCCACAAGAGGAAACATCCTCTCGACATCCAGAACAAAGAACAGTACAGCACAGGAACAGGCCATTCGGCCCTCCAAGCCTGCGCCGATCTTGACGCCTGTCTAAACTAAAACCTTCTGCACTTCCGGGGCCCATATCCCTCTATTCCCTTCCTATTCATGTATTTGTCAAGATGCCTCTTAAACGTCGCTATCATACCTGCTTCCACCACCTCCCCCGGCAGCAAGTTCCAGGCACTCACCACCCTCTGTGTAAAGAACTTGCCTCGCACATCCCCTCTAAACTTTGCCCCTCGCACCTTAAACCTATGTCCCCTAGTAACTGACTCTTCCACCCTGGGAAAAAGCTTCTGACTATCCACTCTGTCCATGCCGCTCATAACTTTGTAAATCTTTATCATGTCGCCCCCCCACCTCCGTCGTTCCAGTGAAAACAATCTGAGTTTATCCAACCTCTCCTCATAGCTAATGCCCTCCAGACCAGGCAACATCCTGGTAAACCTCTTCTGTACCCTCTCCAAAGCCTCCACGTCCTTCCGGTAGTGTGGCGACCAGAATTGCACGCAATATTCTAAGTGTGGCCTAACTAAAGTTCTGTACAGCTGCAGTATGACTTGCCAATTTTTATACTCTATGCCCCGACCGATGAAGGCAAGCACGCCGTATGCCTTCTTGACTACCTTATCCACCTGCGTTGCCACTTTCAGTGACCTGTGGACCTGCACGCCCAGATCTCTCTGCCTGTCAATACTCCTAAGGGTTCTGCCATTGACTGTATACTTCCCACCTGCATTAGACCTTCCAAAATGCATTACCTCACATTTGTCCGGATTAAACTCCATCTGCCATTTCTCCGCCCAAGTCTCCAACCGATCTATATCCTGATGTATCCTCTGACAATCCTCATCACTATCCGCAACTCCACCAACCTTTGTGTCGTCCGCAAACTTACTAATCAGACCAGCTACATTTTCCTCCAAATCATTTATATATACTACAAACAGCAAAGGTCCCAGCACTGATCCCTGTGGAACACCACTAGTCACATCCCTCCATTCAGAAAAGCATCCTTCCACTGCTACCTTCTGTCTTCTATGACCGAGCCAGTTCTGTATCCATCTTGCCAGCTCACCTCTGATCCTGTGTGACTTCACCTTTTGTACCAGTCTGCCATGAGGGACCTTGTCAAAGGCTTTACTGAAGTCCATATAGATAACATCCACTGCCCTTCCTTCATCAATCATCTTTGTCATTTCCTCAAAAAACTCAATCAAATCAGTGAGACGCGACCTCCCCTTCACAAAACCATGCTGCCTCTCGCTAATAAGTTCATTTGTTTCCAAATGGGAGTAAATCCTGACCCGAAGAATCCTCTCTAATAATTTCCCTACCACTGACGTAAGGCTCATCGGCCTATAATTTCCTGGATTATCCTTGCTACCCTTCTTAAACAAAGGAACAACATTGGCTATTCTCCAGTCCTCTGGGACCTCACCTGTAGCCAATGAGGATGCAAAGATTTCTGTCAAGGCCCCAGCAATTTCCTCCCTTACCTCCCTCAGTATTCTGGGGTAGATCCCATCAGGCCCTGGGGACTTATCTACCTTAATGCTTTGCAAGACACCCAACACCTCCTCCTTTTTGATAATGAGATGACTGAGACTATCTACACTCCCTTCCCTCGGCTCATCATCCACCAAATCCTTCTCCTTGGTGAATACTGATGCAAAGTACTCATTTAGTACCTCGCCCATTTCCTCTGGCTCCACACATAGATTCCCTTCTCTGTCCTTGAGTGGGCCAACCCTTTCCCTAGTTACCCTCTTGCTCTTTTTCTACGCATAAAAAGCCTTGGGATTTTCCTTAATCCTGTTTGCCAATGACTTTTCATGACCCCTTTTAGCCCTCCTGACTCCTTGCTTAAGTTCCTTCCGACTGTCTTTATATTCCTCAAGGGATTCGTCTGTTCCTAACCTTCCAGCCCTTATGAATGCTTCCTTTTTCTTTTTGACTAGGCTCACAATATCCCGTGTTATCCATGGTTCCCGAAACTTGCCAAACTTATCCTTCTTTCTCACAGGAACATGCTGGCCCTGGATTCTAATCAACTGACGTTTGAAAGACTCCCACATGTCAGATGTTGATTTTCCCTCAAACAGCCGCCCCCAATCTAAATTCTTCAGTTCCTGCCTAATATTGTTGTTATCAGCCTTCCCCCAATTTAGCACCTTCACCCGAGGACTACTCTTATCCTTATCCACAAGTACCTTAAAACTTATGGAATTATAGTCACTGCTCCCGAAATGCGCCCCCACTGAAACTTCGACCATCTGGCCGGGCTCATTCCCCAATACCAGGTCCAGTACGGCCCCATCCCTGGTTGGACTATCTACATATTGTTTCAAGAAGCCCTCCTTACAAATTCTGCTCCATCCAAGCCCCTAGCACTAAGTGAGTCCCAGTCAATATAGGGGAAGTTAAAATCACCCACCACGACAACCCTGTTACCTTTACATCTTTCCAAAATCTGTCTACATATCTGCTCCTCTACCTCCCGCTGGCTGTTGGGAGACCTGTAGAAAACCCCAACATTGTGACTACACCCTTCCTATTCCTGAGCTCCACCCATATTGCCTCGCTGCATGACCCCTCCGAGGTGTCCTCCCGCAGTACAGCTGCGATATTCTCCTTAACCAGTAATGCAACTCCCCACCCCTTTTACATCCCCCTCTATCCCGCCTGAAGCTTCTAACTCCTGGAACATTTAGCTGCCAATCCTGTCCTTCCCTCAACCAAGTCTCTGTAATAGCAACAACATCATAGTTCCAAGTACTAATCCAAACTCTAAATTCATCTGCCTTACCTGTTATACTTCTCGCATTGAAACAAATGCACTTCAGACCACCAGTCCTGCTGTGCTCCGCAACATCTCCCTGCCTGCTCTTCCTCTTAGTCTTACTGACCTTATTTACTAGTTCCCCCTCATTTATTTCACTTGCTGTCCTACTGCTCTGGTTCCCAACCCCCTGCCACACTAGTTTAAACCCTCCCGAGTGACGCTAGCAAACCTCGCAGCCAGGATATTTGTGCCCCTCCAGTTTAGATGCAACCCGTCCTTCTTGTACAGGTCCCATCTGTCCTTGAAGGAGCCCAATGGTCCAGATATCTGAAACACTCCCTTCTACACCAGCTGCTCAGCCACGTGTTTAGCTGCTCTATCTTCCTATTTCTTGCCTCACTGGCACATGGCACAGGGAGTAATCCCGAGATTACAACCCGAGAGGTCCTGTCTTTTAACTTTCTACCTAACTCCCTAAACTCCCCCTGCAGGACCTCATCACTCTTCCTGCTATGTCGTTGGTATCGATGTGTACCACAACCTCTGGCTGTTCACCCTCCCCCTTCAGAATGCCCCCTGTCCGTTCAGAGACATCCTTGACCCTGGCACCAGGGAGGCAACATACCATCCTGGAGTCTCTTTCACGCCCACAGAAGCACCTATCTGTACCCCTGACTATAGAGTCCCCTATAACTATTGCTCTTCTGTACTTTGTCCCTCCCTGCTGAACAACAGTGCCAGCCGTGGTGCCACTGCTCTGGCTGCTGCTGTTTTCCCCTGATAGGCCATCCCCCCCCCAACAGTATCCAAAACGGTATACTTGTTAGAGAGGGGGATAGCCACAGGGGATTCCTGCACTGACTGCCTGCCCCTTCTAGCAGTCACCCATCTATCTGCCTGCACCTTGGGTGTAACCACTTCTCTAAAACTCCTGTCTATGACACTTTCTGCCACCTGCATGCTCCTAAGTGCATCCAGTTGCCGCTCCAACCGATCCATGCGGTCTGTGAGGAGCTGCAACTGGGTACACTTCCTGCAGATGTAGTCGTCCGGAACGCTGGAAGCGTCACGGACCTCCCACATCTCACAGGTGAAGCACTTCACCCCTCTGACTGACATTTCTAGCACTAATTAATACATTAATTTAAAATAAATAAATTATTCTTAAATCCTTACTAAATTGTTATAATTAACTATATGGTCCCTCGTGCTAGATTCCGACTATAAATATTAAATGCTAACTAAATACAGTAATCTCCTCCCTCTGGTTTAGTTACTCTACTTATTAATTAGTTAATTAGTGTTTTAATCCATTTTTATCAATGTTTTATTTTCAAATTCAGTAAAAAAAAAATCCCTACCAGCCAATCAGGTCACAGCTTTCCTGTGACGTCACTTTCAGCTTTTTTACCAGAGGTAAGAACTCTGCCATCCGAGTCTTCTCCCAGTCAGCTGTGCTCTTTGGAAGTTCTGGGCTCCCCTTACTCTGAGGACAGGTAGGAAATGAAAGGAGCTCCTCGCTCCCTCCTTATCGAACTTCCTCAGTTACCAAACTTCCACTGTTGCACTCTAATGCAACCCAAGTCAGCACTGTAAGATGGCTCACTTTTATACTGACTGACTCTAGCCCCCTGAAAACTGGTTTAAGCCAATTCTCCAATTAACAAGGTGCAGCTGCAAGCAGAGCCTGAGTGAACCCTGTTTAAAGCTGGTCCAAAACTTACCTTCTCCAACCCTCACAGCAACTGTTAAATAAAAGACAGATTAGATTTAAGATAAAATTAACCCTTAATTATCTACTTTGTCAATCCCCTTAATCATCTTATATACCTCAATTAGATCTCCTCTCATTCTTCTAAATTCTAGAGAGTAAAGGCCTAAACTGCTTAATGTCTCTTCATAAGACAAACCCCTCATCTCTGGAATCAATCTAGTGAACCTCCTCTGAACTGCCTCCAATGCAACTACATCCTTCCTCAAGTAAGGGGACCAAACCTGTACGCAATACTCCAGGTGCGGTCTCACTAATGCCCTGTACAGTTGCAGCAACACTTCCCTACTTTTATACTCTATTCCTTTAGCAATAAATGCCAAAATTCCATTTGCCTTCCTTATTACCTGCTGCACCTGCATACTAGTTTTCTGTGATTCATGCACGAGGACACCCAGATCCCTCTGCACTGAAGCACTCTGAAGTTTCTCTCCATTTAGATAATAATCTACCTTTCTGTTCTTCCGACCAAAATGGATAACCTCACACTTATTCACGTTAAACTCCATTGGCCAAATTTTGGCCCATTCGCCTAACCTATCCATATGTAATTTGTTTATTTCTTTATTGCAACTTACTATCCCACCTATTTTAATGTCATGTGCAAATTTGGCTATAGTACCTTCTATCCCTGCATCCAAGTCATTAATATAGATTGTAAATAGTTGGGGCCCCGAGGACCGAACCCTCTGGCACCGCACTAGTTACATCTTGCCAATCAGAAAATGACCCATTTATCCCAACTCTCTGTTTTCTGTTGGTTAGCCAATCCTCTATCCAAGCTAATAAATTGCCCCTAACCCCACGTGATCTTACCTTGTGTATTAATCTTTTGTGCGGCACCTTATCAAATGCCTTCTGGAAGTCCAGATATACTACATCTACAGGGTCCCCATTATCCACTTTGCTTGTTACATCCTTGAAGAACTCTAGCAAATTAGTCAAACACGATTTACCCTTCATAAAACCATACTGACTCTGATGGATTGCGTTTTGTCTTTCTAAATGTCTTGTTATTACTTCCTTAATAATGGATTCTAACAATTTCCCAACGACAGATGTTAAACTAACTGGTCTGTAGTTTCCTACTTTCTGCCTCTCTCCCTTTTTGAATAAGGGCGCTATATTAGCACTTTTCCAATCCACTGGAACCTTTCCCGCATCCAGGGAATTTTGAAATATTATAACCGATGGATCCACTATCTCCGCTGCCACTTTCTTTAAGACCCGAGGATGTAGGCCATCAGGCCCTGGGGACTTGGCTGCCTTCAATCTCAATAGTTTGCTCAGTACTTTTTCCCTAGTGATGATGATTGTTCTAAGTTCCTCCCTTTCTATAACCTCTGCATTTCCTGTTACTATTGGGATAGTGCTGGTGTCCTCCACCGTGAAAACTGAGGCAAAATACTGATTTAGTGTCTCTGCCATTTCTGTGTTCCCTTCTATTAACTCCCCAGTCTCATCCTCCATAGGACCAACATTCACTTTAGCTACTCTCTTACCTTTCATATACTTAGAGAAGCTTTTGCTATCCGTTTTTATATTTTGCACTAGTTTTCTTTCATAATTTACCTTTGCATTTTTTTATTACCTTTTTAGTAACCCTTTGTTGATCTTTAAAAGTTTCCCAGTCTTCCAGCCTGCCACTGGCCTTTGCAATATGGTATGCCTTCGTTTTTGTCTTTGTTATCGTTAACTTCCTTGCTTAGCCATGGATGTTTTTCCCCCCTCTTAGAATCTTTCTTCCTCTTTGAAATATATTTTAGTTGGGAGGAATTGAATTTCTCCTTAAACATCTGCCACTGCTCATCAACTGCCCTACCTTTTAGTCTTCCTGCCCAGTCCACTAGGGCCAAATCTGTCCTCATGCCTATGTAATTACCTTTGTTTAGCTCCAGACTGCTAGTGTGGGACTCCAGTTTCTCGCCTTCAAACTAAATTTGAAATTCTAGCATGCTATGATCACTCTTCCCTAGAGGATCCTTAACTATGAGATCATTAATTAATCCCACCTCATTACACAATACCAAATCCAGAATAGCCTGCTCCCTGGTTGGTTCTACAACATATTGCTCCAAAAAACAATCTCTAACACCTTCAATGAACTCTCCCTCGGGGTTCCCCTTGCCAATTTGATTAATCCAGTCTATATGCATATTAAAATCACCCATGATTATTGCCGTACCTTTCTTACCAGCCCCCAGTATTTCTTGGTTTATACTGTGCCCCACTGCGGAGCTAAAGTTTGGGCGGCACAGTGGTGCAGTGGTTAGCACCGCAGTCTCACAGCTCCAGCGACCCGGGTTCAATTCCAGGTACTGCCTGTGTGGAGTTTGCAAGTTCTCCCTGTGTCTGCGTGGGTTTTCGCCGGGTGCTCCGGTTTCCTCCCACATGCCAAAGACTTGCAGGTTGATAGGTAAATTGGCCATTAGAAATTGCCCCTAGTGTAGGTAGGTGGTAGGGAAAATATAGGGACAGGTGGGGATGTGGTAGGAATATGGAATTAGTGTAGGATTAGTATAAATAGGTGGTTGATGGTCAGTACAGACTCGGTGGGCCGAAGGGCCTGTTTCAGTGCTGTATCTCTAAATCTAAAATCATTACTTCCACCAGGGACTTCTTTCCCTTGCTATTTCTTATTTCTAACCAGACTGATTCTATGCCTTGATGTCCAGTGCCTATATCATTTCTCACTACAGCATTGATCTCTTCCTTTACTCACAAAGCTACACCACTCCCTTTTCCTTCCTGCCTATCCTTCCGAAATACTGAGTACCCTTGGATATTCAATTCCCAAACCTGGTTTCCCTGCAACCACGTCTCAGTAATCGCCACTAAATCATACCCATTCATCTCTCTTTGCGCTGTTAACTCATTTATTCCGAATACTTCGTGCATTCAGATACAAAGCCTTTAAGTTATCATTAAGTTATCTATTATCACATCTCCCTACTCTTGTACGATTCCTTGGTGCAATCTGATGTTCACACATTCTGTCCCTTCCTATTATTTTCTGGTAACAGGTCAGCCTCATCACTAACCTGCACTCCTACCTTCTCCTTTAACTTTGACTTCCTAATTTTCCATGCAACTGAACCCTTCCCCCCACCGCCCCCACCCCCCACCCCCACTATTTAGTTTAAAGCCCTATCTACAGCCCTAGTTATGCGATTAGCCAGGACTCTGGTCCCAGTATGATTCAGGTGGAGCCCGTTCCATCGGAACGGCTCCCTCCTTCCCCAGTACTGGTGCCAATGTCCCATGAATTCGAACCCATTTCTCCCACACCAATCTTTGAGCCACGCATTTACCTCTTTAATCTTATTGACCCTTTGCTAATTTGCTCGTGGCTCAGGTAGTAATCCGGAGATTATTACCTTTTTGGTTCTGCTTTTTAATTTAGCCCCAAGCTGCTCATATTCCCTCAGCAGAACCTCTATCCTCGTTCTACATATATCATTGGTACCTATGTGGACCACGACAACTGGATCTTTCCCATCCCACTCCAAGTTCCTCTGCAGCCCAGATGAGATATCCCGAACCCTGGCACCAGGTAGGCAACAGAGCCTTCGGGACTCTCGATCCTGGCCACAGAGAACAGTGTCTATGCCCCTAACGATACTATCCCCAATTACGACTACATTTCTCTTGTCTTCCCCCACTTGAATGGCTCCCTGTACCACGGTGTTGTGGTCAGTTTGCTCAGTTATATATAGCATGGGCTATTATAAGCTATACTGCAGGTTGGACTGGAGTTATACCGCAGGTTGGACTGGAGTTATACCGCAGGTTGGACTGGAGTTATACTGCAGGTTGGACTGGAGTTATACCGCAGGTTGGACTGGAGTTATACCGCAGGTTGGACTGGAGTTATACCGCAGGTTGGGTTGGAGTTATACCGCAGGTTGGACTGGAGTTATACCGCAGGTTGGACTGGAGTTATACCACAGGTTGGACTGGAGTTATACCGCAGGTTGGACTGGAGTTATACTGCAGGTTGGACTGGAGTTATACCACAGGTTGGGTTGGAGTTATACCGCAGGTTGGACTGGAGTTATACCGCAGGTTGGACTGGAGTTATACCGCAGGTTGGGTTGGAGTTATACCGCAGGTTGGACTGGAGTTATACCGCAGGTTGGGCTGGAGTTATACCGCAGGTTGGACTGGAGTTATACCGCAGGTTGGACTGGAGTTATACCGCAGGTTGGACTGGAGTTATACCGCAGGTTGGGCTGGAGTTATACCGCAGGTTGGGCTGGAGTTATACCGCAGGTTGGACTGGAGTTATACCGCAGGTTGGGTTGAAGTTATACCGCAGGTTGGACTGGAGTTATACCGCAGGTTGGGCTGGAGTTATACCGCAGGTTGGACTGGAGTTATACCGCATGTTGGGCTGGAGTTATACCGCATGTTGGGCTGGAGTTATACCGCAGGTTGGGTTGGAGTTATACCGCAAGTTGGACTGGAGTTATACCGCAGGTTGGGTTGAAGTTATACCGCAGGTTGGACTGGAGTTATACCGCAGGTTGGGTTGGAGTTATACCGCAGGTTGGACTGGAGTTATACCGCAGGTTGGGCTGGAGTTATACCGCATGTTGGGCTGGAGTTATACCACAGGTTGGGCTGGAGTTATACCGCAGGTTGTGCTGGAGTTATACCGCAGGTTGGACTGGAGTTATACCGCATGTTGGGCTGGAGTTATACCGCAGGTTGGACTGGAGTTATACCGCAGGTTGGGCTGGAGTTATACCGCAGGTTGGGCTGGAGTTATGAACTTTCCTCTGCATTAGATGTGGTGGAATATGAGCCGGGTGTAACTACCCCATGTCCTAGCTTACCCCAGCGTGTTAGTGAAGTAGTTCATTTTTAAAGTGGGTCTACATAAATCTAGCTGTGGTGTTGGTGCAGATTGCACAGATCTACTTTAGGATTAATGTAGAATTAGCAAGTTCCATGATCCAGTTACTGTGATGTCACAGGCTTGTGCTGACATGACATTGTTATAAGTCAGGGTTGTCTGACCTTTTCGGGCAGAGGGCCGCGTTACAATTTTCGCTTGGCCCAGGGGGGCCGGTGAGCAAATTTCGAAAGATAATGACATTAAAAATTTATCTTACTCATAAAACAACAACAAATGTGCATTTTTGTGAAGAAGTTTTAAATGAGAAGTCTAATTTATTGACTTACTCTCTCGTCACTATATTGAAAACTGATTTAGTGAGATACTTGGCATTGATTTTGCTTTAATAAGTAGTAAATCTCTGCCTGCATACATGATGTAGCGATGCAGAATATTCTGGATGGATGTCCATCTTTCAGGAGAGACCTTGATCTCTCTCTCCCCTCTCCCCACGCTGTGTGTGTGTGTGTGTTGTTCTCTCTCTCCCCAACCCCCCCCCACCCACACCCTCAAGGGTGAGGGGGCACAGATTGAAGGTTTTGTGCAAAAGATATAGGGGGAATATGAGGTAGCACGTTTTTACACTGCGGGTGGTAATGACCTGGAACTCGCTGCCCACAGGATGGTGGAAGTGGAGACAATCAGTGACTTCAAGAGGAAGGTGGATGGTCACCTGAGAGAAATAGACTTGCAGGGCTACAGGGATCGAGCCAGCTTGGGCTGGATGGACAGAATGGCCTCCTTCTGTGCTGCAAGTAAATGACTTTTGACTCTCTTTCACCCCCTCACTGTCTCTGTCTCTCTCTGCCCCTCTCTGTCTGTCTGTCTCTTGGTCTCCCTCTCACCCCTCACTCTATCTCCTTCTCCTCCCTCTCTATGTATTTCTCCCCCCTTCCACCCTGTGTCTCTGTGTTTTCCGCTCACCACTCAGTGTTACCCCCTCTGTGTTCCCCACTCCTCTTGTCCCCCATCCCCCCTGTCTCTCTGTCCCCCCTCTCTCCCCCTTTTGCTCTCTTTCTGTCCTCCTTTTTCTCTCTCTCTCTCTGTTCCCCCTCTATCTCTCCTCTCTCTGTTTCCCCCCTCTCTCTCTCTCCCCTCTCTCTGTTCCCATTTCTCTCTTTCTCTGTTCCCCCCACCCCATATCCCTGCCCCTCTCTCTCTCTCCTCTGTCTCTGCCCCCCCCCCTCTCTCTCTCTCTCCCCTCTCTCTGTTCCCATTTCTCTCTTTCTCTGTTCCCCCCACCCCATATCCCTGCCCCTCTCTCTCTCTCCTCTGTCTCTGCCCCCCCTCTCTCTCTCTCCCCATGTCTTTCTCTCTCCGTTCCCCCCTCTCTTTCTCTCTTTCAGTTACAGAGAGCAGACAGTCAGTTGTTTTACAAACATCGTTTTCAGTTTCACAGCTGACAGCTTCTGACATCAGGAACAGTCATTTTCCGACAGACTCTGGGTTTCCCGGCGGGTTTTTCAAAACCTGCTGGAAAACCCCAGGGCTGTTGGGAAACAGCTGTTCCCAATGTCAGCAGCTGTCAGCTGTGAAAGTGACAGGGATGTTTTTAAAAAGGTTGCTCTGTAAGAAGAAGACAAAGGGAAATTTCTCATCTCCAGTCATGGTGAGGATGAGGAACGGCCCAGGGATCAGTTTACGCCCGCGGCGGGCTGGATGGAAACATTTGGCCCATGGACCATATGTTGGACAACCCTGTTATAAGTTAAAACACAAACTGCAATTGACATTGTAGAATCATAAAATGATAGAGCACAGTAAAAGCCCATTCATAAAATCATAAAACATCTCACACAGTTCTTTGAATGATCTATCAGCCCCACTCTTCGGCTCCTCCCCTGCAAATTTTTCCCCCTCAAGTATTTCTCCAATTCCCTTTTGAAAGTTATTATTGAATCTGCTTCCATTGCCCTTTCAGGCAGCACGTTCCAGATCACAACAACTCACTGTGTAAAAAACAGTCTCCTCATCTCACCCTCTGGCTCTAATTCGAAATATCTTAAATCAGTGGCCTCTGTTTACTGACCCTTCTTCCTCTGGAAGCAGTTTTTCTTTATTTATCAAAATCCTTCATGGTTTTAAACATCTCTATTAAATCTCCTCTTTACCTTCTCTGCTCAAAGGAGAGCGATCCCTGTCTCTCCATATAACTGAAATCCCTCATCCCCGGGGCACGGGGTTTTGGTAAATCTCCCCTGCACCTTCCCCAAGACCTTGACATCCTTGACTTGAAGGTCAATAACTGGAATGATGCTTTAATTTCATTCAAGTTGTTTGTTTATTTGGAGAATCTTCATCCCCTTGGGCCAATGTGTCAATCACACAATAACTCTGCCAAGCCTGTGTGTTGTAGCAACAAATGTTTTCCATTGTTTATTCCTGGAATGTGGAATAGGGCTGGGTTTAAACAAACATTGCAGGAATTACTTAGCAAGTCCAAGGCTGATCTGAGCAGTAATATTTTGTTAGAGTTAGACTAGCAGTAGTGATGTCCCCAGGCACAGTAATGTTTGAGTTAAGAGAAACCGCAGTAACAAGCACATTTGGAAAGATGCACTTTAAGTAATTAAAATAACTGCTAAACTGACAAATAAGGCAAAATACTGGATGAAGATTTAACTCAGAGACTGCCACTGGGTGAAGGTTCCAATCACTGCTGATAAGGTGCATTTGATAAGGTGTCACATCAAAGGTTATTGTGGAAATTAAAAACATCTGTCATAGGGAAAATGTTAGAAGCTATTATTAAAGATGTTAGAGTCATAGAGTTATACAGCACAGAAACAGACCCTTCGGCCCATCGTGTCTGTTCCGGCCATCAAGCCTTTCCATTCGAATCCCATTTTCCAGCACTTGGCCCGTAGCCTTGTATGCTATGATGTTTCAAGTGCTCATCTAAATACTTCTTAAATGTTGTGAGGGTTCCTGCCTCTACTACCCCTTCAGGCAGTGTGTTTCAGATTCCAACCACCCTCTGGGTGAAAATTTTTTTCCTTAAATCTCCCCTAAACCTCCTGCCCCTTACCCTAAATCTATGCCTCCTGGTTATTGACCCTTCCGCTAAGGGAAAAAATTTCTTCCTATCTAATCTATCAATGTCCCTTATAATTTTGTATACCTCAGTCATGTCCGCCCTCAGCCTTCTCTGCTCTAAGGAAAACAACCCTAGCCTTTTCAGTCTCTCTTCATAGCTGAAATGCTCCAGCCCAGGCAACATCCTGGTGAAATAAAAACAAGAAATGCTGGAAACACTCAGCAGGTCTGGCAGCATCTGTGGAGAGAGAAGCCAATTTAACGTTTCAGGTCAGTGACCCTTCATCAGAACTTCATCAGAGTTAAACGTTAACTCTGCTTCTCTCTCCACAGATGCTGCCTTTCTTGTTTCTATTTCAGATTTCCAGCATCTGCAGTATTTTGCTTTTATTAACATCCTGGTGAATCTCCTCTGCACCCTCTCCAGTGCAATCACATCCTTCCTATAGTGTGGTGCCCAGAACTGTACACAGTACTCCAGCTGTGGCCTAACTAACATTTTATACAGCTCCATCATAACCTCCCTGCTCTTATATTTTATGCCTCGACTAATAAAGGCAAGTATCTCATATGCCTTCCTAACCACCTTATCTACCTGTGCAGCTGCCTTCAGTGATCTATGGTCAAGTACACCAAGGTCCCGCTGACCCTCTGTACTTCCTAGGGTGCTACCATCCATTGTATATTCCCTTGCCTTGTTAGTCCTATCAGGGCACTTCGAAAAAATCAAGGTAATCAGGTAGAGTCAATATGGTTTTGTGAAATTTATTTGCAGTTCTTTGAAGAAGTAACATGTGCTGTGGATAAAGGGGAACCGGTGGATGTACTGTACTTAGATTTCCAGAAGGCATTTGATAAAGTGCCACATAAGGGTTATTGCAGAAAATAAAAGCTCATGGTGTAGGATGTAACATACTGGCATGGATAGAAGATTGACTAGGTAACAGGAAACAGAGAGTAGGCATAAATGGGTCATTTTCTGGTTGGCAAGATGTAACGAGTGGTGTGCCACAGGGATCTGTGCTGGGGCCTCAACTTTTTACAATTTATATAAATGACTTGGATGAAGGGACCGAAGGTATGGTTGTTGAATTTGCTAATGACACAAAGATAGGTAGGAAAGTAACTTGTGATGAGGACATAAGGAGGCTACAAAGGGATATAGATAGGTTACGTGAGTGGGCAAAGATCTGGCAAATGGAGTATAATGTGGGAAAATGTGAAATTGTCTATTTTGGCAGGGAGAATGAAAAAGAAGCACATTATCCAAATGGTGAGAGATTGCAGAGCTCTGAGATGCAGAGGGATCTGGGTGTCCTAGTGCATGAATCACAAAAGGTTAGTATGCAGGTATAGCACGTAATTAGGAAAGCTAATAGAATGTTATCATTTATTGCAAGGAGAACTGAATACGCTAACCAACTGCGTTAAAGGGCCGGGGGAGGCGGTAATGTCACTGGAATAGTAATCCAGAGCCCAGGCTAATGCTCTGGGGACATGGGTTTATATCCCACCACGGTAGATGGTGAAATTTGAATTCAATTCATAAATCTGGAATTAAAAGCTAGTCTAATGGTGACCATGAAACCATTGTCGATTGTTGTAAAGACCCATCTGGTTCACTAATGTTCTTCAGGGAAGGAAATCTGCCGTCGTTACCTGGTCTGACCTACATGTGACTTCAGACCCACAGCAATGTAGTTGATCTGAAATGGCATAGCCAGCGATGCCTACATCCCACCAACGAATTTAAAAAAGAACTAATACAAAAGTAGGGAGGTTATGCTTCAGCTATACCGGGCATTGGTGAGACCACATCTGGAGTACTGTGTACAGTATTGGTCTCCTTATTTAAGGAAGGATGTAAATGCGTTGGAAGCAGTTCAGAGAAGGTTTACTCGACTAATACCTGAAATGGGTGGGCTGTCTTATGAGGAAAGATTGGACAGGCTAGGCTTGTATCTGCTGGAATATAGAAGAGTAATAGGCGACTTGATTGAAACAGATAAGATCCTGAGGGGTCTAGACAGGGTGGATGTGGAAATATAGAAGGGAGAATATAGAACTAGGGGTCACTGTTTAAAAATAAGGGGTCACCCATTTAAGACAGAGATGAGGAGAAATTCTTTCAGATGGTCGTGAGTCTTCGGAATTCTCTTCCTCAAAAGGCAATGGAAGCAGAGTCTTTGAATATTTTTAAGGCAGAGGTCGATAGATTCTTGATAAGCAAGGGGGTGAAAGGTTATCGGGGGTAGGTGGGAATGTGGAGTTCAGGTTACAATCAGATCAGCCATGATCTTATTGAATGGTGGAGCAGGCTCGAGGGGCCGAGTGGCCTACTCCTCCTAATTCGCATGTTTGTATGTATGTTCTCATGTGTAGTCACGTGCCTCGCTGGTTTAATACAATCATTAACTCACAGGTTGAAATAGTGCAGACAGAACATTGTCTGACTACACCCCTGATTCCAGGCCTTCCCATCTCACCATCTATTTCTTTGTTATACAAAACAGCCAGCACAATGGCTTCATCAGCAGTGAATCAGACATCACAGTCCTCTTAAAACCATGGTGTGTTTTTCCAATTGATTTTCTTACATTTTAAGGGAGGTGATTTTTTTTTTTTACTTAAGTAAACTCACTGTGATTCTCCACCAGCCCCTCCAGATGTTCCACTAAAACTAGTGGAGAAACATCTGGTCATCTCAGAATCTCTGTAGATCAATGCAGAATTCCACCCTCGAACAGAGGATTACTGCTACCAGCACAGGGTTAGGTACAGAGTAAAGCTCCCTCTACACTCCCTCATTCCATGACAATATGAAAGGCACAATTCAACATGGCGGCTCCTCATCAGATCCCTTTCCTATCCTGAGTGGCGTGAAACAGGGCTGTGTTCTCGCACCCACACTTTTTGGGATTTTCTTCTCCCTGCTGCTTTTACATGCGTTCAAGTCCTCTGAAGAAGGAATTTTCCTCCACACAAGATCAGGGGGCAGGTTGTTCAACCTTGCCCGTCTAAGAGCGAAGTCCAAAGTACGGAAAGTCCTCATCAGGGAACTCCACTTTGCTGACGATGCTGCTTTAACATCTCACACTGAAGAGTGCCTGCAGAGTCTCATCGACAGGATTCCGGCTGCCTGCAATGAATTTGGCCTAACCATCAGCCTCAAGAAAACGAACATCATGGGGCAGGACGTCAGAAATGCTCCATCCATCAATATTGGCGACCACGCTCTGGAAGTGGTTCAAGAGTTCACCTACCTAGGCTCAACTATCACCAGTAACCTGTCTCTCGATGCAGAAATCAACAAGCACATGGGAAAGGCTTCCACTGCTATGTCCAAACTGGCCAAGAGAGTGTGGGAAAATGGCGCACTGATACAGAACACAAAAGTCCGAGTGTATCAGGCCTGTGTCCTCAGTACCTTGCTCTATGGCAGCGAGGCCTGGACAACGTATGTCAGCCAAGAGCGACGTCTCAATTCATTCCATCTTCGCTGCCTCCGGAGAATACTTGGCATCAGGTGGCAGGACCGTATCTCCAACACAGAAGTCCTCGAGGCTTGTACACCCTACTGAGTCAGCGGCGCTTGAGATGGCTTGGCCATGTGAGCCGCATGGAAGATGGCAGGAACTCCAAAGACACATTGTACAGCGAGCTCGCCACTGGTATCAGACCCACCGGCCGTCCATGTCTCCGCTTTAAAGACGTCTGCAAACGTGACATGAAATCCTGTGACATTGATCACAAGTCGTGGGAGTCAGTTGCCAGCGTTCGCCAGAGCTGGCGGGCAGCCATAAAGACAGGGCTAAAATGTGGCGAGTCGAAGAGACTCAGTAGTTGGCAGGAAAAAAGACAGAGGCGCAAGGGGAGAGCCAACTGTGTAACAGCCCCGACAAACAAATTTCTCTGCAGCACCTGTGGAAGAGCCTGTCACTCTAGAATTGGCCTTTATAGCCACTCCAGGCGCTGCTTCACAAACCACTGACCACCTCCAGGCGCGTATCCATTGTCTCTCGAGATAAGGAGGCCCAAAAGAAAGAACACTGTCCCCATCAAACACTCCCAGGACAGATACAGCACTGGGATTGGCTGCTCTCTGATTTGGGAGCCTGAGTGTTGAGAGCCTCAACGAGGTGCAGCTGAGAGTGCTGGTGGCAGTTGGAGGTTGCAGAGGTGGAGAGAGGAGCTGCACTGAGCAAGGGAGAGCAGCTACCAACAAGCAGAGGAAAACTCCAACAACAGTCTCCATTAAAGAGAAGAAAGGGACATTTTTTGGAAACAAGGCTTTGTCTGGAGGTGGGTGCTGAACACCAGTAATTTACTTTGGACTGTTGGGGGAGGAACAAGTGGCTGGAACAACAAGGGGTGGTGCTGCCAATTCAGCAGGAATCTGTGCTGCTGCAAAAGCACACAGGGAAGCTCCCTCCCCACCCCAATTGCCAAGCCTGGGTCAGCTGAAGCTGCCCAGCTAAACAGACGGAAGGGGATAGATAGTGCCTAGGCAGCTTCAGCTGACCCAGGTGAAGACGACTCCCCCCAACCAGAAGACCGGAAGACCAACTTCAAAGACTGTTTGTTTTAAGTGTACTGTGAGCACCACCTCCAGAAAGCAAGTCATCCCTTCCAGCCTGCCTTTGCCTCTCCTCTCTTACCTCAGCCTCTCCACTAACCTGTTGTTTGTTTGTTTGTCTTTTCAAATTTTTCTGTGAGTCGCTGTTATTTAGTGTGCAAGTCCACAATTTGGGGTGGGTTTAGCTCTTAGACCCATGGCAAGCCCTTCATCACCGGTGGCGGGGCCCTCTACTACCTACGCAGCTGCAGCTTCTGTGGCTGCCCACGTGGCCCCGTCACCCTTTAAATTATTGACATGCAGCCATGGGGTGAAGAGCTATCCCCACCCCAACATGTCTATTGAGGCCTGCGTTAAGGCAATGGCCGTGGTTGTCGGCCCCTCGGCCATTGTTGCGGCCTGAAAGATGTATGGGAAGGCTGTGTTCTTTTTGAAGACCGAGCGGGTGGTGTTCCTGGCCCTGAGTAAAGGGCTCACTGTGGGGGGGACCTTCCTGCCAGTGGACCCTCTGGGGGCCACTGCGCATCGGATAATGTTGTCCAACGTCCCACCCTTCATTCCCAGTGAGCTCCTCCTCCCCCACCTGCACCATCTGGGGGAGGTGAGGTCGGGGATCACCCCAGTCCAGCTTGGTCTTCAGGAGCACAGCCTCCAACATGTCTACTCCTTCCGCCGCCAGTTATTTATGCAGCTGGCGCGGGAGGAGGACACAGAGGGCCAATTTAATGTGGAGTTCCAGGGGACGGCCTACCGCTTCTTTTGGACCTCGGACGGGGCGCGGTGCCACGTCTGCAAGGGGGTGGGGCATGTTCGTAAGAACTGCCCCAACCTCCCGGCCGCCAGCTCCACCTCGGCGGCCCAGAGTGGTTCCACAGCACCTCCTCCCACTCCCCCCGCACATCCAACAGACACCGCTCAGTCGGTTCCTGAGGCTGTGGTTTTCACAGCCTCTGGCGGGGAGGGGAGCGTCCGTCCGAGTGGAAGGAAGACGCGGGGAAAAAAGAAACATCGTGAGGCGCGTCCCCTGGACACTTTGACTCAACCCGAGCCTGAGCTCAGCCCAAAGCCCATTCCCATGGAATCCACCTGTCCCAGGGCTGGGCTCAGGCCCAGGGTGACTAAAAAGGGAAAAAAGGGTGCGGAGGCGGAGGCCTCTGATGACATGGAGGTCTCTGAGTCTCCGCGCCCAAGTGCGAAAAAGAGGAGAAGGCACCCCTCCACAGAAATAACACAGGGCCCTGAGGTGCAGGGCCCATCTGTTGGAGGGGAGCTGCCTCCTGTTTCTGGTCCTCAGGTACCCCCTACCGCCACCACCAAGGCTGCAAAGTCCGGGCAGGTGCTCCCTATTCCTCAGGATGGAGGGGAGGGGATGGCCCCGGTACATGAGGCCCCTCCTGAAGGAGTAAGTGGGGCCCTGCTTGTGGTGGGGGAGCCTGGGGAAACCGCCCATTCCGCCACTGCTACTGGGTCGGGTGCCCTGAATGAAGGGGAGGGCGAGGCCCCAGAGGGTCGGGCCTCCCAGCCGGAGTCCACCACCAACCAGGAGACACCCGATCCAGTTATAACTGAGAATGCTGCCCCATCTGCTGGGCCTGTGGGTGCTGGCGGAGCGGGAGATGGCCTCCTCTCGCCGCCTCCAGTCTCGGCTCCGGCTGGTTTCCCGGAGTCCGGAACTTCTGTCTCCCCTGGACCACTCATTGGCCTGGGGATGGAGGTGGAGGGGGGTCCTGAACCGCTGGTGCCTACAGGCTCCAGTTTCACAATAGAACTCAGAGAGGACTCCTCCGCCATCGATCCTGGGGGTGGGATCGTGACGGAGGCGGGACCAGCTGGCGCGGCCGGGACGTCCGCCCCACAGTGTGTGGTGGATGTGTCAGCCGCTGGCGGTGACGACCCGGAGGAGGATGGAGATTCGGTGCGGGGCACGGAGGATGATCTTGATTCCATCGCCAGTGAGGTGGTGGAGTCCCTCGTGCCTCCCACCGAATCTCCTCTCATCCCCACGGCGGAACTCCGGGATTTCCTCGCGGCTTGCAGAGGTTGCCGCAATAAAGTTCAGCTGGCCCTCGACCGTTGGTCGAATCTGGCGCTGATCATCCAGTCCGTCCGTGCCGCCCTTAAGATAGCGGGCAAGCGCGCGGACGTGAAACTGGTTGAGAGGCGCCGTTTTAATGTGTTCCTCAATGGGTTGCTGGGGGAGTGGAGGGCCAGGTGCACTTCCACTCCCTCCTCACAGTGAGGTGTTGGTGACGGGTTTTAAGTACCTTTGACATGAAGATAACCATAGCCAGCCTCAACATCAACGGCAGCAGAGGGGCTCACCGCAGATTTCACAATCTCTCAGTCCTTAGGGAAGGGAGATACGCGGTGAGCTTTCTGCAGGAAACCCACACCGTTCCGGGAGACGAAGCCACCTGGCTCCTGGAGTGGCAGGGTGGGGTCTACATGAGTCACCTCACCCCTATTTCTAGTGGGGTGGCTATCTTGTTGGCCCCGACTTTTCAGCCGGAGATCTTGGGGATCAAGGAGCTAGTGCCGGGCCGCTTGCTCCACCTCGCCGTTCGCCTGGGTAGCGTGCCGCTCCACATTGTGAACGTGTACGCGCCCAGGCCCGGCGCTTTGCAAGCGCGCTTCTTTGAAGAAGTGTCCGCTCTCTTGAGCTCCATCGATAGCGGCGAGTGCATCATCCTCGGGGGGGATTTTAACTGCACCCTCGAGGTGGGGGATCGCTCCGGTCCCCAGCGCGGCCAAGCGTCGGTGGAGAAGTTGAGGGGACTGATCAGCTCCCTTAACTTGGTGGACGTCTGGCGGAATCTCCATCCCGACTCCAGCGCCTTCACGTGGAGGTCTGGAGGAGGGGGGTCGCGAATCGACCGCCTCTACATTTCACAGGCGTACGTCTCCCGCGTTTCGGCAGCCTCCATGCGGCTGGTGCCGTGCTCGGACCACCGCCTGGTGTGGGCGGAGTTCACTCCGCTCCGCACGCGGGCGGGGTCCGCGTACTGGCACTTCAACAACCGGCTGCTGGAGGACGTGCGATTTCGGGACTCGTTCTGTCGATTCTGGGCCGACTGGAGAAGGAAGCAGGGGGGCTTCCCCTCCTTGAGGCTATGGTGGGATGTGGGCAAGACTCACATCCGCGTCTTCTGTCAGGAGTACACGAAGGGGTCGACCAAGAGGCGGGAAGCCGAGATCGGGCGCCTTGAGAGGGAGGTGCTCGACTTGGAGTCCCGCCTCGGTCATGCCGTCGTGGACCCGGCCCTGTGGCAGGCGTACAAAGAGAAGAAGGGCGCGCTGAGGGACCTGCAGCTCATAGGGTCCCGAGGCGCGTACGTGAGGTCGCGGATCCAGATCCTGGAAGATTTGGACCGCGCCTCTCCCTTCTTCTACTCACTGGAAAAATGGCGGGGGGTCCGTAAGCAGCTCGTCGAGCTGCTGGCCGACGACGGATCCTCCATCACGGATCCGGAGGGAATGGGCCTCCTGGTCCGGACTTATTACAGTGCGTTGTTCTCTCCGGATCCGTCCAGCGAGGATGCGCGCAGAGTTTTGTGGGAGGACCTGCCGCAGGTCAGCCCGGAGGGCGCCGAAGGATTGGAGGCTCCGCTCACGTTGGCGGAGCTGACTGGCGCCCTCCACCAGCTCTCAAGGGGCAAATCCCCAGGGCTGGATGGGTTGACCGTGGAGTTCCTCAGGGCGTTCTGGGACGTCCTGGGGGACGATTACGCGCGGGTCCTGGGGGAAAGCCTGGCGACCGGGGAGATGCCCCTCTCGTGGCGCAGGGCGGTCATCGTCCTGCTGCCGAAGAGGGGCGATCTCCGCCTGCTTAAAAACTGGCGTCCGGTCTCCCTCCTCAGCACGGATTATAAGATCTTTGCCCGGGCTATGTCTACCCGCCTGTGCTCCGTGCTGGCCCACATGATCCACCCCGACCAGTCCTACACGGTCCCGGGCCGGTCCATCCAGGACAACATCCACCTGGTCCGGGACCTGATCCATCTTTCCTAGAGGACTGGTCAGTCGGTCGCCTTTCTCTCCCTCGATCAGGAGAAGGCGTTCGACAGGGTGGATCACGATTACCTTTTCGAGACTGCGCGCTTTCGGACTCGGGCCGCATTTTGTGGCCCGTGTCCAACTTTTATATGCCGCCGCAGAGTGTCTAGTCAAAGTTAACGGGTCCTTGACGGCGCCCCTTCGCTTTGGGAGGGGAGTGCGTCAGGGGTGCCCCATGTCCGGCCAATTGTATACCATCTGCGTGGAGCCCTTCCTGTGCCTGCTTCGCAGGAGGTTGACGGGATTGGCTCTGCGCGAGCCGGCCATGCGGGTCGTCCTCTCGGCTTACGCCGACGACGTGCTCCTCGCAATCACAGATCCCGTTGACTTGCGGAGGATGCGCGACTGCCAGCAGACCTTTTCTGCCGCGTCCTCCGCGAGGATCAATTGGGAGAAATGTTCCGGACTCCTGGTTGGTCAGTGGCGGGTGGACTCCCTGCCGGAGGAGATGACACCTTTTGCGTGGAGCACCACGCACCTCCTCTATCTGGGAGTCCACCTTAGCCCCGCTGAGGAAGCCTGGCCGGCAAACTGGCAGGAGTTGGAGGCGAAAGTCACCGCTCGGCTTGGGCGCTGGACAGGACTGCTCCGAGTGCTTTCCTACAGGGGCCGAGCGTTGGTCATAAACCAACTGGTGGCCTCCATGCTGTGGTACCGGTTGGTCACTTTGGCCCCGCCCCCTGTATTTGCCACCAAGATCCAGAAGAAACTCGTCGATTTCTTCTGGGGCAAGAGGAAACACTGGGTCTCTGCCGCGGTCCTGAGTCTCCCGATCGAGGAGGGCGGTCAGTCGCTGGTGTGCGTCCGCACCCAGGCTGCGACTCTCCGCCTTCGGACCCTGCAGAGATACCTGTACGTTGAGCGTCCTCCCAGATGGTGTGCGCTGGCGACGTATTTTTTCCGCCAGTGTCACTGCCTTCAAGACGACACGCAGCTCCCGGTGGAGTCCGTTAGCCGCGCCTCTCTGAGGGAGTTGCCTGTCTTTTACCGGGATCTTTTCCGAGTCTGGAACATGGTCACCTCCAGTCAGGGCGCTCCCCCGCCGGCGGAGGAGAGCGCCTCGGCTGTCCGGGCGGCCGACTCCGGGGACGGTCCGGCGGGCGGAGGAGTAGCCGAAACCCCCGGGACGTCCCTCACTGCGGGTGGCGAGGGGGCTCGGGAGTGCGGAGCGATCCCGGCCGAGCTGACCCCCGCTCGGCCGGAACTGCTCATCGGACCCAGGCCCCGAAACCCTCCTCGGGAGCCGGTCCCGCACAACCCGAGCCGCCTCTCGGAAATGCCCTCCGTGCCATTCCAATCGGCGCGGAGGGGTTTCCTGTACGGGCTGCTCCTGCACACTCTCCACTTCCTCGCCCTCGTCAGCCGGCCGGACACGCCCTGGCGGTCCGCGTTGCTATCTGGCGGCGAGGGGAAACCCCGATGGAGGTCTCTCTACGCGGGAGACTTCCCCCTTTACATCGGGGACCTGGGGTGGAGGGTGCTGCACAGGGAAGTCCCATGCAATAGATTTTTAAGTAGGTTCACGGACTCCCAGGCTGCCTGTAATTTCTGTGACCTGGATGAGTCCGTGTTCCATGTGTATATGGAGTGTGTGAGGTTGCAGCCCCTGTTTGAGTATTTAAAGGGGCTTCTCCTCAAGTTTTGCTTGCACTTCAGTCCCACGCTCCTGATCTTTCGGCACCCGGTGCGGAGGGGCGTGGGCCGGGAGGAGGATCTCCTTGTCGATCTCCTTGAAGGTGGAAATTCACAGGTCCAGGCTGTGGGCCGTCAGGGGGTCCGTCCTCCCTGATTGCCTACCCCTCTTCTCAGGTTACGTTCGCGCCCAGGTGTCCCTGGAGAAGGAACATGCGGCATCCGCCGGTACGCTTGTGGTCTTCTGCGACCAGTGGGCACCGCAGGGACTGGAGTGCATCATTGATGCCGAGAATGGCATTTTGATTTGAGTTTTTTATTTATCTGTTCTTTAATAAAGTTATTTTAAAATGTCAATAAAGGGGGCCTATAAAATAAAGGCCCCCTCGACATAAAATACATAAAAGAGGGGCCTGGAGTATAAAGGCCAAAAAAAACAGGGAGATACAGAGTAAATCTCCCAAAGAAAAAGAAACGGGGACAGGTGATGAACTTGGGGTGATATCACATGCTTCCTCGAAGTTTATTGATGATGGAGGTTTGGAGGGACACTCGCACTTAGTCTCAGCTGGGAAATGATAGGCAGGAACTACAGAAGGGGAGAAGATATTAATAGAGATATAACACAAAAATGGCTTCCTTCTTGTAACTTTGGAAATTAAGCGATGTATAAGTGATATTTTATTTTAAACATCTGGTGAACAGCAGTCCCAAACTCTTAAAGAATTCTCATAAAATGACACTGAGGCTGGAACACTTCTGAAATAGTCCCAGAGCTGTAGATTTGGCTAAGACGCTGACCAGTATTCACTCCCACAGCACAACAACCAGACGTAACCAGTTCCAGACAAAAACATTACACTACCAACCAACCAGTGACTGGTTAATGAATTAAAAGCAAAATACTGCTGATGCTGGAATTCTGAAATAAAAACAGGAAATGCTGGAAATACTCAGCAGGTCTGGCAGCATCTGTGGAGAGAGAAGCAGAGTTAACGTTTCAGGTCAGTGACCCTGTTTCTATTTCAGATTTCCAGCATCCGCAGTATTTTGCTTTTATTTTAGTGTTTAATTCACTGCCACTTCTCTTCCAGGAATGCCCACCTTGAAGAAGTTCTGCTCTTCTCTCCGACGGGATTTTCGTTTGTCTCTTTTACCTTGTTCACCTTCATTGCTTTCTATTTCCTTCCTGGTATTTGATAAAGTGTCTCTCCATGACCTTCTGGTCAGCTATTCTGTGACCTTGTCCAATCTACACCTTCTCCTTTGTTATCTCTTGACCCACCCCCACTTTATTTGCTTATAACCTTTTAGATTTCTAATATTTGCCAGTTGATGAAAGGCCACTGACCTGAAACGTTAACTCTGCTTCTCTCTCCACAGATACTGCCAGACCTGCTGAGTATTTCCAGCATTTCTTGTTTTTATTACTGTTTAATGAATGATTGATTGGTTAATTAATGATTAACTAGTTAACTAATAATCAACTGGTCAACTAACTTTCAATTTGTTAACTAAAGATCAACTGGTTAACTAATGATTAACTGGTCAATTAACAATCAACCTTTTAAAAAACAAGTCACAAAATTAACAGACAAACCAGCAATTAGCTAAAACCTGATCCATTGAGGGGAGAAATTTACACTGAAATTAACACTGACACTCACACTGAAACACAGACTGAAATTAACACTGACACTGAAACACAGACTGAAATTAACACTGACACTCACACTGAAACACAGACTGAAATTAACACTGACACTCACACTGAAACATAGACTGAAATTAACACTGACACTCACACTGAAACACAGACTGAAATTAACACTGACACTGAAACACAGACTGAAATTAACACTGACACTCACACTGAAACACAGACTGAAATTAACACTGACACTGAAACACAGACTGAAATTAACACTGACACTCACACTGAAACATAGACTGAAATTAACACTGACACTCACACTGAAACACAGACTGAAATTAACACTGACACTCACACTGAAACATAGACTGAAATTAACACTGACACTCACACTGAAACACAGACTGAAATTAACACTGACACTGAAACACAGACTGAAATTAACACTGACACTCACACTGAAACACAGACTGAAATTAACACTGACACTGAAACACAGACTGAAATTAACACTGACACTCACACTGAAACACAGACTGAAATTAACACTGACACTCACACTGAAACATAGACTGAAATTAACACTGACACTCACACTGAAACACAGACTGAAATTAACACTGACACTCACACTGAAACACAGACTGAAATTAACACTGACACTCACACTGAAACACAGACTGAAATTAACACTGACACTCACACTGAAACACAGACTGAAATTAACACTGACACTCACACTGAAACACAGACTGAAATTAACACTGACACTGAAACACAGACTGAAATTAACACTGACACTCACACTGAAACACAGACTGAAATTAACACTGACACTCACACTGAAACACAGACTGAAATTAACACTGACACTGAAACACAGACTGAAATTAACACTGACACTCACACTGAAACACAGACTGAAATTAACACTGACACTCACACTGAAACATAGACTGAAATTAACACTGACACTCACACTGAAACACAGACTGAAATTAACACTGACACTCACACTGAAACACAGACTGAAATTAACACTGACACTCACACTGAAACACAGACTGAAATTAACACTGACACTCACACTGAAACACAGACTGAAATTAACACTGACACTCACACTGAAACACAGACTGAAATTAACACTGACACTCACACTGAAACATAGACTGAAATTAACACTGACACTCACACTGAAACACAGACTGAAATTAACACTGACACTCACACTGAAACACAGACTGAAATTAACACTGACACTCACACTGAAACATAGACTGAAATTAACACTGACACTCACACTGAAACACAGACTGAAATTAACACTGACACTCACACTGAAACACAGACTGAAATTAACACTGACACTCACACTGAAACACAGACTGAAATTAACACTCACACTGAAACACAGACTGAAATTAACACTGACACTCACACTGAAACATAGACTGAAATTAACACTGACACTCACACTGAAACACAGACTGAAATTAACACTGACACTCACACTGAAACACAGACTGAAATTAACACTGACACTCACACTGAAACACAGACTGAAATTAACACTGACACTCACACTGAAACACAGACTGAAATTAACACTCACACTGAAACACAGACTGAAATTAACACTGACACTCACACTGAAACACAGACTGAAATTAACACTGACACTCACACTGAAACACAGACTGAAATTAACACTGACACTCACACTGAAACATAGACTGAAATTAACACTGACACTCACACTGAAACACAGACTGAAATTAACACTCACACTGAAACACAGACTGAAATTAACACTGACACTCACACTGAAACACAGACTGAAATTAACACTCACACTGAAACACAGACTGAAATTAACACTGACTCTCACACTGAAACACAGACTGAAATTAACACTGACACTCACACTGAAACACAGACTGAAATTAACACTGACACTCACACTGAAACACAGACTGAAATTAACACTGACACTCACACTGAAACACAGACTGAAATTAACACTGACACTCACACTGAAACACAGACTGAAATTAACACTGACACTCACACTGAAACACAGACTGAAATTAACACTGACACTCACACTGAAACACAGACTGAAATTAACACTCACACTGAAACACAGACTGAAATTAACACTGACACTCACACTGAAACACAGACTGAAATTAACACTGACACTCACACTGAAACACAGACTGAAATTAACACTCACACTGAAACACAGACTGAAATTAACACTGACACTCACACTGAAACACAGACTGAAATTAACACTCACACTGAAACACAGACTGAAATTAACACTGACACTCACACTGAAACACAGACTGAAATTAACACTGACACTCACACTGAAACACAGACTGAAATTAACACTGACACTCACACTGAAACACAGACTGAAATTAACACTGACACTCACACTGAAACACAGACTGAAATTAACACTGACACTCACACTGAAACACAGACTGAAATTAACACTGACACTCACACTGAAACACAGACTGAAATTAACACTCACACTGAAACACAGACTGAAATTAATACTGACACTCACACTGAAACACAGACTGAAATTAACACTGACACTCACACTGAAACACAGACTGAAATTAACACTCACACTGAAACACAGACTGAAATTAACACTGACACTCACACTGAAACACAGACTGAAATTAACACTGACACTGAAACACAGACTGAAATTAACACTGACACTCACACTGAAACACAGACTGAAATTAACACTGACACTCACACTGAAACACAGACTGAAATTAACACTGACACTCACACTGAAACACAGACTGAAATTAACACTGACACTCACACTGAAACATAGACTGAAATTAACACTGACACTCACACTGAAACATAGACTGAAATTAACACTCACACTGAAACACAGACTGAAATTAACACTGACACTCACACTGAAACATAGACTGAAATTAACACTGACACTCACACTGAAACACAGACTGAAATTAACACTGACACTCACACTGAAACATAGACTGAAATTAACACTGACACTCACACTGAAACACAGACTGAAATTAACACTGACACTCACACTGAAACATAGACTGAAATTAACACTGACACTCACACTGAAACACAGACTGAAATTAACACTCACACTGAAACACAGACTGAAATTAACACTGACACTCACACTGAAACACAGACTGAAATTAACACTGACACTCACACTGAAACACAGACTGAAATTAACACTGACACTCACACTGAAACAGAGACTGAAATTAACACTGACACTCACACTGAAACACAGACTGAAATTAACACTGACACTCACACTGAAACACAGACTGAAATTAACACTGACACTCACACTGGAACACAGACTGAAATTAACACTGACACTCACACTGAAACACAGACTGAAATTAACACTCACACTGAAACACAGACTGAAATTAACACTGACACTCACACTGAAACACAGACTGAAATTAACACTGACACTGAAACACAGACTGAAATTAACACTGACACTCACACTGAAACACAGACTGAAATTAACACTGACACTCACACTGAAACATAGACTGAAATTAACACTGACACTCACACTGAAACACAGACTGAAATTAACACTGACACTCACACTGAAACACAGACTGAAATTAACACTCACACTGAAACACAGACTGAAATTAACACTGACACTGACACTGAAACACAGACTGAAATTAACACTGACACTCACACTGAAACATAGACTGAAATTAACACTGACACTCACACTGAAACACAGACTGAAATTAACACTGACACTCACACTGAAACACAGACTGAAATTAACACTGACACTCACACTGAAACACAGACTGAAATTAACACTGACACTGAAACACAGACTGAAATTAACACTGACACTGACACTGAAACACAGACTGAAATTAACACTGACACTCACACTGAAACACAGACTGAAATTAACACTCACACTGAAACACAGACTGAAATTAACACTGACACTCACACTGAAACACAGACTGAAATTAACACTGACACTCACACTGAAACATAGACTGAAATTAACACTGACACTCACACTGAAACATAGACTGAAATTAACACTCACACTGAAACAGACTGAAATTAACACTGACACTCACACTGAAACATAGACTGAAATTAACACTGACACTCACACTGAAACATAGACTGAAATTAACACTGACACTCACACTGAAACACAGACTGAAATTAACACTGACACTCACACTGAAACATAGACTGAAATTAACACTGACACTCACACTGAAACACAGACTGAAATTAACACTGACACTCACACTGAAACATAGACTGAAATTAACACTGACACTCACACTGAAACACAGACTGAAATTAACACTCACACTGAAACACAGACTGAAATTAACACTGACACTCACACTGAAACACAGACTGAAATTAACACTGACACTCACACTGAAACACAGACTGAAATTAACACTGACACTCACACTGAAACAGAGACTGAAATTAACACTGACACTCACACTGAAACACAGACTGAAATTAACACTGACACTCACACTGAAACACAGACTGAAATTAACACTGACACTCACACTGGAACACAGACTGAAATTAACACTGACACTCACACTGAAACACAGACTGAAATTAACACTCACACTGAAACACAGACTGAAATTAACACTGACACTCACACTGAAACACAGACTGAAATTAACACTGACACTGAAACACAGACTGAAATTAACACTGACACTCACACTGAAACACAGACTGAAATTAACACTGACACTCACACTGAAACATAGACTGAAATTAACACTGACACTGACACTGAAACACAGACTGAAATTAACACTGACACTCACACTGAAACACAGACTGAAATTAACACTGACACTCACACTGAAACACAGACTGAAATTAACACTGACACTGACACTGAAACACAGACTGAAATTAACACTGACACTCACACTGAAACACAGACTGAAATTAACACTCACACTGAAACACAGACTGAAATTAACACTGACACTCACACTGAAACACAGACTGAAATTAACACTGACACTCACACTGAAACACAGACTGAAATTAACACTCACACTGAAACACAGACTGAAATTAACACTGACACTCACACTGAAACACAGACTGAAATTAACACTCACACTGAAACACAGACTGAAATTAACACTGACACTCACACTGAAACACAGACTGAAATTAACACTCACACTGAAACACAGACTGAAATTAACACTGACACTCACACTGAAACACAGACTGAAATTAACACTGACACTCACACTGAAACACAGACTGAAATTAACACTGACACTCACACTGAAACATAGACTGAAATTAACACTGACACTCACACTGAAACACAGACTGAAATTAACACTCACACTGAAACACAGACTGAAATTAACACTGACACTCACACTGAAACACAGACTGAAATTAACACTCACACTGAAACACAGACTGAAATTAACACTGACTCTCACACTGAAACACAGACTGAAATTAACACTGACACTCACACTGAAACACAGACTGAAATTAACACTGACACTCACACTGAAACACAGACTGAAATTAACACTGACACTCACACTGAAACACAGACTGAAATTAACACTGACACTCACACTGAAACACAGACTGAAATTAACACTGACACTCACACTGAAACACAGACTGAAATTAACACTGACACTCACACTGAAACACAGACTGAAATTAACACTCACACTGAAACACAGACTGAAATTAACACTGACACTCACACTGAAACACAGACTGAAATTAACACTGACACTCACACTGAAACACAGACTGAAATTAACACTCACACTGAAACACAGACTGAAATTAACACTGACACTCACACTGAAACACAGACTGAAATTAACACTCACACTGAAACACAGACTGAAATTAACACTGACACTCACACTGAAACACAGACTGAAATTAACACTGACACTCACACTGAAACACAGACTGAAATTAACACTGACACTCACACTGAAACACAGACTGAAATTAACACTGACACTCACACTGAAACACAGACTGAAATTAACACTGACACTCACACTGAAACACAGACTGAAATTAACACTGACACTCACACTGAAACATAGACTGAAATTAACACTCACACTGAAACACAGACTGAAATTAACACTGACACTCACACTGAAACACAGACTGAAATTAACACTGACACTCACACTGAAACACAGACTGAAATTAACACTCACACTGAAACACAGACTGAAATTAACACTGACACTCACACTGAAACACAGACTGAAATTAACACTGACACTCACACTGAAACACAGACTGAAATTAACACTGACACTCACACTGAAACACAGACTGAAATTAACACTGACACTCACACTGAAACACAGACTGAAATTAACACTGACACTCACACTGAAACACAGACTGAAATTAACACTGACACTCACACTGAAACACAGACTGAAATTAACACTGACACTCACACTGAAACACAGACTGAAATTAACACTGACACTCACACTGAAACTACACTGAACCTTACACTGAGACATGGAAACTTGCACTGAAATTTACAAAGTACACTGAATCTTACACAGATAGTTACACTGAAACTACACTGTAACTTATGAACTACATGCAAACTACATGGAATCTTACGCTGAAACTTACACAGAAAGTTACATTGAAAGTTACACTGAATTGCTGAGTGTTAAAGGATGGAAGTATATCTGATCTTCTCTCCTTGCTGATATTGCATATTACACTCACTGGGCTGTTGAAATCAGCCTCTGTTTTAATGGGTCACTTTAATTACAAGAAATGTGAGATTAGGAGGTTGTAAAGTTTTCCAACGTTGCTGGAATTTACAGGCTGTTTCTATAAAAATGTGAAGGAAAACATGTCTCAGCGAGTGAAAGGCCAATAAATCAAACCAACGGTTACACTTTATTTGGAATAAGAACTGACCTTGGATATTGCAAAATTTGGAGGCAATTCAGAAAATCTTTTACACTGTTAGTGTTAAGTGCACAATATTCAAAAAATGTTTAATTTTATGGTTGAGAATTTTGGAAACACACAAGGATGACATTGAAGTCAAGTCAACGATACAACAATGAGTTATTGGTGGGATTTAATTTAATCTCTGTTACTAACCCAGAACATAGAGGGACAATGGCAATAAACAGATCGTTCCATAGTTACACCGGGTCTATAGCACAGAAACAGGCCATTCGGCCTGACAGGTCTATGCCAGTGTTTATACTTTCACGACCCTCCTCCCACCCTTTTTCATTTCACCCTATCAGCCTTGTCCACATCTGGAGAAGAAATAAAACATCTGTAATATTTCTAACAGCAGAGCCATGGTGAAAGCTGAAGGGGAATGTAATTGAAGTGATGAAAGTTTTGAGAGGGTGAACTTGTTGGTGAATCAGTAAAAAGGACCATATCAATTCATATTTAGAACAAGACAACAATAAAATATATTTACATAGCATCGTCCACATAGTAAAACATCTCGAGTGTTTGACACCGAGCCACATAAGGAAATATTAAGACAGGTGACCCAAAGGGATAGGTTTTTTAGGAGCATCTAAACGGAGGAGAGAGAGAGAGATGGAGAGAGGAGATCTGGGGAACTAAAAAAGTGGAAAAGAGAAGATTGGGAGAGAAATGAAAAGGATGACACTGGATGGTCAAGGATAAAGGAATACATTAAAGGATCTCCCAAGAGAGATGCCTGCCCAGGAGCGAGGGTAAAGGAGAATCGGCAGGTTAGAAGGCAGAAGCACAGTCCGGGTGGAAACCAGGTTCATTATAAAATTTCAGAAGGAATTCGATAAACATTAGGAAATGATGAAAGGGCACAGGGACAGAGAGGAGTAAAGATGTTAGAGGGCTTGCTGGGAATTCTATGAAATAAGTGGACTTCTCAGACCACGTCCACATGAAACCCAAATGTTAACTTATTACAAAGTTAATCACAAAGGTTTACAGCATAGGAGGCCATTTGGCCCATCACAACTGTGCCTCCTCTTGGCCAAAGCAATTCACAACTAACTCCACTGCATTGCTCTCTCCCCATAGCCTCGGTATCTTCCTCAGATTCAAATATTTCACCACTTGTCCCTTAAAAGATGCAACAGTCTTTGCCTCGACCATCCCCGAGGCCAAAGTATCTAATGGACCAACAACCCTCTGGATAAATACATTTCTGCCAACTCACTCTCAGTGCTCACTCTCATTTGATGGCTCTTTCTTACTGACTCCGCAACCAATGGAAATAATCTTTCCTTCTTCACACCATCACAGCTCTTAAAAAATTTTGAAACCCTCTGTTAAGTCTCCTCTTAACCTTCTCTGCTCTGGTGGGAACAATCCCAGTGTCTCAGTTCCGTCTTCATAACTCATTGGCCATTCTGCAAAGACCTGAGGCCTGAACTCCAACTAAAATTTCTTAGCACCTGCTAAACTATTACTCAACAATTGGATAAATTGCTGTCGGTGTTGAATTTGAGCAAAAGCCGGGCTGTAAAACAGTAACTTCGATCACACCACCTGTGCTTCAGAGGCTGCTAATTCTATTCGGAAACAGAAAATTGACAAAATATTTCTTTACAGTAAAAACCTTGAGTTTCACCCTTGTTTCAGAACAACAGAACTCCCCTACACTTCAAACAGGACTGTGGGATCATTAAAATACAACTGCACAAGCAGATGAGACCTCAGCTCAATTTCTCATCTTAAAGACACTTCCTCTGACAATGCAGCACTCCCTCAGTACTGACCCTCCGACAATGCAGCACTCTCTCAGTACAGACCCTCTGATCATGCAGCACTCCCTCAGTACTGACCCTCCGACAATGCAGCACTCCCTCAGTACCGACCCTCCAGCACTCCCTCAGTACTGACCCTCCGACCGTGCAGCACTCCCTCAGTACTGACCCTCTGACAGTGCAGTACTCCCTCAGTACTGACCCTCCGACCGTGCAGTACTCCCTCAGTACTGACCCTCCGACCGTGCAGCTCTCCCTCAGTACTGACCCTCCGACCGTGCAGCACTCCCTCAGTACTGACCTGCTGAATTGTTGTTTTCTGATATCAGTGTGTGTAATTAATCAGAGCTCTCTGATCGGGGATGCCGCAAGGGCGGCACAGTGGCGCAGTGGTTAGCACCGCAGCCTCACAGCTCCAGCGACCCGGGTTCAATTCTGGGTACTGTCTGTGTGGAGTTTGCAAGTTCTCCCTGTGTCTGCGTGGGTTTCCTCCGGGTGCTCCGGTTTCCGCCCACAAGCCAAAAGACTTGCAGGTTGGTAGGTAAATTGGCCGTTATAAATTGCCCCTAGTATAGGTAGGTGGTAGGGGAATATAGGGACAGGTGAGGATGTGGTAGGAATGTGGGAATTAGTGTAGGATTAGTATAAATGGGTGGTTGATGTTCGGCACAGACTCGGTGGGCCGAAGGGCCTGTTTCAGTGCTGTATCTCTAAAACTAATTAAAGGACAAGAAATTAGATATTTTCATTTATTTATTTGGAGATACAGCACTGAAACAGGCCCTTCGGCCCACCGAGTCCATGCTGACCATCAACTACACATTTATGCTAATCCTACATTAATCCCATGACCCTCTCACATCCCCACCTTCCCTCAATTCCCCTACCACCGACCTCCTCTAGGGGCAATTTACAATGGCCAATTTACCTATCACCTGCAAGTCTTTGGCTGTGGGAGGAAACCGGAGTACCCGGAGAAAACCCACACGGTCACAGGGAGAACTTGCAAACTCTGCACAGGCAGTACCCAGAACTGAACCCAGATCGCTGGAGCTGTGAGGCTGCGGTGCTAACCACTGTGCCGCTGTGCCGCCCATTTTGAAAGTTGTTCTTTTAGCAATAAGGCACCAAAATTCTGGAAGCAACTTGTAACTGGATTCAGTTCTGTGCAATATTTGTCTTGTTGAAAATATGCACGAGTTCACCATTTGTTTCTTGCTGATCCCTTTCTCACTATCGATGTTTTCACTGTAACGAGGTGTACACAAAAGACCAGAGAGAATTGAACATTCTGAGTCCCACTGCAGCTGGCTGTTATTATCCCAATGGGGAATCCAGTGGATCCTCCGGCCTGTCTGTTTGCCCAGATCCCCGAATTCCCTGCTGACCTTGAAAAATTATTTAAAATTTGATGAATGTTTGAGCCACAGAATTAATTAGATGCCGACGGGGTAAGAAATACCCGAAACAGACACATTGAAATTGTAAAGGACAATCCAGTGCACTCAGGATGAACAATGAGAGTTACTGACACTGGAGAATATTCAATATTCACACAAAATAAACTTCAGTGTTTAGAAACAGTTCAAGATCAAACTCTCCATTCCTCACAAATCCCCCACCATCTCCCCCTCCCCCACCCGTCCCCCACCATCTCCCCCTCCATCTCCCCCTCCCCTCGCATAACCCTCCCCCACCCCTCCCCTACCCCACCATCTCCCCCACCATCACCCCCTCCCCCACCCCTCGCACAACCCTCCCCCACCATCTCCCCTCGCACAACCCTCCCCCACCATCTCCCACTCCCCCACCCCATCCAGCACCTCCCACCCCCTCCCCCATCCCCACCCATTCCCCCACTGCACTACTGGAGGGTCAGTACTGAGGGAGTGCTGCACTGCCGGAGGGTCAGTACTGAGGGAGTGCTGCACTGCCGGAGGGTCAGTACTGAGGGAGCGCTGCACTGCCGGAGGGTCAGTACTGAGGGAGTGCTGCACTGCCGGAGGGTCAGTACTGAGGGAGTGCTGCACTGCCGGAGGGTCAGTACTGAGGGAGCGCTGCACTGCCGGAGGGTCAGTACTGAGGGAGCGCTGCAGTGTCAGAGGGTGCACAATAGTTTTAATAGTTTTTCCTCAGCCAACATCACTTAAAATGGATCAGCATCTCATTTCTCTTTGTGAGATCTTGTTGTATGTAAATTGGTTGATATATTTCCTACAGTGAACATAAAAGAAGTCTCTTGGCTGTAAAGTGTTTTGTGGTTGTGAATGGTGCTATATAAATGCAGGCTTTCTCTTTTCAGTCTTCCTTTAGTTTGGAGCCTGATTGCCAGATTACTGATGTCGAGCTCTGCCCGTCCGCTATCTTCACCTGACTCCCATATAAGTCCTGCTTTCAGCAGAGCTCAGTGTTAGAGTGTGGGAGTTCCCCCAACGGGGAGCAGGAATCTGCTCTGATTTTTCTGCCTCCCTAATCCTGGGAGACTGTGGCCAGTTTTAGCAACTCAGCAGCAGCTGTCCAAGATCCACCAATTTATCATGGGCAAGGGATCATCTCCACTGCAGCTTCAGAAGACAGTGTAACAGCAACATAACTGGACTTAGCCGAGAATCGCACATTGGCTGACCTTTCCTCGCCTAACGTTCTGTCTGTGTTGTCAGGTGTTGTTGACCTTCCTCAGACACAGTGGTGACCAGATCAGACAACACAATATCATTGCAGTGAAGGTCGGGGCTATGCTGGGATTCCCATTCCAAGGAGCTGCCTCCTGTCACAGACACCAGGCATTGTTCATAGCAACTCCAAGCAATGCAGCAGCTTTAACCGAAGGAAAAGGCTCCGAAAAACTTTTGTTAGACACGATTCCAGTACAACGTTTGTCAAATGCTGGACCATAGAACTGAAAAGGAACATTTAAAGAGGAAAATTGTAATGATTGAAAGTACAAACAATAAGAAATTAATAAGCAGCATTGCTGAGAGACAGAGAAAACATTTCAAACAACCAACATGCAGCAAAAAACAGGCAGCCCTAAAATTGATGGACAGGCCCCTCCAGTCTGATCCAGCTCAGCACGGCCACACTTGGCAGAGACAGGGGATTCCAGTTCAATGCACTCACTGTTGTTGTGCAGAGAAAACACAGCAACCACATTCTAAACAGACGGCAAAGGAGACGAGACCCTCACTGGGCCCTCAACAACGAAGTAGCCAACATAAAACTACCACCACAGTCGGGTCAGTGTGAGTGGGGGGGGGGGGGGGGATGTCAGTGAGGGGGGGGGGGGATGTCAGTGAGTGGGGGGGGGGGGGGGGGATGTCAGTGTGAGGGGGATGTCAGTGTCTGTGCAGCGTTGAGTGGGGATAGAGTGCTGTTCTATTCCAGGTGTGAGGTACCATTCACCCCGGGATCCAGTTAGCGCTCTGTCTCGATCTGGCCTGCAGCGTTGTTGCTGTTGTTTTGCTGTCACAGGGTGACCTCTGACTCAGCCACAATGATTAACAACACAACTTGCATTTTTTGTTCATTCATGGGATGTGTGTTCACTGGCAAGGTCAGCATTTATTGCCCATCCCTAATTGCCCTTGAACTGAGTGTCTTGCTCGGCCATTTCAGAGGGCAGTTAAGAGTTAACCACATTGCTGTGGGTCTGGAGTTACATGTCGGCCAGACCCGGTAAGGGCGGCAGATTTCCTTCCCTAAAGGACGTTAGTGAACCAGATGGTTTTTAACAGAATAAAACATCCCAAGGCATTTCACAGAAATGTTATGGAACAAAATTTGACACCATGCCACAGAGAGAGATATCAGGACAGGTGACCAAAAGCTTGGACAAAGAGGTCGGTTTTAAGGAGTGTCTTAAAAGGAGGAGGCGGAGAGGTTTAGGCCGGGAATTCCAGAGCTTAGGGCCCAGGCAGCTGAGGGCACGGCCACCAATGGCGGAGCGATTAAAATCAGGGAGGCTGAAGAGACTAGAATTAGAGGAGCTCAGAGATCTGGGAGGTTTGAGGGGCTGGAGGAAGTTACAGGGATAGGGTGGGGTGAGGCCATGGAGAGATTTGAAAAGAAAGATGAGAATTTTTAAATCATTTAAAATTGCTTAACCAGGAGCCAATGTAGGTCAGCGAGTACGGGGGTGATAGGGGAATGGGACTTTGTGCGCATTGGTCCGTACTTGATCAAAGTTTGTCTTTGCTACAAACATCCAACCTTCGTACACGTTGAGTTTAAATCCTATTTCACTCTGTTGTGAGAGCAATTTATATTAAATAGTGTCAACATCAACCATACTCATTGAGTTTCTGACCAATTGGAACCCAGCACTAGGACAGAGTCTCTTTAGTTTGTTGGTGACAGACCAACTACAATTTCCCAACAAATTATTTCCTTCTAACAGGAACTGCAATATGTTAAGTCACAGCAAATCCCATTCACTTGCAAACCTCTGAGATACCCCTCTCTGGAACACCCTCCATTTTAATTGCTCCAACATTTGTGGCCATGCCCTCGGCTGCGGGGACCTGAAGAATCATAGAATGGTAACAGCACAGATAGAGGCCATTCAGCCTGTCATGTCCATGCCTGATCGCTGGAAGAGCAAGTCACCTAGTCCCACTCCCCTGCCTTTTCCCCGCAGCCCTGCAAATGTTTTCTCTTCAGATAATTATCCAATTATCTTTTGAAGGCCTTGATTGAACCTGCCTCCACCACACTCTCAGACAGTGCATTCCAGATCCTAAACACTCACTGAACCTGCCTCCACCACACTCTCAGACAGTGCATTCCAGATCCTAAACACTCACTGAACCTGCCTCCACCACACTGTCAGACAGTGCATTCCTGATCCTAAACACTCACTGAACCTGCCTCCACCACACTCTCAGACAGTGCATTCCAGATCCTAAACACTCACTGAACCTGCCTCCACCACACTCTCAGACAGTGCATTCCAGATCCTAAACACTCACTGAACCTGCCTCCACCACACTCTCAGACAGTGCATTCCAGATCCTAAACACACACTGAACCTGCCTCCACCGCACTCTCAGACAATGCATTCCAGATCCTAAACACTCACTGAACCTGCCTCCACCACACTCTCAGACAGTGCATTCCAGATCCTAAACACACACTGAACCTGCCTCCACCGCACTCTCAGACAATGCATTCCAGATCCTAAACACTCACTGAACCTGCCTCCACCACACTCTCAGACAGTGCATTCCAGATCCTAAACACTCACTGAACCTGCCTCCACCACACTCTCAGACAGTGCATTCCAGATCCTAAACACTCACTGAACCTGCCTCCACCACACTCTCAGACAGTGCATTCCAGATCCTAAACACTCACTGAACCTGCCTCCACCACACTCTCAGACAGTGCATTCCAGATCCTAAACACTCACTGAACCTGCTTCCACCACACTCTCAGACAGAGCATTCCAGATCCTAAACACTTACTGAACCTGCCTCCACCACACTCTCAGACAGTGCATTCCAGATCCTAAACACACACTGAACCTGCCTCCACCACACTCTCAGACAGTGCATTCCAGATCCTAAACACTTACTGAACCTGCTTCCACCACACTCTCAGACAGAGCATTCCAGATCCTAATCACTCACTGAACCTGCTTCCACCACACTCTCAGACAGTGCATTCCAGATCCTAAACACACACTGAACCTGCCTCCACCACACTCTCAGACAGTGCATTCCAGATCCTAAACACTCACTGAACCTGCCTCCACCACACTCTCAGACAGTGCATTCCAGATCCTAAACACTCACTGAACCTGCCTCCACCACACTCTCAGACAGTGCATTCCAGATCCTAAACACTCACTGAACCTGCCTCCACCACACTCTCAGACAGTGCATTCCAGATCCTAAACACTCACTGAACCTGCCTCCACCACACTCTCAGGCAGTGCATTCCAGATCCTAAACACTCACTGAACCTGCCTCCACCACAATCTCAGGCAGTGCATTCCAGATCCTAAACACTCACTGCGTGAAAAGTTTTTCCTCACGTCGCCATTGGTTCTTTGGCCAATCATCTTAAATCAGTGTCCTCAGGTTCTCAACCCCTCCACCAATGGGAACAGCTTCTCCCTATCTATTCTATCCAGAACCCTCATGATTTTGAACATCCCCTTCAAATCTCCAAGGGGAACAACCTCAGCTTCTCCAATCTATCCTTGTAACTGAAGTTTCTCATCCCTGACCATTCTTGAGTATCTTTCCTGCTTCCTCTCTAATGCCTTCACATCTTTCCTAATGTGTGGTACCCAGAATTGGACAGAATACTCCAGTTGGGGCTGAACCAGAGTTTTGTAAAGGTTTACCATAACTTCCTTGCTTTTGTACTCTATGCCTCTATTTATAAAGCCCAGGATCCTGTATTCCTTTTTAACCACTTTCTGAACCTGCCCTGCCACCTTCAATGATTTGTGCATATATACCCACAGGCCCCAGGTCCCTCTGTTCCTGCACCTCCTTTAGAATTGTATCCTTTATTTTATATTGCCTCTCCTCGTTCTTCCTACCAAAATGTACCACTTCACACTTCCCTGCATTAAATTGTATCTGCCACTTGTCCGTCCATTCCATCAGCCTGTCTATGTCTCACTATCCTCTTCACAGTTCACAATACTTCCAAGTTTTGTGTCATCTACAAATTTTGAAATTGTGCCCTGCACACCCGAGTCTAGGTCATCAATATAGATCAAGAAAAGCAGAGGTCCTAATACTGATCCCTGGGGTACCCTGGGTTTTTACAACAATCGACAATGGTTTCATGGTCACCATTAGACTAGCTTTTAATTCCAGATTTATGAATTGAATTCAAATTTCACCATCTGCCGTGATGGGATTCGAACCAATATCCCCAGAGCATTAGCCTAGGCATCTGGATTACTGGTCCAGTGACATTACCACTACACCACCACCTCCTCGATCAGGACTAGTAATCCAGAGGCCAAGCTAATGCCCTGGGGACATGGGTTCAAATCCCACCACAGCAATTTAAAATTAATCAATTAAATTCAATTAATTACTAAAAAAAATCTGGAATTGAAAGCTAGTCTTAGTAGTGGTGCCATGAAACTATCATTGATAGTTGTAAAAAAAACACACCTGGTTCACGAATGTCCTTTCGGGCAGGAAATCTGCCGTCCTTACTTGGTCTGGCCTACACATGACTCCAGACCCACAGTGGTTGACTCTTAACTGCCCTCTGAAATGGCCACTCTGTTGTTATGGGTAATTAGGCATGGGCAACAAATGCTGGCCTTGTCATCGACGCCCACATCCCATTAAAGAATTAAAAAAGTCCATGTACACCACATCAACCACATTACTGACATCAACCTTCTGTTACCTCATCAAAAAATTCAAATCAAATTAGTTAAATACAACTTGTCCTTAACAAATCTGTGCTGGCTTTCCTTAATTAATCCACATTTGTCCAAGTGGCTGTTAATCTTATCCTGGATTATCATCTCTAAAAGCTTTTCCACCACCGAGGTTAACCTGACTGGCCTGTAGTTGCTGGGTTTCTCCTCATACCCTTTTTTGAACAAGGGTGTAATATTTGCAGTTCTCCACTCTGGCACCACTCCTGTATCTGAGGAGGATTGGAAGATTATGGTCAGTGCCTCCGCAATTTCCACCCTTACTTCCCTCAGTATCCTCGGATGCATCTGATCTAGTCCTGGTGACTTATCAATTTTAAGTACAGACAGCCTTTCTAATACTTCTTCCATTTCAAGTTTTAGCCCATCCAGTTTCTGAGCAACCTTCTCTTTCACTATAACTTTGGAAGCATCTTCTTCCTTGGTAAAGACAGATGCAAAATACTCATTTAGATGCCCTCTGCATCCATATGTACATTTTTTTCATATTTGTTCATGGGATGTGGGCATCGCTGGCCAGGCCAGCATTTATTGCCCATCCCTAATTGCCCTTGAGAAGGTGGTGGTGAGCAGCCTTCTTGAACGCTGCAGTCCATGTGGGGTAGGTATACCCACAGTGCTGTTAGGAAGGGAGTTCCAGGATTTTGATCCAGTGACAGTGAAGGAACGGTGATATAGTTCCAAGTCAGGATGGTGTGTGGCTTGGAGGGGAACTTGCAGGTGGTGGTGTTCCCATGTATTTGCTGCCCTTGTCCTTCTATTTGGTAGAGCTTGCAGGTTTGGAAGATGCTGTCTAAGGAGCCTTGGTGCATTGCTGCAGTGCATCTTGTAGATGGTACACACTGCTGCCACTGTGTGTCGATGGTGGAGGGAGTGAATGTTTGTAGATGAGGTGCCAATCAAGCGAGCTGCTTTGTCCTGGATGGTGTTGAGCTTCCTGAGTGTTGTTGGAGCTGCACCCATCCAGGCAAGTGGAGAGTATTCCATCACACTCCTGACTTGTGCCTTGTAGATGGTGGACAGGCTTTGGGGAGTCAGGAGGTGAGTTACTTGCCGCAGGATTCCTAGCCTCTGACCTGCTCTTGTAGCCACGGTATTTATATGGCTACCCAGTTCAGTTTCTGGTCAATGGTAGCCCCTAGAATGTTGATAGTGGTGGATTCAGCGATGGTAATGCCATTGAATGTCAAGGGGAGATGGTTAGATTCTCTCTTGTTGGAGATGGTCATTGCCTGGCACTTGTGTGGCGCGAATGTTACTTGCCACTTATCAGCCCAAGCTTGGATATTGTCCAGGTCTTGCTGCATTTCTACACGGACTGCTTCAGTATCTGAGGAGTCACGAATGGTGCTGAACATTGTGCAATCATCAGCGAACATCCCCACCTCTGACCTTATGATTGAAGGAAGGTCATTGATGAAGTAGTTGAAGATGGTTGGGCCTAGGACACTACCCTGAAAAACTCCTGCAGTCATGTCCTGGAGTTGAGATGATTGACCTCCAACAACCACAACCATTTTCCTTTGTGCTAGGTATGACTCCAGCCAGCGGAGGGTTTTCCCCGATTCCCATTGACCTCAGTTTTGCTAGGGCTCCTTGATGCCATACTCGGTCAAATGCTGCCTTGATGTCAAGGGCAGTCACTCTCACCTCACCTCTTGAGTTCAGCTCTTTTTACCATGTTTGAACCAAGGCTGTAATGAGGTCAGGAGCTGAGTGGCCCTGGCGGAACCCAAACTGAACGTCACAAAGCAGGTTATTGCTAAGCAAGTGCCGCTTGATGGCACTGTTGATGACACCTTTTATCACTTTACTGATGATTGAGAGTAGGCTGATGGAGTGGTAATTGGCCGGGTTGGACTTGTCCTGCTTTTTGTGTACAGGACATATCTGGGCAATTTTCCACATTGTCGGGTAGATGCCAGTGTTGTAGCTGTACTGGAACAACTTGGCTAGGGGTGCAGCAAGTTCTGGAGCACAGGTTTTCAGTACTATTGCCGGAATATTGTGAGGGCCCATAGCTTTTGCAGTATCCAGTGCCTTCAGTTGTTTCTTGATATCACGCAGAGTGAATCGAATTGGCTGAAGTCTGGCATCTGTGATGCTGGGGACTTCAGGAGGAGGCCGAGATGGATCATCAACTCGGCACTTCTGGCTGAAGATTGTTGCAAATACTTCAGCCTTATCTTTCCACTGATGTGCTGGGTTCCCCCATCATTGAGGATGGGGATATTTGTGGAGCCACCTCCTCCAGTTAGTTGTTTAATTGTCCACCACCATTCACGGCTGGATTTGGCAGGACTGCAGAGCTTAGATCTGATCCGTTGGTTATGGGATCGCTTAGCTCTGTCTATTGCATGCTGCTTTCGCTGTTTGGCATGCAGATAGTCCTGTGACACCTCATTCTGAGGTATGCCTGGTGCTGCTGCTGGAATGCCCTCCTGCACTTTTTTGGTCCCTAATCGGCCCTACTCCTCCTCTTACAACTCTTTTACTATTTATATGCCTATGGAAGGCTTTCGGATTCCCTTTTACATTGGTTGCCATTCTCTTCCCATATTTGCTCTTTGTTTTTCTTATTTCTTTTTTCACTTCCCATCTGAACTTTCTACATTCAGCCTGGTTCTCACTTGTATTATCAACCTGACATTTGTCATACACGTTCTTTCTGTTTATTATTCTTTCATGGGATGTGGGCAACACTAGCAAGGCCAGTATTTGTTACCCATCCCTAATTGCCCTTGACAACTGAGTGGCTTGTTAGGCCATTTCAGAGGACAGTTAAGAAGCAACCACGTTGCTGTGGGTCTGGAGTGACATGTAGGCCAGATCAGGTAAGGACGGCAGATTTCCTTCCCCAAAGGACATTAGTGAACCAGATGGGTTTTTACAACAATGTTAGTTTCACGGCACCATCACTGAGACTAGCTTTCAATTCCAGATTTTTATTCATGAATTGAATTTAAATTCTACCCATTGCTGAGGTGGGATTTGAACCCTGGCATTAGCCTGGGCCTCTGGATTACTAATCCAGTGACATTACCACTATGCCACTGTCTCCTCCATCTGCTTCAGTTTACTCTCTATCTCTGCCATCCAGGGAGCTCTGGCTTTGTTTGCTCTACCTTTCTCCCTATTGCCTCTTTAAAGTAGCCCATTGTTCAGTTATAGTTTTGCCTGCCAATCTTTGATTCCACTTTACCTGAGCCTGATCTATTCCCACCCCATTGAAATTGGTCCTCCTCCAATCAATTGTTTCCACTTGGATTGATCCTTGTCCTTTTCCATAGCTAACCTAAACCTTATGATGCTATGATCACTGTCCCCTAAATGTTCCCCTAGTGACACTTCATTCACTTCACATACCTCATTCCCCAGAACCAAATCCAGCAATGTCTCCTTCCTTGTTGAACTGGAAATATACTGATGTAGAAAATTCTCCTAAACACACTTCAGAAAATCTTCCCTGGTTCTGCCCTTTACACTATTACTATCCCAGTTTATATTAAAGTTCCCCATTGTAAATACTCTATAATTCTTGCACCTCTCTGTAATTTCCTTGCAAATTTGTTCCTCTATATCTTTCCCACTAGTTGGTGGCCTATAGAATACACCCAGTAGTGTAATGGTACCTCTGTGTTTCTTATCTCTAACCAAATAGAATCTGTCCTTGACCCCTCTACACCATCCTTTCTCTCCAATATTGTAATATTCTCCTTCATCAATACTGCTACGCCTCCTCCATTCCTTCCTTCCCTTGTATCCAGGAATATCTAGTATCCAGTCCTGCCCTTTTTTGAGCCAGGTCTCCCATTATCATCACAACATCATATTTCCATGTGGCTACGTGCGCCTGCAGCTCACCAACCTTATTTACCACACTCCACGCACTCACATACATGCACAGTAAACCTAATTTCGACCTTATTACACTTCCTCTTACACTGACCTCACTTAATGCCTTTTCTACTCTAGTGCTTTCTGTCTCTCCCAATTCTTTGTGCATCTTGGTTTTCCTCTCTAATACTATCTCATGGTTCCCATACCCCTGACAAGTTAGTTTAAACCAGACCCAATATCTCCTTATGTGACTTGGTGTTAAATTTTATCTGATGGTGCCTTGGTAGGTGCCATTGCATTATCGGCACGATAGAAATGCAAACTGTTGTTGCTGAATCCCCTACAGAAAACCTTACAATTACTGAGCATGATTTACCGGGTCCAGCAATGAACTTTATCAAACAGTTTACAGCTTTAGCACGGCGGAGTTCTCAATTGCACAGGGTGCCAGCAGATCAGCTGAAAACACAACATTCAAGGTTTCAAACATAGCTAAACAACATTAGATGAGGCTGATTTCATTCCACAGCAAAGTTCATCAACAACTAAACACTACCAAGTCTTAAATTATTTCAAGAAAACTTCAAGAAAGGCTTGAATTCAAACCAGTCTCGTGTTACAGACTAAAATCTAAATAGTGCCTTGTGCCTGATTTGAATTAATAAAATTAAACTCTATTTGAAATTTATGATAGGACTAAGAGCAGCAAGGAGAGTGATCTTGCTTTAATTAAATCCAGGTGACAGGCTGACAACCCATTTGATTGATGCTTGTTTCAAATTTATTCGTTCCAGTGAAAAGCTGTTGGCTTCCAGCAGAGAAACAACAGCTGGGAGAAGTGATCAGCAATCGGTCAAAGGGTCTGTCCTTCATGGATGAGTCAGTATACATAGCAACTTGTCCTTAACAGAATGTGGAATACTTCAGCCTTAATCCCATCTATTACAAATATCTGCAACTGATAGCATGGACATATGGAGCCCTGAAAGGGGCAATGTGTGCATGAAAAAGTGCAGGGTCTGTGGGACACGTCCAGCTCTCCATCTCATCTAGTATTCTGAAAGTTGTGGCTTTCAGTCAAACTCCAGAGACTTCAGAACAAACTCCAGGCTAACACTTCCAGTTCAGCAAAGTCGGAGGGTCAGTACTGAGGGAGTGCTGCACTGTCAGAGGGTCAGTACTGAGGGAGTGCTGCACTGTCAGAGGGTCAGCACTGAGGGAGTGCAGCACTGTCGGAGGGTCAGTACTGAGGGAGTGCTGCACTGTCAGAGGGTCAGCACTGAGGGAGTGCAGCACTGTCGGAGGGTCAGTACTGAGGGAGTGCTGCACTGTCAGAGGGTCAGTACTGAGGGAGTGCTGCACTGTCAGAGGGTCAGCACTGAGGGAGTGCAGCACTGTCGGAGGGTCAGTACTGAGGGAGTGCTGCACTGTCAGAGGGTCAGTACTGAGGGAGTGCTGCACTGTCAGAGGGTCAGCACTGAGGGAGTGCAGCACTGTCGGAGGGTCAGTACTGTGGGAGTGCAGCACTGTCGGAGGTGCTGCATTTCGAATGAGATGTTGAACCAAGGCCTGCTCTGCCCTCTCAGGTAGATGTAATTGATCGCACATCTGCTATTCAAAAGGATCAGGGGTGATCTCCCCGGTATCCTGGTCAATTTCTCTCCCTCAACCTATCTCGTTAAATCAGATTATCTGGTCATTATTGCATTGCTATTTGTGGGATCTTGTTGTGCAACAAATGACTCTCACGTTTCCTACATTGCAAAAGTGACTACACCTCAAAAATACTTCATTGGCTGGAAAGCACTTTGGGTCATTTGAGTTTGGGGATATACAAGTCTTTCTGTCAGTTGAATATTAATTTGTACTTAAATATTATCTCCAGTGGGTTGATGTGTGTTTCCAGCCAGTTAAGGATTCTACATAAGTGGAATAAGTAACAGTCTTTGCTGACAAATGTATAACACAAAGGGCTGAATCTTAGACTCCTCGACATCGGGGGTCATGATGGGGCAGGACGGAAAATTCCTCCGATGGAGGCCCAGCACAGACCTCAACACCGGGAAGGCTTGGCTCCTTTGTGCTCCCATCATCCGTCCCGGAGTGATATTGGTGCCAGTGGCCAGCATTCCAGTCTGGGGATCCGAGGTGGAAAGCTGGTGAGGAGGGCGGAGCAGTGGTTTTCCAATGCGGGAGAGGGTGGAGTGGGTGAAACTCATCCTATTGGTGTAGGGGATGTGGGAAGGGTTACAGTGCACAGTTTATGAACTTTGGTGGGGGGGGAAGGTCAGGTGGGCAGGGGAAGTGTTTTGGGAGGGAGAGGGCAAGTAATGCATGGTTATTGGGGGTGGAGTGAGAGAGGGGCAAATGAAATGTTTTTAAAATTTTTTGTATCCTCTTTAAATATTTAAATTAAGTGGAAGTGCTCGAAGCCCTTTAAAAATGGTGCCAGTGCCTGTGCCGTTGCCGGGGACGGACCGCCTGCACCCCCACGGCATCAGGGTGAGCAGTCCACCCCACCATTCAAATGAGCCGTTGCGCTGAATATTGTTGCAGCTCCATGAAGTGTGGGCCGCGGACACAGACTGCCAATGTTTACATCCATCACTGTGCCAGAAACTTCAGCTCAAACCGTTAGTTTTATTCTGCTTCCTGCTCTCAGTCTCACACTGCTGGCACATGATAAAGTAAAGCAGCACAGAGGCACTGACCACCCACACTGACTGACCACCCGCACTGACTGACCGCCCGCACTGACCGCCCACACTGACTGACCGCCCGCACTGACCGCCCACACTGACTGACCGCCCGCACTGACCACCCACACTGACTGACCGCCCGCACTGACCGCCCACACTGACTGACCGCCCGCACTGACCACCCACACTGACTGACCGCCCGCACTGACCGCACTGACTGACCGCCCACTCCTGTTCTGGTTATAATATCAGCACAAATCTGGAACGTGCTGTCTGAAAGGGCGATGGAAACTGATTCAATAGTAACTTTCAAAAGGGAATTGGATAAATAGTTGATATAGAAATTCGCATGGCTTTGGGGAAAGAGCAGGGCAGTTAGTTCTATCAAGAAGCCAGTGCACACACAATTCGATGATATCCTATGATAGCTTTCATTTCCAATTCCTTTTTCAATGATATTCCAATCTCTGCCTCTAATAACCATTTTTCTAATAACACTGTTTGTGAAAACATTTCTGCTCGCTTGTAAACATTTGTGACAGTTGCTTTTTCAACCCTGATATACATGAGGAAACTGTTTAACCCCAGCTCATTGCAGTCAGGACTCGCCCATGACTCATCCATTCCATTATGTCCTTTGGAATAGTTACAGCTCTGTGTTGAAATCTTTCAGCATTTATATAACATCCAATAATTTTGTGTATTTAGGTTTGTCGTTATCAGATGTGTTTAATATGAAGCAGAGTCTGTGGAAATCTCCGGAGAACTGACCTGGATTTCTAAAGACATGGAACACTAACAGGCAGGCAGTTCACTCAGTACCATTATCGAGTTCCGACCCTTTCTCAAAGCTCAGTTTCTGATTTTAAAAGGTGCTGGTGAAATGCAAGCTGTTGTTATATTATCCAGCATATAAAAGGCTACAGCAGGGCTCCACCTGGATCCTGCTGTCTCCAATGAAGTGAGTCCAGCTCTCTTCACACCTCAGTTACCCAAATGTTGGAATTACTCGATCTCACTTTCCAAATCACCTCAATACACCATGTTTCTGAAGATCGTGTCGAAAATTATACACAGTATTCCAAATTTGACCTCACCTCAGACCTCTATCATTTAACCCATATCTTTAGAAGTTTGCTTAGATTTGTAGAGTCATAGAGTTATACAGCACAGAAACAGGCCCTTCGGCCCATCGTGTCCATGCTGGCCATCAAGCACCTATCTATTCTAATCCCATTTTCCAGCACTTGTCTTGTATGCTCTGGCATTTCAACTGCTCATCTAAATACTTCTTAAATGTTGTGAGGGTTCCTGTCTCTACCACCCCTTCAGGCAGTGTGTTCCAGATTCCAACCACCCTCTGGGTGAAAACATTTTTCCTCAAATCCCCTCTAAATCTCCTGCCCCTTACCCTAAATCTATGCCCCCTGGTTATTGACACATCCGCTAAGGGAAAAAGTTTCTTCTAACCTATTATATCCTATCTATGCCCCTGACAATTTTGTATACCTCAAGCAGGTTCCCCCTCAGCCTTCTCTGCTCGAAGGAAAACAACCCTAACCTATCCAGTCTCTTCATAGCTGAAATGCTCCAGCCCAGGCAACATAGAAACATAGAAAAATAGGAGCAGGAGTAGGCCATTCGGCCCTTCGAGCCTGCACCACCATTCAATACGATCATGGCTGATCATCCAAACTCAGTATCCTGTTCCCGCTTTCTCCCCCTATCTCTTGTTCACATTAGCCCTAAGAACTATATCTAACTCTTTCTTGAATATATTTAATGATTTGGCCTCAACCTCTTTCCATGGTAGAGAATTCCACAGGTTCACCACTCTCTGGGTGAAGAAATCTCTTCTCATCTCAGTCCTAAGTGGCTTACCCCTTATCCTTAGACTGTGACCCCTGGTCCTAGACTCCCCCACCATCGGGAACATCCTTCCTGCATCCAGTCTGTCCAGTCCTGTTAGAATTTTATAGGTTTCTATGAGATCCCCTCTCATTCTTCTAAACTCTAGTGAATACAAGCCTAATCGATCCAATCTCTCTTCATATGTCAGTCCTGCCATCCCAGGAATCAGTCTGGTAAATCTTCACTGCACTCCCTCCATAACAATAACATCCTTCCTCAGATAAAGAGACCAAAACTGCACACAATATTCCAGATGTGGTCTCACCAAGGCCTTGTATAACTGCAGCAAGACATCCTTGCTCCTGTACTCGAATCCTCTCGCTATGAAGGCCAACATACCACTTGCCTTCTTAACTGCCTGCTGCACCTGCATTCTTGCTTTCAGTGACTGGTGCACAAGGACACCCAGGTCTCGCTGCACCTCCCCCTTTCCCAATCTATCGCCATTCAGATAATAATCTGCCTTTCTGTTTTTGCCACCAAAGTGGATAACCTCACATTTATCCACATTATACTGCATCTGCCATGTATTTGCCCACTCATTCAACCTGTCCAAATCACACTGGAGCTTCTCTGCATCCTCCTCACAGCTCACACTCCCACCCAGCTTTGTGTTGTCTGCAAACGTGGATATATTACATTTAATTCCCTCATCTATATCATTAATATATATTGTGAATAGCTGGGGTCCTAGCACCGATCCCTGCAGTACCCCACTAGTCACTGCCTGTCACTCAGAAAAAGACCCATTTATTCCTACTCTTTGTTTCCTGTCTGCCAACCAGTTCTCTATCCATGTCAGTACCTTACCCCCAATCCCATGTGCTTTAATTTTGCACGCTAATCTCTTATGTGGGACCTTATCGAAAGCCTACTGAAAGTCCAAATACACCACATCCACTGGTTCTCCCTTATCTATTCTACTGGTTACATCCTCAGAAAATTCCAGTAGATTTGTCAAGCATGATTTCCCTTTTGTAAATCCATGTTGAAATTTCCGATCCTGTCATTGTTTTCCAAGTGCTCTGCTATTACATCTTTTATAATGGACTCCAGCATTTTCCCCACTACTGATGTCAGGCTAACTGGTCTATAATTCCCTGTTTTCTCTCTACCTCCTTTTTTAAATAGTGGGGTTACATTAGCTACCCTCCAATCTGTTGGAACTGTTCCAGAGTCTATAGAATTTTGAAAAATGAACAGCAATGCATCTACTATTTCTAGGGCCACTTCCTTAAGTATTCTGGGATGTAGATTATCAGGCCCTGGGGATTTATCGGCCTTCAATCCCATCAATTTCCCTAACACCATTTCCCTACTAATACTGATTTCATACAGTTGCTCCTTCTCACTAGACCCTATGTTCCCAACATTTCTGGGAGGTAATTTGTGTCCTCCTTTGTGAAGACAGAACCAAAGTATGTATTTAACTGGTCTGCCATTTCTTTGTTCCCATTATAAATTCCCCCGTTTGACTGTAAGAGACCCACATCCTGGTGAATCTCCTCTGCACCCCCTCCACTGCAATCACATCCTTCCTATAGTGTGGTGACCAGAAATGTACACAGTACTCCAGCTGTGGCCTAACTAGCGTTTTATACAGCTCAATCATAACCTTCCTGCTCTTATATTCTATGCCTCGGCTAATAAAGGCAAGTATCCCATATGCCTTCCTAACCACCTTATCTACCTGTGCTGCTGCCTTCAGTGATCTATGGACAAGTACACCAAGGTCCTTCTGTACTTCCTAGGTTCCTACCATCCATTGTATATTCCCTTGTCTTGTTAGTCCTCCCAAAATGCATTACCTCACACCTTTCAGGATTAAATTCCATTTGCCACTGCTCTGCCCATCTTACCAGCCCATCTACATCGTCCTGTAATCTAAGGCTTTCCTCCTCACTATTTACAACATTAACTATTTGACATTAACTAAACATTTTCAACAAATAATCAGTAACCATAGCCAAATCCCCACCTTTTCCAGCTCCGATGAACACCCTCTCATGGTATACATTCCCTCTTCCAATTTGTATTTATCCAGATTAAAACACAGTTCTAGCAACTACAGGCCAGTGAGTTTAACATCAGTGATGGGTAAGGTTTTAGAAACAATAATCAGGGAAAATATCAACACACACTTGGAAAGGTTTGAATTAATTAAGGATAGCCAACATGGATTTGTAAAAGGCAGATCATGCTTGACTAATTAATTGAATGTTTAATGAACTAAGAGAAGGTTGATGAAGGGAAGTTCGCAGATGACACAAAACTAGGTGGGAATGTGTGTTGTGAGGAAGATGCAAAGTGGCTTCAAGGGGATTTGCACAGACTTAGTGAGTGGGCAGGAACGTGGCAGATGGAATATAATGTGGAAAAATGTGAGGTTATCCACTTTGGTAGGAGGAACAGATGTGCAGAGTATTTCTTAAATGGTAGGAGATCAGAAAATGTAGATGTACAAAGGGACCTGGGTGTCCTTGTCAATAAGTCACTGAAAGTTAACATGCAGGTGTAGCAAGCAATTAAGAAGGCTAATGGTATGTTAGCCTTTATCGCAAGAGGATTTGAGTACAGGAGTAGTGAAGTCTTGCTTTAGTTATATAGAAACTTGGTTAGACAGCACCTGGAGTAGTGTGCGCAGTTTTGGTCCCCTTGCCTTTGGAAGGATATTATTGCCATAGAGGGAGTGCAATGAAGATTTACCAGACTTGTTCCCGGGATGGTGGGACTGTCCTATGGAGAGAGATTGGGGAAACTGGGCCTGTATTCTCTCGAGTTTCAAAGAATGAGAGGTGATCTCATTAAAACCTACAAAATATTTAAAGGGATAGACAGGGTAGATGCAGGTAAGATGTTTCCCCTGGTTGGGGAGTCTAGAACCAGGGGACATAATTTCAAAATAAGGGGGAAGCCACTTAGGACAGAGATGAGGAGAAATTTCTTTACTCAGAGAGTTGTGAATCTTTGGAATTCTCTACCCCAGAGGGCTGTGGAAGCTCAGTCATTGAGTATGTTTAAAGTAGAGATTGACAGATTTCTGAATAGGAATGACATAAGGGGATGTGAGGATAGTGTGGGGAAAAAGGCATTGAAGTGGATGGATCAGCCATGACCATATTGAATGGTAGGGCAGGCTCGATGGGCTGAATGGCCTACTCCTGCTCCTATTTCCCATCCCTAATTGCCTTTGAACTGAGTGGCTCGCTAGGCCATTTCAGAGAGCAGTTAAGAATCAACCACATTGCTGTGGTTCTGGAGTCACATATAGACCAGATTTCCTTCCCTAAAGGATATTATAATGGGTTGCTATAACAATAGCTGTACAGTCACCATTCAACTAGCTTGTAGTTCCAGATTTTAATTAATTGAATTCAAATTTCACCATCGGCTTTGTTGGGATTTGAACCTATGTCCACAGAGCTTTAGTATGGGCTTCTGGATTGCTTGTCCAGTGACATTACCACTACACCATGGCCTCCCCAACTCTGTGCCCTCTGTTTACTGATGCCCACCACCAATGGAAACGCTTTCTCCGTAGTTACTCGATCAAAACCATTCATGATTTTGAAAACTTTGATTAAATTTCCCTCCTTCCCGTCTCTGCTCCAAGGAGAACAATCCCAGCTTCTCCAGTCTCTCCACATAACTGAAGTCCATCATCCCTGGGACCATTCTAGTAAATCTCCTCCGCACCCTCTCCAAGGCCTTGACATCCTTCCTAAAGTGTGATGTCCAGAACTGGCTACAATATTCCAGCTGCAGCCTAACCAGTGATTTATGAAGGTTTACTATAACTTCCTTGCTTTTCGGTATTCATCCCAATCTTTTCAATTCCTACAGATGAAACATATCACTACAACTTAACTGGGCAAGGAAGCAAAGGAGTGAAATGTGGAGAAGGGAAGATAAAAGATGAGGAAAGGAAAGAGTGAAACTTGATTCACTCAGATGTAATCTTGCCTCCAACTGCATGAGAGGAGAATGTTAACTAGATATCTGGGACAACCAAGGTCACGCTGAGGGTATCCAGGGATATGGGAGGTCATCAGTTGCATGTAAGAATTTTGTTTGAAATTTTAGAAGGACAAATACTCAGTGAAACCCTTTGGATAGTTTATTGCTAAAAAATTCATTAACCTGAGGAGCTATGAAAATATCAGTGCGGTCGACTTGTGAGGGTGAGAGACATTCGACACCATTTCAATAATAGAACAGTTTCCAATGGCAGGGATCTCCCAAAATGAACTGCTTCCCTGTTGCTACTATATCGGCCCCTCCAACCAGGACATGGAGACCCGCCCAAGGCTCATTCAAGGGTAGATCACAAACACAATTTTCAAACAATATTAGCACAAAGTTGACTGTGCTGTTCGGGGTGGATGCAGAGGGTTGTGAATCTTTGAAATTCTCCACTCGAGGACTGTGGATGCTCAGTTGTTTAATACATTTAAGGTTGGGATAGATAGATTTTTGGTTTCTCAGGGAATCGGGGGATATAGGGAGCGGGCGGGAAAGTGGAGTTGAATCTAAGATCGGCCTTGATCTAGTTGAATGGTGGAGCAGGCTCGAGGGGCTGAATGGTCAACTCCTGCTTCTATTTCTTATGTTCTTATTATTATAATAAAGGATAGTTCTTTAATTCACAAACTGTGAATCACCACAGACATGCAGAAGGTCCCTTAAGAACATAAGAAATAGAAGACCACTCTCCACATCCCTTGGTTCCCTGAGAGAGCAAAAATCTGTCTATCTCAGCCTTAAATATATTCAATGATGGAGCATCTACAACCCTCTGGGGTAGAGAATTCCAAAGATTCACAACCCTTTGAGTCCTAATTGATCAACCCCTTATTCTGGTACTGTGCCCTTGTGTTCTAGATTCCCCAGCCAGGGGAAACTCCTTTCAGTGTCTACCCAGTCAAGCCCCTTCAGAATCTTCGCCTGTTTCAATGAGATCACCTCTCATTCTTCTAAACTCTTGTGTGATTGTCTTGAAGAGTGATGTCCCTTTAACATCTTAGTATGCTGGTGAGCTGAGTACCAGGATGCAGTCATGTCAGTCTCACTCTGCTACTGTAACACTCAGAGGAAGGTCTTGTAAATAGTTAGCTCTGCACTGTATATACTTGTTAGCTGTTAATAAACCTGTTTGAGATCTTCAATCAACTGGACTCCACGCATTTCATATTTGTTGCATCAGACCACATAAAAAGCTTCTCATTACAAACTCCAGGGAGTATAGGCCCAATTTACTTAGCCTTTCATCACAGGACAACCACTCATCACAGGGACCAATAACAGGAGTGACTAATTATTAAAAGATTTTATCAATTTGTTGGTGTAATAATTTCTCAAATTTAGATCAAATTTTATAATCATAATTCAAGTTTTGGAAGAGACAACTTTGCATCGACACAAAACTTCCTCACACCTCTCAGCTGTGTTGCTGACCATCTCACAAGGTAGGACCCTGGTTTAGTGTCTCAGCTGAAGGATGGCCTCTCCAGCAATCACATTCCTAAATACAGACTACACTTTGTGCACTAGGCCTACAGTGCAAATTGAACTCCTGACCATCTGATTCCAAGCCAGGAGGTGATACTGAATGCCTACGTTTCCAGCAATTTGTTTCAAACTGTAAATCTGTATAATCCCAGAGCTTTAAACTTTGCAAGGTTAACATGTCAGAATCACATCAGTAATTCAGAGACACTAAGTGCAAGACCCTGAACAATGTACATTGGTTTTAAATGCTGCTTTGTAGTTAGTGGGTATAGTTGACCATTCATCTCAAATCTGAGACATTTCAGAGCCACTCACTTTGTCTTTCAGGTTTATTGAATTTTATTTGGTAAAGCCTACTTTTTAATCCTTAAAACACAAACAAGCGCTGGCCCTGTTGATTCACACCAGCAACAGTCAGCTCACTGCCTCAGTTTAACAACCTTCTGATTGGCTGTTAACAATTCTCAATCCATTGTAGTATATTACCCCCATTCCCATGTGCTCCAATTTTGTTACTAACCTCCTGTGTGGAACCTTATCAAAAGCCTTCTGAAAATCCAAATACACCACATCCACTGGTTCTCTGTTATCTATGCTACAAGTAACGTCCTCAAAAAACTAACAAGTTTGTCAAAAATGATTTCCCTTTCACAAATCCATGTTGACTCTGCCCATTCGTATCATTATTTTCCAAGTGGCTAGTTATCTCATCCTTTATAATAGATTCTAACATTTTCCCTACTAACGGCAAACTAACAGGTCTGTAGTTCTCCGTTCTATCTCTTGTTCCCTTCTTAAATATTGGGGTTACATTTGCTACTTTCCAGTCTGCAGGAACCCTTCCAGAATCTATAGAATTTTGAAAGATAACCACCATTTACTATCTCTATAGCCACCTCCTTCAATACTCTGGGATGTAGCTCATCTGGTCCAGGGGATTTATCAACTTTCAATCCAATTAATTTTTCAAGTACTATCTCTTTATTGATACTAGTTACTTTCAGTTCCTCATTTTTACAAGTCCCTTGGTTCCCTTGTATTTTTGGGAGATTTTCTGTGTCTTAGAGTCATAGAGCTATACAGCACAGAAACAGGCCTTTTGGCCCATCGTGTCTGTGCCAGCGATCAAGCACCTATCTATTCTATCTCATTTTCCAGCACTTGGCCCGTAGCCTTGTATGCTCTGGCGTTTCAAGTGCTCATCTAAATACTTCTTAAATGTTGTGAGGGTTCCTGTCTCTACCACCTCTTCAGGCAGTGTGTTCCAGATTCCAACCACCCTCCATGAAGTCAGACGCAAAGTAATTGTTTAGTCTCTCCGCCATTTACTCATTCTCCACCACAAACTCTCCTGTCTCCGCCTGCAATGGACCCACATTTGTCCTTGCTAATTGTTTCCTTTTCACATACCTAAAGAAGCTTTCACAGTCTGCTTTTATGTTTCTAGTTAGCTTATATTCACAATCTGTTTTCCTTTTCAGTTTCTTGGTCCTCCTTTGTTGGACTCTGCTCCCACTCCTTGGGCTTATCGCTTTTTCTGGTGAACTTATAAGCCACTTCCTTTGACCTGATGCAATCTTTAACTTCTTTCACCTTTCCTGTTGGTTCTTTGTGTCTTAGGGGAATGTATATTTGTTGTAAACTGTGTAATACTTCTTTAAATACTAGCTATTGTCTGTCTACCGTCAAATCTTTAAATGTATTCTCCCAAACCACCATAGCCAACTTGCCCCTTATACCTTCATAGTTTCCTTCATTTGGATTTAAGACCCTAGTTTCAGAATGAACTATATCTCCTTCAAGATTAATGTAGAATTCTGTCATAGTGTGGTCACTATTTCCTAATGGCTCCTTTACAGCAAGGTTATTAATTCTCATTGCATAATACTAAATCTAAAATACCCCAATCCCTAATTGGTTCTTCAACATACTGCTCCAGAAATCCATCTCATACACCCTCCAGGAATTCATCCTCCACAGCATTAGTGCTGATTAGGTTTACCCAATCTATATGTAAATTGAAGTCACCTATGATTACTGTATTTCCCATGCTACTGATTCATACTGTGCCCAATATTATCACTATAAACAACTCCCACCAATGTTTTCTGCCCCGTGCTGTTTCTTAGCTCCACCCAAACTGATGCTACATCTTGCTCCTTTGCTCTAAGATCCTCTCTCACTAATGTACTGATCCCTTCCTGTATTAACAGCACTATTCCACCTCCTTTTCCCCTCCGCCTATCTCTCCTAAATGACAAATATCCCTGAATATTCACTTCCTAGTCCTGCTCACCCTGTAACCATGTCTGTGTAATGGCAATTCGATCATACCCATTTACCTCTATTTGAGCTTTCAAATCATCTACCTTGGTTCGAGTGCTGCGTGCTTTCAGATAGAGTGCCCTTAACTTTGTCTTAGCATTATTCCTCATTCCAATCCTATTTGACGTTTGCCTTCATCTTGTCTGCCTTCCAATTTTGCTTGCCATTTTTCTACTTCCTGTTACCAGTTTTGCTTCCCTCCAATCTGAGCTCCCACTTAGCTTCCCAACCCCCTGACAATCGAGTTTAAACCCTCCCCAACGGCACTAGCAAATCTCCCTGTGAGGATGTTATTCCCAATCATGCCAAGGTGCAACCCATCCATCTTGTACACGTCCCACCTACCCCAGAACAGATCCCAATACCTCCAGAAATCTGATGCCCTCCCTCCTGCACCAACTCTCCAGCCATGTGTTAAGTTGCTTAATCCTCCTATTCCTATCCTCACTAGCACATGGCACTGGGAGTAATCCTGAGATTACTGCAATTGAGGTCCTGCTTTTTCATTTCTTTCCTAACTCCTTAAACTCTGCTTTCAGGACCTCATCCCTCTTCTTACCTATGTGGTTGGTACCAATGTGGAACGTGGTGGTCACCCATTGTCTGTGGCAATGAAGGTGACCTTGGTGCTCAGCTTTTTCACACCAGGATCGTTCCAGGAATCCTCTGGAGACATTTGTAAGATCTCTCAGTCAGGCACTCAGCACTACATCAAGCAGGTAATGGATGCCTTGTTCAAGAGGACAGCGGAATGCATGAGGTACCACACCAACCCTGGCCAGTCAGCCAACCGGGCGATCCGATTCAGCGCCATTGCTGGATTCCCTCAGGTCCAGCAGGTCTAGACTGCACATATGCTTTTGGTCATCAAGGTGCTCTCAGAGCAGCCAGGAGCCTTCATGAACAGGAAGGGATTCCACTCCCTCAATGTTCAAATTGTTTGCGACTACTCCAAAAGGATCCTCCAGGTGCATGCAAGGTTCCCAGGAGGAGACAGTACCAGGTACCTCAACTGTTTACACCACCCAAGCACCTTGGTGGATGGATCTTGGGTGACAAGGGGTATCCACTAAAGACATAGTTGCTATTACCAGTGCGGATCCCAAACACTGAAGCAGAGGAAGCATAAAACTGCTGCAATGTGACTACAAGGGAGACCATTGAGCAGGCCTCTGAAAATGCTGTTTCGATGCTTTTATTTTTTTATTCTTTCATGGGATGTGGGCATCACTAGCAAGGCCAGCATTTATTACCCATCCCTAATTGCCCTTGACAACTGAATGGCTTGTTAGGCCACTTCAGAGGGTAGTTAAGAAGCAACCACATTGCTGTGGGTCTGGAGTCACATGTAGGCCAGACCAGGTAAGGATGGCAGATTTCCTTCCCTAAAGCACATTAGTGAACCAGTTGTTTTGTTTTTACAACAATCAATGATAGTTTAATGGCACCATCACGGAGACTAGCTTTCAATTCCAGAATTTTACTAATTAATTGAATTTAAATTCCACCAGTTGCCGTGGTGGGATTTGAACCCATGTCCCCCGGGCATTATTGTGTCCTACTCTACCATTACAATCAGGCCGGGGGACCAACCCTGGTTCAATGAAGAGTGCAGGAGGGCATGCCAGGAGCAGCACCAGGTATACCTCAAAATGAGGTGTCAACCTGGTGAAGCTACAACCCAGGACTACTTGTGTGCTAACCAGTGGGTGCAGCATGCAATAGACAGAGCTAAACGATCCCATAACCAATGGCTCAGATCCACCGCACAGGCGTCGGCACCATTTTTAAAGGGCTTTAAGACCTTACAATTAATTTTAATTTTTAAAGGCAAAACATATTTGATTTTCATTAAATATAAAAGTAAGTCATTGTGGCTCTTCCCCAACCTCCCCTTTGGTCATTTTATTGCCTGAAATGACCATCAATTGATTTCTCAAATACCCAAACGTCCCCCCCACAACCTTCTAACATCTGGCCTCTAACCCCTTCCCACCATTCACACAACCAATTACATTTGTTTTTCCCCGCTCCTCCACCCCTCTCACTCTGTAGTTTTTCTTCCTCCTCCCTCCCCACCAGCTTCTCGCCTCGGAACTCCGTGTGTTCCAAAGGCCGAACGGAGGCCGTAAAATCGGCGTTTGTTCAGCAGATAAGTTATTTTGAATCTATTTAGTGCCAATCTGCATATCGAGATGAAGGTCCCGCCACCAGGCGGTGGGGGGGGGGTGGGGGGGGTGCGGGGGTGGGGGCCGCACCGAGGTCCCGCCGCTGCTGGTAATATGTGGCGATGTCACAGGTTGGGGTGAGTCTCTCCCCGACGTATTTTAACCGCGCCCGCGCCGTGACCAGTGGTATCAAGGGGCCAGTAAAATTCAGCCCATTAACTCTATTTCACTCTCTTGCTGCATTCTGTTACACTGCCATTTCCTGGGCACTTCTGTGAAAGCAAATTGATCACCAGCAAAATGAGAAATATTCCTTAACTCCAGCCGGTGCACAGAAATGAGTCCAACACTCACTGACACCTCTGTTCTCCTTGCCTCTTGCTCACATCTCCATGTCTCCTCCACTTCAATCCAGTTTTCCAACAGGATGTGGGAAATTCACTGGAAACAATTCAGCTCCAAACAGCCAACTTTTCAACCTGTCTATGAGACCAAACAGCACAGGATCTGATTTAATCCTCCAGGGACGGAGAGAAATCACAGGAAACATTCCTCCTGCTCAAACACATCAAATTCCAAATTCTTTGGGGAATGTAATAGGTTTCCTTCTCCAATTAGAAAGACTTAATGACTCTGTAGTTTGTGTTAGGAACTGTTAGCGGTCTCCAAGAGTTAGATTCTATCTTAAATAAACACTGCAGAAAACTACTTGACTGTTAGTCCTGTGAACCAGGTTACAAACTCACCCACCAAAATTCGAGAGTGTTAATTTTCATCCTTTCTTCAGTCAGGTCTTGGAAAGCTGAAGTTTTCAGAGGCTGGAGACGTGGGAGACCAGCCAGTGTGTGTTGGAAATTTCAAATCTAACAAAGGCATGGACAAGCGGTGGAGACATTAAAGGTGGTGCTTTTAGTGATTGGAATATAGGAGTATAGGAACAGCTGTAGGCCATTCAGCCCATCGAGCCTGCTCTGCCATTCAATATGATCATGACTGATCATCCACTTCAGTTACTCCACTGAGCAAATATGGAGTCAGAAACAGATCTAGCAATGCAAAACTGGGCATCCATGAGGCGCTGTGGGTCATCAGCAGCAGCAGAATTGTACTCAACCACAATCTGTAACCTCATGGCCCGGCATATCCTCCACTCTACCATTACTATCAAGCCAGGAGACCAACCCTGGTTCAATGAAGAGTGCAGGAGGGCATGCCAGGAGCAGCACCAGGCATACCTCAAAATGAGGTGTCAATCTGGTGAAGCTACAACACAGGACTATCTGCGCGCCAAACTGCGTAAGCAGCATGCGATAGACAGAGCTAAGTGATCCCATAACCAACGGATCAGATCTAAGCTCTGCAGTCCTGCCACACCCAGCCGTGAATGGTGGTGGACAATTAAACAACTAACTGGAGGAGGTGGCTCCACAAATATCCCCATCCTCAATGATGGGGGAGCCCAGCACATCAGTGCGAAAGATAAGGCTGAAGCATTTGCAACAATCTTCAGCCAGAAGTGCCGAGTTGATGATCCATCTCGGCCTCCTCCTGAAGTCCCCAGCATCATAGATGCCAGACTTCAGCCAATTCGATTCACTCCGCGTGATATCAAAAAACGACTGAAGGCACTGGATACTGCAAAGGCTATGGGCCCTGACAATATTCCGGAATTAGTACTGAAGACCTGTGCTCCAGAACTTGCCGCACCCCGCGCCAAGCTGTTCCAGTACAGCGACAACACTGGCATCTACCCGGCAATGTGGAAAATTGCCCAGGTATGTTCTGTACGCAAAAAGCAGGACAAGTCCAACCCGGCCAATTACCGCCCCATCAGTCTACTCTCAATCATCAGTAAAGTGATGGAAGGTGTCATCAACAGTGTCATCAAGCGGCACTTGCTTAGCAATAACCTGCTCAGTGACGCTCAGTTTGGGTTCCACCAGGGACACTCAGCTCCTGACCTCATTACAGCCTTGGTTCAAACATGGACAAAACAGCTGAACTCAAGAGGTGAGGTGAGAGTGACTGCGCTTAGAACAAAGAACAAAGAAAATTACAGCACAGGAAAAGGCCCTTCGGCCCTCCAAGCCTGCGCCGATCCAGATCCTCTACCTAAACATGTCGCCTATTTTCTAAGGGTCTGTATCTCACTACTTCCTGCCCATTCATGTATCTGTCTAGATACATCTTAAAAGACGCTATCGTGCCCGCGTCTACCACCTCCGCTGGCAACGCGTTCCAGGCACCCACCACCCTCTGCGTAAAGAACTTTCCACGCATATCCCCCCTAAACTTTTCCCCTCTCACTTTGAACTCGTGACCCCTAGTAATTGAATCCCCCACTCTGGGAAAAAGCTTCTTGCTATCCACCCTGTCTATACCTCTCATGATTTTGTACACCTCAATCAGGTCCTCCCTCAACCTCCGTCTTTCTAATGAAAATAATCCTAATCTACTCAACCTCTCTTCATAGCTAGCGCCCTCCATACCAGGCAACATCCTGGTGAACCTTCTCTGCACCCTCTCCAAAGCATCTACATCCTTTTGATAATGTGGCGACCAGAACTGTACGCAGTATTCCAAATGTGGCCGAACCAAAGTCCGATACAACTGTAACATGACCTGCCAACTCTTGTACTCAATACCCCGTCCGATGAAGGAAAGCATGCCGTATGCCTTCTTGACCACTCTATTGACCTGCATTGCCACCTTCAGGGAACAGTGGACCTGAACACCCAAATCTCTCTGTACATCAATTTTCCCCAGGACTTTTCCATTTACTGTATAGTTCACTCTTGAATTGGATCTTCCAAAATGCATCACCTCGCATTTGCCCTGATTGAACTCCATCTATCATTTCTCTGCCCAACTCTCCAATCTATCTATATTCTGCTGTATTCTCTGACAGTCCCCTTCACTATCTGCTACTCCACCAATCTTAGTGTCGTCTGCAAACTTGCTAATCAGACCACCTATACTTTCCTCCAAATCATTTTTGCATATCACAAACAACAGTGGTCCCAGCACGGATCCCTGTGGAACACCACTGGTCACACGTCTCCATTTTGAGAAACTCCCTTCCACTGCTACTCTCTGTCTCCTGTTGCCCAGCCAGTTCTTTATCCATCTAGCTAGTACACCCTGGATCCCATGCGCCTTCACTTTCTCCATCAGCCTACCATGGGGAACCTTATCAAACGCCTTACTGAAGTCCATGTATACGACATGAGAGAGGGGAGCGGGTGAGAGTGATCGACAGAGAGAGGGGAGGGGGTGAGAGTGATAGACAGAGAGAGGGGAGGGAGTGAGAGTGATAGACAGAGAGAGGAGAAGGGGCATTGGGGGGGAGAGAGATTAACACAGAGAAGAGAGAGAGGGACAGATTGCAGGGGGAGGGAGGCTGATTGTGGGGAGAGATTGTGACAGCTTTGCTTAGGAAGACCAGGGAGCTGAGGCTCAACTCCAGCTGGCCCACAAGCTGTGCTGGAAAGGCTCTGTCCTGCTGGTTCTTGCCCTTCTCACCAACTCCCCTCCCCAACACTCCCACAACTTCAACACAGGCCCTGGAAACCTCTGCTGGTGCTGCACTGGTTTAAATTTAAAGGTTAATAAAACTCAATTGCTGCAATATCTAGCTGTGCAGTGCAGCACTCCCTCAGTACTGACCCTCTGACAGTGCAGCACTCCCTCAGTACTGACCCTCTGACAGTGCAGCACTCCCTCAGCACTGACCCTCTGACAGTGCAGCACTCACTCAGTACTGACCCTCCGACAGTGCAGCACTCCCTCAGTACTGACCCTCTGACAGTGCAGCGCTCCCTCAGTACTGACCCTCTGACAGTGCAGCACTCCCTCAGTACTGACCCTCTGACAGTGCAGCACTCCCTCAGTACTGACCCTCTGACAGTGCAGCACTCCCTCAGTACTGACCATCTGACAGTGCAGCACTCCCTCAGTACTGACCCTCTGACAGTGCAGCACTCCCTCAGTACTGACCATCTGACAGTGCAGCGCTCCCTCAGTACTGACCCTCTGACAGTGCAGCACTCCCTCAGTACTGACCCTCCGACAGTGCAGCACTCCCTCAGTACTGACCCTCCGACAGTGCAGTACTCCCTCAGTACTGACCCTCCGACAGTGCAACACTCCCTCAGTACTGACCCTCCGACAGTGCAGCACTCCCTCAGTACTGACCCTCTGACAGTGCAGCGCTCCCTCAGTACTGACCCTCTGACAGTGCAGCACTCCCTCAGTACTGACCCTCCGACAGTGCAGCACTCCCTCAGTACTGACCCTCCGACAGTGCAATACTCCCTCAGTACTGACCCTCTGACAGTGCAACACTCCCTCAGTACTGACCCTCCGACAGTGCAGCACTCCCTCAGTACTGACCCTCCGACAGTGCAGTACTCCCTCAGTACTAACCCTCCGACAGTGCAACACTCCCTCAGTACTGACCCTCCGACAGTGCAGCACTCCCTCAGTACTGACCCTCCAACAGTGCAGCATTCCCTCAGTACTGACCCTCCAACAGTCCAGCACTCCCTCAGTACTGACCCTCCGACAGTGCAGCACTCCCTCAGTACTGATCCTCCGACAGTGCAGCACTCCCTCAATACTGACCCTCCGACAGTGCAGCACTCGCTCAGTACTGACCCTCTTACAGTGCAGCACTCCCTCAGTACTGACCCTCCGACAGTGCAGGACTCTCTCAGTACTGACCCTCCGACAGTGCAGCACTCTCTCAGTACTGACCCTCAGACAGTGCAGTACTCCCTCAGTACTGACCCTCCGACAGTGCAACACTCCCTCAGTACTGACCCTCCGACTGTGCAGCACTCCCTCAGTACTGACCCTCTGACAGTGCAGCACTCCCTCAGTACTGACCCTCTGACAGTGCAGCACTCCCTCAGTACTGACCCTCCGACAGTGCAGCACTCCCTCAGTACTGACCCTCTGACAGTGCAGCGCTCCCTCAGTACTGACCCTCTGACAGTGCAGCATTCCCTCAGTACTGACCCTCTGACAGTGCAGCACTCCCTCAGTACTGAACATCTGACAGTGCAGCACTCCCTCGGTACTGACCCTCTGACAGTGCAGCACTCCCTCAGTACTGACCCTCCGACAGTGCGGCACTCCCTCAGTACTGACCCTCCGACAGTGCAGTACTCCCTCAGTACTGACCCTCCGACAGTGCAACACTCCCTCAGTACTGACCCTCCGACAGTGCAGCACTCCCTCAGTACTGACCCTCCGACAGTGCAGTACTCCCTCAGTACTGACCCTCCGACAGTGCAACACTCCCTCAGCACTGACCCTCCGACAGTGCAGCACTCCCTCAGTACTGACCCTCCAACAGTGCAGCATTCCCTTAGTACTGACCCTCCAACAGTGCAGCATTCCCTCAGTACTGACCCTCCGACAGTGCAACACTCCCTCAGTACTGACCCTCCGACAGTGCAGCACTCCCTCAGTACTGACCCTCCGACAGTGCAACATTCCCTCAGTGCTGACCCTCCGACAGTGCAGTGCTCCCTCAGTACTGACCCTCCGACAGTGCAACACTCCCTCAGTACTGACCCTCCAACAGTGCAGCATTCCCTCAGTACTGACCATCCGACAGTGCAGCATTCCCTCAGTACTGACTCACTGAAAGTGGAGCACTCCCTCAGTACTGAGCCTCCGACAGTGCAGCACTCCCTCAGTACTGACCCTCCGACAGTGCAGCACTCCCTCAATACTGACCCTCCGACAGTGCAGCACTCGCTCAGTACTGACCCTCTGATAGTGCAGCACTCCCTCAGTACTGACCCTCCGACAGCGCAGCACTCCCTCAGTACTGACCCTCTGACAGTGCAGCACTCCCTCAGTACTGACCTTCTGACAGTGCAGCACTCCCTCAATACTAACTCTGTGACAGTGCAGCACTCGCTCAGTACTGACCCTCTGACAGTGCAGCACTCCCTCAGCACTGACGCTTTGACAGTGCAGCACTCCCTCAGTACTGACCCTCCGACAGTGCAGCACTCGCTCAGTACTGACCCTCTGACAGTGCAGCACTCCCTCAGTACTGACCCTCCGACAGTGCAGCACTCGCTCAGTACTGACCCTCTGACAGTGCAGCACTCCCTCAGTACTGACCCTCTGACAGTGCAGCACTCCCTCAGTACTGACCCTCCGACAGTGCAGGACTCTCTCAGTACTGACCCTCCGACAGTGCAGCACTCCCTCAGTACTGACACTCTGACAGTGCAGCACTCCCTCAGTACTGACCCTCCGACAGTGCAGCACTCGCTCAGTACTGACCCTCTGACAGTGCAGCACTCCCTCAGTACTGACCTTCTGACAGTGCAGCACTCCCTCAATACTAACTCTGTGACAGTGCAGCACTCGCTCAGTACTGACCCTCTGACAGTGCAGCACTCCCTCAGCACTGACGCTTTGACAGTGCAGCACTCCCTCAGTACTGACCCTCCGACAGTGCAGCACTCGCTCAGTACTGACCCTCTGACAGTGCAGCACTCCCTCAGTACTGACCCTCCGACAGTGCAGCACTCGCTCAGTACTGACCCTCTGACAGTGCAGCACTCCCTCAGTACTGACCCTCTGACAGTGCAGCACTCCCTCAGTACTGACCCTCCGACAGTGCAGGACTCTCTCAGTACTGACCCTCCGACAGTGCAGCACTCCCTCAGTACTGACACTCTGACAGTGCAGCACTCCCTCAGTACTGACCCTCCGACAGTGCAGCACTCGCTCAGTACTGACCCTCTGACAGTGCAGCACTCCCTCAGTACTGACCCTCTGACAGTGCAGCACTCCCTCAGTACTGACCCTCCGACAGTGCAACACTCCCTCAGTACTGACCCTCCGACAGTGCAGCACTCGCTCAGTACTGACCCTCTGACAGTGCAGCATTCCCTCAGTACTGACCCTCCGACAGTGCAACACTCCCTCAGTACTGACCCTCCGACAGTGCAGCACTCCCTCAGTACTGACCCTCCAACAGTGCAACATTCCCTCAGTACTGACCCTCCGATAGTGCAGCGTTCCCTCAGTACTGACCTCTGACAGTGCAGCACTCCCTCAGTACTGAACCCCCGACAGTGCAGCACTCCCTCAGTACTGACCCTCCAACAGTGCAGCATTCCCTCAGTACTGACCGTCCGACAGTGCACCACTCCCTCAGTACTGACCCTCCGACAGTGCAGCACTCGCTCAGTACTGACCCTCTGACAGTGCAGCATTCCCTCAGTACTGACCCTCCGACAGTGCAACACTCCCTCAGTACTGACCCTCCGACAGTGCAGCACTCCCTCAGTACTGACCCTCCAACAGTGCAACATTCCCTCAGTACTGACCCTCCGACAGTGCAGTGCTCCCTCAGTACTGACCCTCCGACAGTGCAACACTCCCTCAGTACTGACCCTCCGACAGTGCAGCATTCCCTCAGTACTGACCCTCCGACAGTGCAGCATTCCCTCAGTACTGACTCACTGTAAGTGGAGCACTCCCTCAGTACTGACCCTCCGACAGTGCAGCACTCCCTCAGTACTGACCCTCCGACAGTGCAGCACTCCCTCAATACTGACCCTCCGACAGTGCAGCACTCGCTCAGTACTGACCCTCTGACAGCGCAGCACTCCCTCAGTACTGACCCTCTGACAGTGCAGCACTCCCTCAATACTGACTCTCTGACAGTGCAGCACTCCCTCAGTACTGACCCTCTGACAGTGCAGCACTCCCTCAATACTAACTCTCTGACAGTGCAGCACTCGCTCAGTACTGACCCTCTGACAGTGCAGCACTCCCTCAATACTGACCCTCCGACAGTGCAGCACTCGCTCAGTACTGACCCTCCGACAGTGCAGCACTCCCTCAGTACTGACCCTCCGACAGTGCAGCACTCGCTCAGTACTGACCCTCTGACAGTGCAGCACTCCCTCAGTACTGACCCTCTGACAGTGCAGCACTCCCTCAGTACTGACCCTCCGACAGTGCAGGACTCTCTCAGTACTGACCCTCCGACAGTGCAGCACTCCCTCAGTACTGACCCTCTGACAGTGCAGCACTCCCTCAGTACTGACCCTTCGACAGTGCAGCACTCGCTCAGTACTGACCCTCCGACAGTGCAGCACTCGCTCAGTACTGACCCTCTGACAGTGCAGCACTCCCTCAGTACTGACTCTCTGACAGTGCAGCACTCCCTCAGTACTGACCCTCCGACAGTGCAACACTCCCTCAGTACTGACCCTCCGACAGTGCACCACTCCCTCAGTACTGACCCTCCAACAGTGCAGCATTCCCTCAGTACTGACCCTCTGACAGTGCACCACTTCCTCAGTGCTGACCCTCCGACAGTGCAGCACTCGCTCAGTACTGAACCTCTTACAGTGCAGCACTCCCTCAGTACTGACCCTCTGACAGTGCAGTACTCCCTCAGTACTGACCCTCTGACAGTGCAGCACTCCCTCAGTACTGACCCTCCGACAGTGCAGCACTCGCTCAGTACTGACGCTCTGACAGTGCAGCACTCCCTCAGTACTGACCCTCCGACAGTGCAGCACTCGCTCAGTACTGACCCTCTGACAGTGCAGCACTCTCTCAGTACTGACCCTCTGACAGTGCAGCACTCCCTCAGTACTGACCCTCCGACAGTGCAGGACTCTCTCAGTACTGACCCTCCGACAGTGCAGCACTCAGTCAGTACTGACCCTCCGACAGTGCAGCACTCCCTCAGTACTGACACTCTGACAGTGCAGCACACCCTCAGTACTGACCCTCCGACAGTGCAGCATTCCCTCAGTACTGACCCTCTGACAGTGCAGCACTCCCTCAATACTGACTCTCTGACAGTGCAGCACTCCCTCAGTACTGACCCTCCGACAGTGCAGCATTCCCTCAGTACTGACCCTCTGACAGTGCAGCACTCCCTCAATACTGACTCTCTGACAGTGCAGCACTCCCTCAGTACTGACCCTCCGACAGTGCAGCACTCCCTCAGTACTGACCCTCCGACAGTGCAGCACTCCCTCAGTACTGACCCTCTGACAGTGCAGCACTCCCTCAGTACTGACTCTCTGACAGTGCAGCACTCCCTCAGTACTGACTCTCTGACAGTGCAGCACTCCCTCAGTACTGACCCTCTGACAGTGCAGCACTCGCTCAATACTGACTCTCTGACAGTGCAGCACTCGCTCAGTACTGACCCTCCGACAGTGCAGCACTCCCTCATTACTGACCCTCCGACAGTGCAGCACGCCCTCAGTACTAACCGTCCGACAGTGCAGCACTCCCTCAGTACTGACCCTCCGACAGTGCAGCATTCCCTCAGTACTGACCGTCCGACAGTGCAGCACACCCTCTGTACTAACCGTCCGACAGTGCAGCACTCCCTCAGTACTGACCCTCCGACAGTGCAGCATTCCCTCAGTACTGCACTGGGAGGGTCAGCCTGTGTTATGTACTTGAGTCTCTGGAGTGTGACTTGTACTCACGATCTTCTGACTTGGAGAGGAGTGTGAAACACACTCAGCCTCGGCTCACAGTGACTGGGATTGAGAGTCCTGAAGATGAAAGTCCCTTCTCTGCCATGGCTCGGGATCGATACAGATTGCAATCTCTCTGCTGTCACTGATGATTGAAGTTAAAAAGTTGAACATTGTCTCAATAAAATTTACAACATACACCCTTTATTGAAAAAAAAGCATGATTTATTTTCCATACCTGGCACCACATTAATTAACAGATATTTACACAATTAGTTTTTTTTGCAGTCAAAGGAAACATGAACGCGACAGAGATACAGAACTGCAAATACACCAGTCACGGCAATCATTACAAACCCAACATTTCATCCTTTTGGGAAACATGGATTTCAATTCTGTTTAATTTCAGACTCTAATCCATGTCTGGCTGTAAATATTCAGACCTGCTGATAGAGCCGGAAATCTCTCACTCACTGAGTCTGTACAGAGGAAAGTGTGTCTCATCCCCGCACCCCTCCCCCGCCACCTCGCACCCCTCCCCCGCACCCCTCCCCCGCCACCCTGCCCCCCTCCCCCGCCAACATGCACCCCTCCCCCGCCACCTCGCAACCCTCCCCCGCCACCTCGCAACCCTCCCCCGCCACCCCGCCACCCCTCCCCCACCACCCTGCCCCCTCCCCCGCCACCCTCGCAACCCTCCCCCGCCACCCCGCCACCCCTCCCCCACCACCCTGCCCCCCTCCCCCGCCAACACGCACCCCTCCCCCGCCACCTCGCACCCCTCCCCCGCCACCCTGCCCCCCTCCCCCGCCAACATGCACCCCTCCCCCGCCACCTCGCAACCCTCCCCCGCCACCTCGCACCCCTCCCCCGCCACCTCGCAACCCTCCCCCGCCACCCCGCCACCCCTCCCCCACCACCCTGCCCCCTCCCCCGCCACCTCGCAACCCTCCCCCGCCACCCCGCCACCCCTCCCCCACCACCCTGCCCCCCTCCCCCGCCAACACGCACCCCTCCCCGCCACCTCGCACCCCTCCCCCGCCACCTCGCAACCCTCCCCCGCCACCTCGCACCCCTCCCCCGCCACCTCGCAACCCTCCCCCGCCACCTCGCAACCCTCCCCCGCCACCACGCACCCCTCCCCCGCCACCTCGCACCCCTCCCCCGCCACCTCGCACCCCTCCCCGCCACCTCGCACCCCTCCCCCGCCACCACGCACCCCTCCCCCGCCACCTCGCAACCCTCCCCCGCCACCTCGCAACCCTCCCCCGCCACCACGCACCCCTCCCCCGCCACCACGCAACCCTCCCCCGCTACCTCGCACCCCTCCCCCGCCACCTCGCAACCCTCCCCCGCCACCCCGCCACCCCTCCCCCACCACCCTGCCCCCCTCCCCCGCCACCTCGCAACCCTCCCCCGCCACCACGCACCCCTCCCCCGCCACCTCGCAACCCTCCCCCGCCACCTCGCAACCCTCCCCCGCCACCTCGCACCCCTCCCCCGCCACCACGCACCCCTCCCCCGCCACCTCGCAACCCTCCCCCGCCACCTCGCACCCCTCCCCCGCCACCTCGCAACCCTCCCCCGCCACCTCGCAACCCTCCCCCGCCACCCCGCCACCCCTCCCCCACCACCCTGCCCCCCTCCCCCGCCACCTCGCAACCCTCCCCCGCCACCCCGCCACCCCTCCCCCACCACCCTGCCCCCCTCCCCCGCCACCTCGCAACCCTCCCCCGCCACCTCGCACCCCTCCCCCGCCACCTCGCAACCCTCCCCCGCCACCTCGCACCCCTCCCCCGCCACCTCGCACCCCTCCCCCGCCAACTCGCACCCCTCCCCCGCCAACTCGCACCCCTCCCCCGCCACCTCGCACCCCTCCCCCGCCACCTCGCAACCCTCCCCCGCCACCTCGCACCCCTCCCCCGCCACCACGCACCCCTCCCCGCCACCTCGCAACCCTCCCCCGCCACCTCGCACCCCTCCCCCGCCACCTCGCACCCCTCCCCCGCCACCACGCACCCCTCCCCCGCCACCTCGCACCCCTCCCCCGCCACCTCGCAACCCTCCCCCGCCACCTCGCAACCCTCCCCGCCACCTCGCAACCCTCCCCCGCCACCTCGCACCCCTCCCCCGCCACCTCGCAACCCTCCCCCGCCACCCCGCACCCCTCCCCCGCCACCCCCGCACCCCTCCCCCGCCACCTCACACCCCTCCCCCGCACCCCACACCCCTCCCCCGCCACCACGCACCCCTCCCCCGCCACCCTGCCCCCCTCCCCCGCCACCTCGCAACCCTCCCCCGCCACCCTGCACCGCTCCCCCGCCACCCCGCACCCCTCCCCCGCCACCTCGCAACCCTCCCCCGCCACCTCGCAACCCTCCCCCGCCACCCTGCACCGCTCCCCCGCCACCCCGCACCCCTCCCCCGCCACCTCACACCCCTCCCCCGCACCCCCCACATCCCATCCCCACACCCTTCCTCCCATGCCCCTTCCCCCCACCCCGCAGGCCCCTCCCCTCCCCCACCACGTCACGCCCCTCCCCCACGTCCCTCCCCCCTGTAGGCTGCAGGAGGATATTGATGGTCTGGTCAGATGGACAGAAAAGTGGCAAATGGAATTCAACCTGGAGAAGTGTGAGGTGATGCATTTGGGGAGGTCAAACAAGGCAAAGGAATACACAATTAATGGGAAAATACTGAGAAGTGCAGAGGAAGTGAGGGACCTTGGAGTGAATGTCCACAGATCACTGAAGGTTGCAGGACAGGTTGATAAGGTGGTTAAGAAGGCATATGGAATCCTTTCCTTTATTAGCCGAGGTATAGAATATAAGAGCAGGGAGGTTATGCTGGAACTGTAGAACTCATTGGTTAGGCCACAACTTGAGTACTGTGTGCTGTTCTGGTCACCTCATTACAGAAAGGATGTAATTGCACTAGAGAGGGTACAGAGGAGGTTTACGAGGATGTGGCCAGGTCTGGAAAAATGCAGCTCTGAGGAAAGATTGGATAGGCTGGGGTTGTTCTCCTTGGAACAGAGAAGGCTGAGGGGAGATCTGATTGAAATGTACAAAGTTTTGAGGGGCCTGGATAGAGTGGAGGTGAAGGGTCTATTCACCTTAGCAGAGAGCTCAGTGACTAGGGGGCATAGATTTAAAGTGGTAGAAAAATTAGAGGGGAGATGAGGAAAAACTTTTTCACCCAGAGGGTGGTGTGGGTCTGGAACTCACTGCCTGAAAGGGTAGTTGAGGCAGAAACCCTCAACTTGCTTAAAAGGAGTCTGGATATGCACCTCAAGTGCTGTAAGCTGCAGGGATACGGACCAAATGCTGGAAGGTGGGATTAGAATAGGTGGATTGTTTTTCGGCCGGCACAGACATGATGGGCCAAGTGGCCTCTTTCTGTGCCTTAAACTTTCTATGTTCTTTCTCCTGCTGCACAACATCGCAGCTTGACATTGTTTGTAGGGGTACATTCTCCACAAGCTCAAAGATCAAACTGCCTGTGCATTAGACGGGGTATAGAATATAAGAGCAGGAAGGTTATGCTGAGTTTTTCCAGCACCTTTTGTTTTTGTTTCAGATTTCCAGCATCTGCAATATTTTGCTTTTATTTGCCTGGACATTTACTGTATGACAGTGAAAGATAGAGAGTGAGAGATAGAGAGACAGGCAGAGAGTGACAGAGCAAGATAGAGAGCGAGATAGTGAGCGAGATAGAGTGCGAGATAGAGTGCGAGATAGGGTGCGAGATAGGGTGCGAGATAGGGTGCGAGATAGGGTGCGAGATAGGGTGCGAGATAGAGAGTGAGATAGAGTGCAAGATAGAGTGCGAGATAGAGAGTGAGATAGAGTGCGAGATAGAGTGCGAGATAGAGTGCGAGATAGAGTGCGAGATAGAGAGTGAGATAGAGAGCGAGATAGGGTGCGAGATAGAGTGCGAGATAGGGTGCGAGATAGAGTGCGAGATAGAGTGCGAGATAGAGTGCGAGATAGAGAGTGAGATAGAGAGCGAGATAGGGTGCGAGATAGAGAGCGAGATAGAGTGCGAGATAGGGTGGGAGATAGAGAGCGAGATAGAGTGCGAGATAGAGTGCGAGATAGAGTGCGAGATAGAGAGCGAGATAGAGAGCGAGATAGAGAGCGAGATAGAGTGCGAGATAGGGTGGGAGATAGAGAGCGAGATAGAGAGCGAGATAGAGTGCGAGATAGGGTGGGAGATAGAGAGCGAGATAGAGTGCGAGATAGAGTGCGAGATAGAGTGCGAGATAGAGAGCGAGATAGAGAGCGAGATAGAGAGCGAGATAGAGTGCGAGATAGGGTGGGAGATAGAGAGCGAGATAGAGTGCGAGATAGAGTGCGAGATAGAGTGCGAGATAGAGTGCGAGATAGGGTGCGAGATAGGGTGCGAGATAGGGTGCGAGATAGGGTGCGAGATAGAGAGCGAGATAGAGAGCGAGATAGAGAGCGAGATAGGGTGGGAGATAGAGTGCGAGATAGTGCGAGATAGGGTGGGAGATAGGGTGCGAGATAGGGTGGGAGATAGGGTGCGAGATAGGGTGCGAGATAGAGAGCGAGATAGAGAGCGAGATAGGGTGGGAGATAGAGTGCGAGATAGTGCGGGAGATAGGGTGGGAGATAGGGTGGGAGATAGGGTGGGAGATAGGGTGCGAGATAGAGAGCGAGATAGAGTGCGAGATAGGGTGGGAGATAGAGAGCGAGATAGTGCGAGATAGGGTGGGAGATAGGGTGGGAGATAGGGTGCAAGATAGGGTGCGCGATAGGGTGCGCGATAGGGTGCGAGATAGGGTGCGAGATAGAGTGCGAGATAGAGTGCGAGATAGAGAGCGAGATAGGGTGCGAGATAGAGAGCGAGATAGAGTGTGAGATAGAGAGCGAGATAGAGAGCGAGATAGAGAGTGAGATAGAGAGCGAGATAGAGAGCGAGATAGAGAGCGAGATAGAGTGCGAGATAGAGTGCGAGATAGAGAGTGAGATAGGGTGCGAGATAGAGAGTGAGATAGAGAGCGAGATAGAGTGTGAGATAGAGAGCGAGATAGAGAGCGAGATAGAGAGCGAGATAGAGAGCGAGATAGAGAGCGAGATAGAGTGTGAGATAGAGAGCGAGATAGAGAGCGAGATAGAGAGTGAGATAGAGAGCGAGATAGAGAGCGAGATAGAGAGCGAGATAGAGTGCGAGATAGAGTGCGAGATAGAGTGCGAGATAGAGAGTGAGATAGGGTGCGAGATAGGGTGCGAGATAGAGAGCGAGATAGAGTGCGAGATAGAGAGCGAGATAGAGAGCGAGATAGAGAGCGAGATAGAGAGCGAGATAGAGTGTGAGATAGAGAGCGAGATAGAGAGTGAGATAGGGTGCGAGATAGAGTGCGAGATAGAGTGCGAGATTGAGTGCGAGATAGAGTGCGAGATAGAGAGCGAGATAGAGAGCGAGATAGAGAGCGAGATAGGGTGGGAGATAGAGTGGGAGATAGAGAGCGAGATAGGGTGGGAGATAGAGTGCGAGATAGAGAGTGAGATAGGGTGCGAGATAGAGTGCGAGATAGAGAGTGAGATAGGGTGCGAGATAGAGTGCGAGATAGAGAGTGAGATAGGGTGCGAGATAGAGAGCGAGATAGGGTGGGAGATAGAGTGCGAGATAGAGAGTGAGATAGGGTGCGAGATAGAGTGCGAGATAGAGAGCGAGATAGAGAGCGAGATAGAGTGTGAGATAGAGAGCGAGATAGAGAGCGAGATAGAGAGTGAGATAGAGAGCGAGATAGAGAGCGAGATAGAGTGCGAGATAGAGTGCGAGATAGAGTGTGAGATAGAGCGAGATAGAGAGCGAGATAGAGAGTGAGATAGAGAGCGAGATAGAGAGTGAGATAGAGAGCGAGATAGAGAGCGAGATAGAGAGCGAGATAGAGTGCGAGATAGAGCGAGATAGAGAGCGAGATAGAGAGTGAGATAGAGAGCGAGATAGAGAGTGAGATAGAGAGCGAGATAGAGAGCGAGATAGAGAGCGAGATAGAGTGCGAGATAGAGAGCGAGATAGAGTGCGAGATAGAGAGCGAGATAGAGTGTGAGATAGAGAGCGAGATAGAGAGTGAGATAGAGAGCGAGATAGAGAGCGAGATAGAGAGCGAGATAGAGTGCGAGATAGAGTGCGAGATAGAGAGTGAGATAGGGTGCGAGATAGAGTGCGAGATAGAGAGCGAGATAGAGAGCGAGATAGAGTGCGAGATAGAGTGCGAGATAGAGAGCGAGATAGGGTGGGAGATAGAGTGCGAGATAGAGAGTGAGATAGGGTGCGATAGAGTGCGAGATAGAGAGTGAGATAGAGTGTGAGATAGAGAGCGAGATAGAGAGCGAGAGAGGGTGGGAGTTAGAGAGCGAGATAGAGAGCGAGAGAGGGTGGGAGATAGAGTGCGAGATAGAGAGTGAGATAGAGAGCGAGATAGGGTGCGAGATAGAGAGCGAGATAGAGAGCGAGATAGAGTGTGAGATAGAGAGCGAGATAGAGAGCGAGAGAGGGTGGGAGATAGAGTGCGAGATAGAGAGTGAGATAGAGAGCGAGATAGGGTGCGAGATAGGGTGCGAGAATGAGAGCGAGATAGAGTGCGAGATAGGGTGGGAGATAGAGAGCGAGATAGAGTGCGAGATAGAGTGCGAGATAGGGTGGGAGATAGAGTGCGAGATAGAGTGCGAGATAGAGTGCGAGATAGAGTGCGAGATAGAGTGCGAGATAGAGTGAGAGATAGGGTGGGAGATAGAGAGCGAGATAGAGAGCAAGATAGAGTGCGAGATAGGGTGGGAGATAGAGAGCGAGATAGGGTGGGAGATAGAGTGCGAGATAGAGAGTGAGATAGAGAGCGAGATAGAGAGCGAGATAGAGTGCGAGATAGAGTGCGAGATAGGGTGGGAGATAGAGAGCGAGATAGGGTGCGAGATAGAGTGGGAGATAGGGTGGGAGATAGGGTGGGAGATAGGGTGGGAGATAGAGTGCGAGATAGAGAGTGAGATAGGGTGGGAGATAGAGTGCGAGATAGAGAGTGAGATAGGGTGCGAGATAGAGAGCGAGATAGAGTGCGAGATAGAGTGCGAGATAGAGAGCGAGATAGAGTGCGAGATAGGGTGGGAGATAGGGTGGGAGATAGAGTGCGAGATAGGGTGCGAGATAGAGTGCGAGATAGAGAGCGAGATAGAGTGCGAGATAGAGTGCGAGATAGAGAGCGAGATAGAGTGCGAGATAGGGTGGGAGATAGGGTGGGAGATAGAGTGCGAGATAGAGAGCGAGATAGAGTGCGAGATAGAGTGCGAGATAGAGAGCGAGATAGAGTGCGAGATAGGGTGGGAGATAGGGTGGGAGATAGAGTGCGAGATAGGGTGGGAGATAGAGAGCGAGATAGAGAGCGAGATAGAGTGCGAGATAGGGTGGGAGATAGGGTGGGAGATAGGGTGGGAGATAGAGTGCGAGATAGAGAGCGAGATAGAGTGCGAGATAGAGAGCGAGATAGAGTGCGAGATAGAGTGCGAGATAGAGTGCGAGATAGAGTGCGAGATAGAGAGCGAGATAGAGTGCGAGATAGAGTGCGAGATAGAGAGCGAGATAGAGTGCGAGATAGAGTGCGAGATAGAGTGCGAGATAGGGTGGGAGATAGAGTGCGAGATAGAGAGCGAGATAGAGTGCGAGATAGAGTGCGAGATAGAGAGCGAGATAGGGTGGGAGATAGAGTGCGAGATAGAGAGCGAGATAGAGTGCGAGATAGAGAGCGAGATAGAGTGCGAGATAGAGTGCGAGATAGAGAGCGAGATAGAGTGCGAGATAGAGTGCGAGATAGAGAGCGAGATAGAGTGCGAGATAGAGTGCGAGATAGAGAGCGAGATAGAGTGCGAGATAGAGTGCGAGATAGAGTGGGAGATAGGGTGCGAGATAGAGTGCGAGATAGAGAGCGAGATAGAGAGCGAGATAGAGAGCGAGATAGAGTGCGAGATAGAGTGGGAGATAGAGTGGGAGATAGAGTGGGAGATAGAGTGGGAGATAGAGAGCGAGATAGAGTGCGAGAACGAGTGCGAGATAGAGAGCGAGATAGAGAGCGAGATAGAGAGCGAGAGAGGGTGGGAGATAGAGTGGGAGATAGAGTGGGAGATAGAGAGCGAGAGAGGGTGGGAGATAGAGTGGGAGATAGAGTGGGAGATAGAGTGCGAGATAGAGAGCGAGATAGAGTGCGAGATAGAGTGGGAGATAGGGTGGGAGATAGAGTGTGAGATAGAGCGAGATAGTATGCGAGATAGAGAGCGAGAGAGGGTGGGAGATAGAGTGGGAGATAGAGTGGGAGATAGAGAGCGAGATAGAGTGTGAGATAGAGTGGGAGATAGAGAGCGAGATAGAGTGCGAGATAGAGTGGGAGATAGGGTGGGAGATAGAGAGCGAGATAGAGAGCGAGATAGAGAGCGAGATAGAGTGGGAGATAGGGTGGGAGATAGAGTGCGAGATAGAGCGAGATAGTATGCGAGATAGAGAGCGAGAGAGGGTGGGAGATAGAGTGGGAGATAGAGAGCGAGATAGAGTGTGAGATAGAGTGGGAGATAGAGAGCGAGATAGAGAGCGAGATAGAGTGCGAGATAGAGTGCGAGATAGAGTGCGAGATAGAGTGGGAGATAGGGTGGGAGATAGGGTGGGAGATAGGGTGGGAGATAGGGTGGGAGATAGAGAAAAAGATACAGAGACTGTGTTAGATAGACAGAGACAGACTGAGAGAGTGTGTTAGATGGGCAGATAGAGATAGAAAGATGATACACTGAGAGATATATAGCCAGAGAGAGACAGATAGTGTTAGATAGACAGACATAGAAACAGGTGGAGAGATAGAGTGTTAGATCGAGAGGCAGAGGAGACGGACAAATAGATCGATACAGAGTGATAGACAGAGAGATAGATAGTCAGAGAAAGAGAGTGCTAGACAGATAGAGAGAAAGGCAGAGAGATTCAGTGTTAGAGAGATAGACAGAAAGTTCGATAGAGACAGTGACAGACAGAATGATAGATGGAGAGATCAATGGACAGGCAGACTGAGAAAGTGCAAGACTATCTTTTTTAGAGAACATTAGAACATTACAGCGCAGTACAGGCCCTTCGGCCCTCGATGTTGCGCTAATGACACAAGAGGTGGTAGGTGGTTAATAAGTGGTGAATGGTTTGATTTGAGATCCTATATGACTGTAAACCACCCAATACCCACAGCAGGAAACTCTCCAAAACCTGAAGGAAAACATTTCACAAACTAATCCCAACACATTATCAGCAGAGATGAAGCCACTCTCAGAAAGCAACGTCAATTTCTCACCATCTCTGAGTAGTAAATTGCAACATCACTCAATGAGATGATGCTGCAGATTATCAGATTCAGCAAGTGACCTTCTATTGTCCATTTCATTAGAAAACAAATGTAGTGTGTCACAAAAACTGAGAAATATACACTGTGGCAACCAGAGATTAGCAGAGACCAAGTCCGTGCACCAGGTATCACCTACAAATACTTCAGGTCTCATTGGGTCAGACTGAGTAAATCTTATAGTCTTTGATTAGAACAAATGATCTTAAATATACATTGTAATTCTTGAAAGTATTTAGTTTTAAATACACAAAATTATTTAAACACACCATCCAAATCAGCCATTCTTTCACGAAACATCTCAAACCAGTGACTGACTGAATGTCTCCAATGAAAGAGAGCAGCAGTTTTACACAAACACGGTGAGGACAACCTTCATGTGTTGTATAATAGTTTAACCCACTTCAATGGGGCTCCTTTCACCCAACTACAGACACCTTTAGAATACATCTCAGACACTCTATTTAATATTGATTAATCAATAGATCAGACAGCAGTGCTGTGACAGCACTGCATTAATCTGGAGGCAGAGGGATGGGAGGAGACTGTGCTTAATGTCTCTCTGTACCAGTATGGTAGATCAGAGATGGGAATTGTCCACACTTGACCAATCTCAGGATTCTGAGTTATTAGAGATGGGTGGAATATCCTCACAAATTATTCCCAGCTGTAAATGAAAGATACATTTCCAATCATTTTTCACTTCAGAATACAACATAGGTCATGAAAGCATCAATAAGCATCTGAGAGTGAAACAAATGAAGGAACTGTCACAAGTACTGATAGTACCAAACACAACCTCAATCAAAATCAAATATTATTCACTCCTCCACCAATGAAATCAAAACATCAAATCTGCCAGTCAACAGTAAAACTTTGAATATCAATCAGCACCAATCCTACAAGAACTTCGCGTCAATCTGGAAATGCAGCTAAAAGCAGACTAAATGTGGAGCAGAATGAAGTACCTGACACTGATTCTGACTCACTCAGCACGATGGGGTCTCCAGAATGGAGCTGAACAGATCCACGTTAAATAAGGTGTGAATGAACGAGCTGCCTGAGGCAAGCAGGTGTTAACCAAACAAACCTACTATCCTTACTGACAAGATTCAAACCACTTCCAAGTGACCAACTAGAGAGTGAATAAATAGCCAGAGCCTTCATCACAACCCTTGCTAATTGTATGTATTGTAAGGAGGGCAATTGTAAAAAGGGACCAAATGGAGATGGAGTTGGATGTCAGTTGTGTCTTAAATACAATCCATTCATATTTATAAATACACCCTAATAATCCTGTCTCTTTGCTCCATCTGTGAGCAACATTCAATCCTTCAAACATCATGGTTCAGAGTAGATTATAGAGCAGCCTTTCCAATTTGTTAAAATATTCTGAGATATGCAATCACCGAGGAGCAGCATGCTCTTGTGGAAAGCAGAGGTTGTACGGAGGATAAGTGAAGACTGCAAGTGGGCAGCTTACATCAGCGGAGACTCAGAATTATGCATCAACTTTAGGTTCAATGTCGTCCACTGGGAGGACTAGCCTCGTGCCCCTTATCACCAGCTCATGCTCTCCCGAGGCCAGTTCGCGATCCTGGACATCTTCCAGGCTGTGGATGAGGTTCCTGTGATCGGATGTTGAGGTGGTGGTAGTCAATGTGGAGTCTCCATATGTCAGACTGATGTCGCCATCGTTCAGAATAAGATCCGAATCATCGTCCTTCAGCTGCTCCTGGTTCTGAGAAGGGAAAACAATTAGTTCAATATGCCCGAGATTAACATATACACACCCTTCTGTAAATACACACACACGCGTGACTGTAAATGCACACACACGCATCTGTAAATACACACACACGCATCTGTAAATACACACACACGCAGATCTGTAAATACACACACGCGCATCTGTAAATACACACACACGCATCTGTAAATACACACACGCGCATCTGTAAATACACATACACGCGCATCTGTAAATACACACACACGCGTGACTGTAAATGCACACACACGCATCTGTAAATACACACACGCGCATCTGTAAATACACATACACGCGCATCTGTAAATACACACACACGCAGATCTGTAAATACACACACGCGCATCTGTAAATACACACACACGCATCTGTAAATACACACACGCATCTGTAAATACACACACGCATCTGTAAATACACACACGCATCTGTAAATACACACACACGCAGATCTGTAAATACACACGCGCATCTGTAAATACACACACGCATCTGTAAATACACACACACGCAGATCTGTAAATACACACACGCGCATCTGTAAATACACACACACGCATCTGTAAATACACACACGCATCTGTAAATACACACACGTGCATCTGTAAATACACACACGCATCTGTAAATACACACACGCGCATCTGTAAATACACACACGCATCTGTAAATACACACACACGCAGATCTGTAAATACACACACGCATCTGTAAATACACACACGCATCTGTAAATACACACACGCGCATCTGTAAATACACACACACGCAGATCTGTAAATACACACACGCGCATCTGTAAATACACACACGCGCATCTGTAAATACACACACATGCATCTGTAAATACACACACACGCAGATCTGTAAATACACACACGCGCATCTGTAAATACACACACGCGCATCTGTAAATACATACACACGCATCTGTAAATACACACACACGCATCTGTAAATACAGACACACGCGCATCTGTAAATACACACACACACGCATCTGTAAATACACACACACGCGCATCTGTAAATACACACACACGCGCATCTGTAAATACACACACGCGTATCTGTAAATACACACACACGCATCTGTAAATACACACACACGCGTCTGTAAATACACACACATGCGCATCTGTAAATACACACACGTGCGCATCTGTAAATACACACACGCGCATCTGTAAATACACACACACGCATCTGTAAATACACACACACGCAGATCTGTAAATACACACACGCGCATCTGTAAATACACACACGCGTATATGTAAATACACACACGCGCATCTGTAAATACACACACACGCGCATCTGTAAATACACACACACGCATCTGTAAATACACACACACGCGCATCTGTAAATACACACACACGCATCTGTAAATACACACACACGCGCATCTGTAAATACACACACGCGTATCTGTAAATACACACACACGCATCTGTAAATACACACACACGCGCATCTGTAAATACACACACGCGCGCATCTGTAAATACACACACGCGAATCTGTAAATACACACACACGCATCTGTAAATACACACACACGCAGATCTGTAAATACACACACGCGCATCTGTAAATACACACACACGCGCATCTGTAAATACAGACACACGCGCATCTGTAAATACACACACGCGCATCTGTAAATACACACACACGCAGATCTGTAAATACACACACGCGCATCTGTAAATACACACACGCGCATCTGTAAATACACACACATGCGCATCTGTAAATACACACACACGCATCTATAAATACACACACGCACATCTGTAAATACATACACACGCGCATCTGTAAATACACACACACGCATCTGGAAATACACACACACGCGCATCTGTAAATACACACACACGCATCTGGAAATACACACACACGCGCATCTGTAAATACACACACACGCATCTGGAAATACACACACACGCGCATCTGTAAATACACACACACGCATCTGGAAATACACACACACGCAGATCTGTAAATACACACACACGCATCTGGAAATACACACACACGCGCATCTGTAAATACACACACGCGCATCTGTAAATACACACAAGCGCATCTGTAAATACACACACACGCAGATCTGTAAATACACACACACGCATCTGTAAATACACACACACGCGCATCTGTAAATACACACACACGCATCTGTAAATACATACACACGCATCTGTAAATACACACACACGCATCTGTAAATACACACACACGCGCATCTGTAAATACACACACGCGCATCTGTAAATACACACACATGCGCATCTGTAAATGCACACACACGCATCTGTAAATACACACACACGTGCATCTGTAAATACACACACACGCGCATCTGTAAATACACACACGCGCATCTGTAAATACACACACACACGCATCTGTAAATACACACACACGCATCTGTAAATACACACACACGCGCATCTGTAAATACAGACACACGCGCATCTGTAAATACACACAAGCGCATCTGTAAATACACACACACGCAGATCTGTAAATACACACACACGCATCTGTAAATACACACACACGCGCATCTGTAAATACACACACACGCATCTGTAAATACATACACACGCATCTGTAAATACACACACACGCATCTGTAAATACACACACACGCATCTGTAAATACACACACACGCATCTGTAAATACACACACACGCGCATCTGTAAATACACACACGCGCATCTGTAAATACACACACATGCGCATCTGTAAATGCACACACACGCATCTGTAAATACACACACACGTGCATCTGTAAATACACACACACGCGCATCTGTAAATACACACACGCGCATCTGTAAATACACACACACATGCATCTGTAAATACACACACACGCGCATCTGTAAATACACACACACGCATCTGTAAATACAGACCCACGCGCATCTGTAAATACACACACACGCGCATCTGTAAATACACACACACGCATCTGTAAATACACACACACGCATCTGTAAATACAGACCCACGCGCATCTGTAAATACACACACGCGCATCTGTAAATACACACACACACGCATCTGTAAATACACACACACGCGCATCTGTAAATACACACACACGCATCTGTAAATACAGACCCACGCGCATCTGTAAATACACACACACGCGCATCTGTAAATACACACACACGCATCTGTAAATACACACACACGCATCTGTAAATACAGACCCACGCGCATCTGTAAATACACACACACGCATCTGTAAATACACACTCACGCGCATCTGTAAATACACACACACGCGCATCTGTAAATACACACACACGCGCATCTGTAAATACACACACACGCATCTGTAAATACACACACACGCGCATCTGTAAATACAGACCCACGCTCATCTGTAAATACACACACACGCGCATCTGTAAATACACACACACGCGCATCTGTAAATACACACACACGCGCATCTGTAAATACACACACACGCGCATCTGTAAATACAGACCCACGCGCATCTGTAAATACACACACACGCATCTGTAAATACACACACACGCGCATCTGTAAATACACACACACGCGCATCTGTAAATACACACACACGCGCATCTGTAAATACAGACCCACGCGCATCTGTAAATACACACACGCGCGCATCTGTAAATACACACACACGCGCATCTGTAAATACACACACACGCATCTGTAAATACAGACACACGCGCATCTGTAAATACACACACACGCATCTGTAAATACACACACACGCATCTGTAAATACAGACACACACGCATCTGTAAATACACACACGCGCATCTGTAAATACACACACGCGCATCTGTAAATACAGACCCACGCGCATCTGTAAATACACACACACGCGCATCTGTAAATACACACACACGCGCATCTGTAAATACACACACGCGCATCTGTAAATACACACACACGCATCTGGAAATACACACACACGCGCATCTGTAAATACAGACACACACGCATCTGTAAATACAGACACACACGCATCTGTAAATACAGACACACGCGCATCTGTAAATACACACACACGCGCATCTGTAAATACACACACACGCGCATCTGTAAATACACACACACGCGCATCTGTAAATACAGACACACGCGCATCTGTAAATACAGACACACACGCATCTGTAAATACAGACACACACGCATCTGTAAATACAGACACACGTGCATCTGTAAATACAGACCCACGCGCATCTGTAAATACACACACACGCGCATCTGTAAATACACACACACGCGCATCTGTAAATACACACACACGCATCTGGAAATACACACACACGCGCATCTGTAAATACACACACACGCGCATCTGTAAATACAGACACACACGCATCTGTAAATACAGACACACGTGCATCTGTAAATACAGACCCACGCGCATCTGTAAATACACACACACGCGCATCTGTAAATACACACACACGCGCATCCGTAAATACACACACACGCGCATCTGTAAATACAGACACACGTGCATCTGTAAATACAGACCCACGCGCATCTGTAAATACACACACACGCGCATCTGTAAATACACACACACGCGCATCTGTAAATACACACACACGCATCTGGAAATACACACACACGCGCATCTGTAAATACAGACACACGCGCATCTGTAAATACAGACACACGCGCATCTGTAAATACACACACACGCGCATCTGTAAATACACACACACGCGCATCTGTAAATACACACACACGCGCATCTGTAAATACACACACACGCGCATCTGTAAATACACACACACGCGCATCTGTAAATACAGACACACGCGCATCTGTAAATACAGACACACACGCATCTGTAAATACAGACACACGTGCATCTGTAAATACAGACCCACGCGCATCTGTAAATACACACACACGCGCATCTGTAAATACACACACACGCGCATCTGTAAATACACACACACGCATCTGGAAATACACACACACGCGCATCTGTAAATACAGACACACGCGCATCTGTAAATACAGACACACGTGCATCTGTAAATACACACACACGCGCATCTGTAAATACACACACACACGCATCTGTAAATACACACACACACGCATCTGTAAATACACACACACGCATCTGTAAATACACACACACGCGCATCTGTAAATACACACACACGCGCATCTGTAAATACACACACACGCATCTGTAAATACACACACGCGCATCTGTAAATACACACACACGCATCTGGAAATACACACACACGCGCATCTGTAAATACAGACACACGCGCATCTGTAAATACAGACACACGCGCATCTGTAAATACACACACACACGCATCTGTAAATACACACACACACGCATCTGTAAATACACACACACACGCATCTGTAAATACACACACACGCATCTGTAAATACAGACACACGCGCATCTGTAAATACACACACACGCGCATCTGTAAATACACACACACGCATCTGTAAATACACACACACGCATCTGTAAATACAGACACACGCGCATCTGTAAATACACACACGCGCATCTGTAAATACACACACACGCATCTGTAAATACAGACACACGTGCATCTGTAAATACACACACACGCATCTGTAAATACACACACACGCATCTGGAAATACACACACGCGCGCATCTGTAAATACAGACACACGCGCATCTGTAAATACACACACACGCATCTGGAAATACACACACACGCGCATCTGTAAATACAGACACACGCGCATCTGTAAATACAGACACACGCGCATCTGTAAATACACACACACACGCATCTGTAAATACACACACACACGCATCTGTAAATACACACACACACGCATCTGTAAATACACACACACGCATCTGTAAATACAGACACACGCGCATCTGTAAATACACACACACGCGCATCTGTAAATACACACACACGCATCTGTAAATACACACACACGCATCTGTAAATACAGACACACGCGCATCTGTAAATACACACACGCGCATCTGTAAATACACACACACGCATCTGTAAATACAGACACACGTGCATCTGTAAATACACACACACGCATCTGTAAATACACACACACGCATCTGGAAATACACACACGCGCGCATCTGTAAATACAGACACACGCGCATCTGTAAATACACACACACGCGCATATGTAAATACACACACACGCGCATCTGTAAATACACACACACACGCGCATCTGTAAATACACACACACACGCATCTGTAAATACACACACACGCATCTGTAAATACATACACACGCATCTGTAAATACACACACACGCATCTGTAAATACAGACACACGCGCATCTGTAAATACACACACACGCGCATCCGTAAATACACACACACACGCGCATCTGTAAATGCACACACACGCGCATCTGTAAATACACACACACACGCGTATCTGTAAATACACACACACGCGCATCTGTAAATACACACACACGCGCATCTGTAAATACATACACACGCGCATCTGTAAATACACACACACACGCATCTGTAAATACACACACGCGTATCTGTAAATACACACACACACGCATCTGTAAATACATACACACGCGCATCTGTAAATACACACACATGCGCGTATCTGTAAATACACACACACGCGCATCTGTAAATACACACACACGCGCATCTGTAAATACATACACACGCGCATCTGTAAATACACACACACACGCATCTGTAAATACACACACGCGTATCTGTAAATACACACACACACGCATCTGTAAATACAGACACACGCGCATCTGTAAATACACACACACACGCATCTGTAAATACAGACACACGTGCATCTGTAAATACATACACACGCATCTGTAAATACACACACACGCGCATCTGTAAATACACACACACACGCATCTGTAAATACAGACACACGCGCATCTGTAAATACACACACACACGCATCTGTAAATACACACACGCGTATCTGTAAATACACACACACACGCACCTGTAAATACAGACACACACGCATCTGTAAATACAGACACACGCGCATCTGTAAATACATACACACGCATCTGTAAATACACACACACGCGCATCTGTAAATACACACACACACGCATCTGTAAATACAGACACACGCGCATCTGTAAATACACACACACGCGCATCTGTAAATACACACACACGCATCTGTAAATACAGACACACGCGCATCTGTAAATACACACACACGCGCATCTGTAAATACATACACACGCATCTGTAAATACACACACACGCATCTGTAAATACAGACACACGCGCATCTGTAAATACACACACACACGCATCTGTAAATACACACACACGCGCATCCGTAAATACACACACACGCATCTGTAAATACACACACACGCATCTGTAAATACAGACACACGCGCATCTGTAAATACACACACACACACATCTGTAAATACACACACACACACATCTGTAAATACACACACACGCGCATCCGTAAATACACACACACGCATCTGTAAATACACACACATGTGCATCTGTAAATGCACACACGCATCTCTAAATAGACAAACACGCAGATCTGTAAATATATACACACACACACATCTGCAAACACACATACACACATCTGTAAATACAGACACATACATCTGTAAATACATACACATACATTTGCTAATATATACACACAATCTGTAAACACACACGCGCTTCTCTAAATACACACACACGCATCTGTTAATACAGACACATACATCTGTAAATATATACACAAATACACATCTGTAAATACACACACACCTGGAAATACACACACACATCTGTATACACACATATACACACACATCTGTAAACATACATGCATCTGTAAATAAAGTCGCATACATCTGTAAATATATACACACAATCTGTAAATACACATACACACACCTGTAAATACACACACACACACGCATCTGTAAATACAAATACATACATGTGTAAAAAAATACACAAATACACATCTGCAAATACACACACACGCATCTGTAAATACAGACACATACATCTGTAAATATATACACAAATACACATCTGTAAATACACACACATGCACCTGTAAATACAGACACACGTGCATCTGTAAATACACACACACGCATCTGTAAATACACACACACGCATCTGGAAATACACACACGCGCGCATCTGTAAATACAGACACACGCGCATCTGTAAATACAGACACACGCGCATCTGTAAATACATACACACGCGCATCTGTAAATACACACACACGCGCATATGTAAATACACACACACGCGCATCTGTAAATACACACACACACGCGCATCTGTAAATACATACACACGCATCTGTAAATACACACACACGCGCATCTGTAAATACACACACACACGCATCTGTAAATACACACACACGCATCTGTAAATACATACACACGCATCTGTAAATACACACACACGCATCTGTAAATACAGACACACGCGCATCTGTAAATACACACACACGCGCATCCGTAAATACACACACACACGCGCATCTGTAAATGCACACACACGCGTATCTGTAAATACACACACATGCATCTGTAAATACACACACATGCGCGTATCTGTAAATACACACACACGCGCATCTGTAAATACACACACACGCGCATCTGTAAATACATACACACGCGCATCTGTAAATACACACACACACGCATCTGTAAATACACACACGCGTATCTGTAAATACACACACACACGCATCTGTAAATACAGACACACGCGCATCTGTAAATACACACACACACGCATCTGTAAATACAGACACACGTGCATCTGTAAATACATACACACGCATCTGTAAATACACACACACGCGCATCTGTAAATACACACACACACGCATCTGTAAATACAGACACACGCGCATCTGTAAATACACACACACACGCATCTGTAAATACACACACGCGTATCTGTAAATACACACACACACGCACCTGTAAATACAGACACACACGCATCTGTAAATACAGACACACGCGCATCTGTAAATACATACACACGCATCTGTAAATACACACACACGCGCATCTGTAAATACACACACACACGCATCTGTAAATACAGACACACGCGCATCTGTAAATACACACACACGCGCATCTGTAAATACACACACACGCATCTGTAAATACAGACACACGCGCATCTGTAAATACACACACACGCGCATCTGTAAATACATACACACGCATCTGTAAATACACACACACGCATCTGTAAATACACACACACGCGCATCTGTAAATACACACACACACGCATCTGTAAATACACACACACGCGCATCCGTAAATACACACACACGCATCTGTAAATACACACACACGCATCTGTAAATACAGACACACGCGCATCTGTAAATACACACACACACACATCTGTAAATACACACACACACACATCTGTAAATACACACACACGCGCATCCGTAAATACACACACACGCATCTGTAAATACACACACATGTGCATCTGTAAATGCACACACGCATCTCTAAATAGACAAACACGCAGATCTGTAAATATATACACACACACACATCTGCAAACACACATACACACATCTGTAAATACAGACACATACATCTGTAAATACATACACATACATTTGCTAATATATACACACAATCTGTAAACACACACGCGCTTCTCTAAATACACACACACGCATCTGTTAATACAGACACATACATCTGTAAATATATACACAAATACACATCTGTAAATACACACACACCTGGAAATACACACACACATCTGTATACACACATATACACACACATCTGTAAACATACATGCATCTGTAAATAAAGTCGCATACATCTGTAAATATATACACACAATCTGTAAATACACATACACACACCTGTAAATACACACACACACACGCATCTGTAAATACAAATACATACATGTGTAAAAAAATACACAAATACACATCTGCAAATACACACACACGCATCTGTAAATACAGACACATACATCTGTAAATATATACACAAATACACATCTGTAAATACACACACATGCACCTGTAAATACAGACACACGTGCATCTGTAAATACACACACACGCATCTGTAAATACACACACACGCATCTGGAAATACACACACGCGCGCATCTGTAAATACAGACACACGCGCATCTGTAAATACAGACACACGCGCATCTGTAAATACATACACACGCGCATCTGTAAATACACACACACGCGCATATGTAAATACACACACACGCGCATCTGTAAATACACACACACACGCGCATCTGTAAATACATACACACGCATCTGTAAATACACACACACGCGCATCTGTAAATACACACACACACGCATCTGTAAATACACACACACGCATCTGTAAATACATACACACGCATCTGTAAATACACACACACGCATCTGTAAATACAGACACACGCGCATCTGTAAATACACACACACGCGCATCCGTAAATACACACACACACGCGCATCTGTAAATGCACACACACGCGCATCTGTAAATACACACACACACGCGTATCTGTAAATACACACACATGCATCTGTAAATACACACACATGCGCGTATCTGTAAATACACACACACGCGCATCTGTAAATACACACACACGCGCATCTGTAAATACATACACACGCGCATCTGTAAATACACACACACACGCATCTGTAAATACACACACGCGTATCTGTAAATACACACACACACACGCATCTGTAAATACAGACACACGCGCATCTGTAAATACACACACACACGCATCTGTAAATACAGACACACGTGCATCTGTAAATACATACACACGCATCTGTAAATACACACACACGCGCATCTGTAAATACACACACACACGCATCTGTAAATACAGACACACGCGCATCTGTAAATACACACACACACGCATCTGTAAATACACACACGCGTATCTGTAAATACACACACACACGCACCTGTAAATACAGACACACACGCATCTGTAAATACAGACACACGCGCATCTGTAAATACATACACACGCATCTGTAAATACACACACACGCGCATCTGTAAATACACACACACACGCATCTGTAAATACAGACACACGCGCATCTGTAAATACACACACACGCGCATCTGTAAATACACACACACGCATCTGTAAATACAGACACACGCGCATCTGTAAATACACACACACGCGCATCTGTAAATACATACACACGCATCTGTAAATACACACACACGCATCTGTAAATACAGACACACGCGCATCTGTAAATACACACACACACGCATCTGTAAATACACACACACGCGCATCCGTAAATACACACACACGCATCTGTAAATACACACACACGCATCTGTAAATACAGACACACACGCATCTGTAAATACACACACACACACATCTGTAAATACACACACACACACATCTGTAAATACACACACACGCGCATCCGTAAATACACACACACGCATCTGTAAATACACACACATGTGCATCTGTAAATGCACACACGCATCTCTAAATAGACAAACACGCAGATCTGTAAATATATACACACACACACATCTGCAAACACACATACACACATCTGTAAATACAGACACATACATCTGTAAATACATACACATACATTTGCTAATATATACACACAATCTGTAAACACACACGCGCTTCTCTAAATACACACACACGCATCTGTTAATACAGACACATACATCTGTAAATATATACACAAATACACATCTGTAAATACACACACACCTGGAAATACACACACACATCTGTATACACACATATACACACACATCTGTAAACATACATGCATCTGTAAATAAAGTCGCATACATCTGTAAATATATACACACAATCTGTAAATACACATACACACACCTGTAAATACACACACACACACGCATCTGTAAATACAAATACATACATGTGTAAAAAAATACACAAATACACATCTGCAAATACACACACACGCATCTGTAAATACAGACACATACATCTGTAAATATATACACAAATACACATCTGTAAATACACACACATGCACCTGTAAATACAGATACATACATGTGTAAATATATACACAAATACACATCTGTAAATATACACACATACGCATCTGTAAATACAGACACATGCACCTGTAAATACAGATACATACATCTGTAAATACAGACACATACATCTGTAAATATATATACAAATACACATCTGTAAATACACACACATGTACCTGTAAATACAGATACATACATGTGTAAATATATACACAAATACACATCTGTAAATACACACACACGCATCTGTAAATACAGATACATACATCTGTAAATACAGACACATACATCTGTAAATATATACACAAATACACATCTGTAAATACACACACACGCATCTGTAAAAAGACACACAGACATCTGTAAATACAGACACATACATCTGTAAATATATACACAAATACACATCTGTAAATACACACACACGCATCTGTAAAAAGACACACAGACATCTGTAAATACAGACACATACATCTGTAAATATATACACAAATACACATCTGTAAATACACACACACGCATCTGTAAAAAGACACACAGACATCTGTAAATACAGACACATACATCTGTAAATATATACACAAATACACATCTGTAAATACACACACACGCATCTGTAAATAGACACACACACATCTGTAAATACAGACACATACATCTGTAAATATATACACAAATACACATCTGTAAATACACACACACGCATCTGTAAAAAGACACACAGACATCTGTAAATATATACATACATCTGTAAATATATACACAAATACACATCTATAAATACACACACACGCATCTGTAAATACACACACACGCATCTGTAAATAGACACACACACCTGTAAATATACACACACACATACTTGCAAATACACACACACATCTAGCAATATACACCTAAGTTGTATACACACAGCAAGTCACCAGCCACATATTGCTCGCTGGGCAATTGGAGAGTGTCACTGACCGAGAGCAGAGATCGGATTGGCTGCTGACCCGTTCAGTGAGCTTGAATATCTAGAACTCGGGAGGAAATAAACCAATGAGATATGTTTCTGGGGCTCTTCACCGATTGGAGGGCCAACTGCTGGAAGCAGTGCATCATGGAGCTTCCTGTATTGAATGCAGTCACACACAAACCCCAACAACAAAATCTAGCTCATTGCAGCTTCTGGAAACATTCAGCAAACCCGAACGGAAAGATATGTGGATGAGATTTACACTGTTCTCACCTCGTACGCCATTGGGCTGGTCAGGAACCTGGCAACTGGCCCACACCAGCCAGGCAGTGTGCTGGTGAGAGGGGGACCACTGTGCGTTAAGATTGGCTTCAAGTAACTGTTTAACTCCAGTAAAGGAAAATGGTTTCAGAAGCTGGCTGGAAGTAGAGAAAACTGCAGAGTAAAGAATGAGAATCTGTTTCAGTGACTGAAACCTGAGAGCTCCCAATATCAGAGGGGAGTGAAGAGAATTTGTTTTACACAGCGAGTGATGATGATCTCTGCCTGAAAGGGCGTGGAAGCAGATTCAAGAGTAACTTTCAAAAGGGAATTGGACAAATAGAATCATAGAATGGCGACAGCACAAAAGGAGGCCATTTGGCCTATCGTGTTTGTGCTGACTCTCTCAGCAAGTCCCACTCCCCCGCCTTTTCCCCTAGCCCTGCAAATTCTCTCTTTTCAGATTATTATCCATTTCTCTTTTGAAAGCCAAGATTGAATCTGCCTCCACCGCACTCTCAGACAGTGCATTCCAGATCCTAAACACTCACTGAACCTGCCTCCACCACACTCTCAGACAGTGCATTCCAGATCCGAAACACTCACTGAACCTGCCTCCACCACACTCTCAGACAGTGCATTCCAGATCCTAAACACTCACTGAACCTGCCTCCACCACACTCTCAGACAGTGCATTCCAGATCCTAAACACTCGCTGAATCTGCCTCCACCACACTCTCAGACAGTGCATTCCAGATCCTAAACACTCGCTGAATCTGCCTCCACCACACTCTCAGACAGTGCATTCCAGATCCTAAACACTCACTGAACCTGCCTCCACCACCCTCTCAGACACTGTATTCCAGATCCTAAACACTCACTGAACCTGCCTCCACCACACTCTCAGACAGTGCATTCCAGATCCTAAACACTCACTGAACCTGCCTCCACCGCACTCTCAGACAGTGCATTCCAGATCCTAAACACTCACTGAACCTGCCTCCACCGCACTCTCAGACAGTGCATTCCAGATCCTAAACACTCACTGAACCTGCCTCCACCACACTCTCAGACAGTGCATTCCAGATCTTAAACACTCACTGAAACTGCCTCCACCACACTCTCAGACAGTGCATTCCAGATTCTAAACACTCACTGAACCTGCCTCCACCACACTCTCAGACAGTGCATTCCAGATCCTAAACACTCACTGAACCTGCCTCCACCACACTCTCAGACAGTGCATTCCAGATCTTAAACACTCACTGAAACTGCCTCCACCACACTCTCAGACAGTGCATTCCAGATCCTAAACACTCACTGAACCTGCCTCCACCACACTCTCAGACAGTGCATTCCAGATCCTAAACACTCACTGAACCTGCCTCCACCGCACTCTCAGACAGTGCATTCCAGATCCTAAACACTCACTGGACCTGCCTCCACCACACTCTCAGACAGTGCATTCCAGATCCTAAACACTCACTGAACCTGCCTCCACCGCACTCTCAGACAGTGCATTCCAGATCCTAAACACTCACTGAACCTGCCTCCACCACACTCTCAGACAGTGCATTCCAGATCCTAAACACACACTGAACCTGCCTCCACCACACACTCAGACAGTGCATTCCAGATCCTAAACACTCACTGAACTTGACTCCACCACACTCTCAGACAGTGCATTCCAGATCCTAAACACTCACTGAACCTGCCTCCACCACACACTCAGACAGTGCATTCCAGATCCTAAACACTCACTGAACCTGCCTCCACCGCACTCTCAGACAGTGCATTCCAGATCCTAAACACTCACTGAACCTGCCTCCACCACACTCTCAGACAGTGCATTCCAGATCCTAAACACACACTGAACCTGCCTCCACCACACACTCAGACAGTGCATTCCAGATCCTAAACACTCACTGAACCTGCCTCCACCGCACTCTCAGACAGTGCATTCCAGATCCTAAACACTCACTGAACCTGCCTCCACCACACTCTCAGACAGTGCATTCCAGATCCTAAACACACACTGAACCTGCCTCCACCGCACTCTCAGACAGTGCATTCCAGATCCTAAACACTCACTGAACCTGCCTCCACCGCACTCTCAGACAGTGCATTCCAGATCCTAAACACTCACTGAACCTGCCTCCACCACACTCTCAGACAGTGCATTCCAGATCCTAAACACACACTGAACCTGCCTCCACCACACACTCAGACAGTGCATTCCAGATCCTAAACACTCACTGAACTTGACTCCACCACACTCTCAGACAGTGCATTCCAGATCCTAAACACTCACTGAACCTGCCTCCACCACACACTCAGACAGTGCATTCCAGATCCTAAACACTCACTGAACTTGACTCCACCACACTCTCAGACAGTGCATTCCAGATCCTAAACACTCACTGAACCTGCCTCCACCACACACTCAGACAGTGCATTCCAGATCCTAAACACTCACTGAACTTGACTCCACCACACTCTCAGACAGTGCATTCCAGATCCTAAACACTCACTGAACCTGCCTCCACCACACACTCAGACAGTGCATTCCAGATCCTAAACACTCACTGAACCTGCCTCCACCACACACTCAGACAGTGCATTCCAGATCCTAAACACACACTGAACCTGCCTCCACCACACTCTCAGACAGTGCATTCCTGATCCTAAACACTCACTGAACCTGCCTCCACCACACTCTCAGACAGTGCATTCCAGATCCTAAACACTCACTGAACCTGCCTCCACCACACTCTCAGACAGTGCATTCCAGATCCTAAACACTCACTGAACCTGCCTCCACCACACTCTCAGACAGTGCATTCCAGATCCTAAACACTCACTGAACCTGCCTCCACCACACTCTCAGACAGTGTATTCCAGATCCAAAACACACACTGAACCTGCCTCCACCACACTCTCAGACAGTGCATTCCAGATCCTAAACACTCACTGAACCTGCCTCCACCACACTCTCAGACAGTGCATTCCAGATCCTAAACACTCACTGAACCTGCCTCCACCACACTCTCAGACAGTGCATTCCAGATCCTAAACACTCACTGAACCTGCCTCCACCACACTCTCAGACAGTGTATTCCAGATCCTAAACACTCACTGAACCTGCCTCCACCACACTCTCAGACAGTGCATTCCAGATCCTAAACACTCACTGAACCTGCCTCCACCGCACTCTCAGACAGTGTATTCCAGATCCTAAACACTCACTGAACCTGCCTCCACCGCACTCTCAGACAGTGCATTCCAGATCCTAAACACTCACTGAACCTGCCTCCACCACACTCTCAGACAGTGCATTCCAGATCCTAAACACTCACTGAACCTGCCTCCACCACACTCTCAGACAGTGCATTCCAGATCCTAAACACTCACTGAACCTGCCTCCACCGCACTCTCAGACAGTGCATTCCAGATCCTAAACACTCACTGAACCTGCCTCCACCACACTCTCAGACAGTGCATTCCAGATCCGAATCACTGACTGAACCTGCCTCCACCACACTCTCAGACAGTGCATTCCAGATCCGAATCACTGACTGAACCTGCCTCCACCACACTCTCAGACAGTGCATTCCAGATCCTAAACACTCACTGAACCTGCCTCCACCACACTCTCAGACAGAGCATTCTAGATCCTAAACACTCACTGAACCTGCCTCTATCACACTCTCAGACAGTGCATTCCAGGTCCTAAACACTCACTGAACCTGCCTCTATCACACTCTCAGACAGTGCATTCCAGATCCGAAACACTCACTGAACCTGCCTCCACCACACTCTCAGACAGTGCATTCCAGATCCTAAACACTCACTGAACCTGCCTCCACCACACTCTCAGACAGTGCATTCCAGATCCTAAACACTCACTGAACCTGCCTCCACCACACTCTCAGACAGTGCATTCCAGGTCCTAAACACTCACTGAACCTGCCTCTATCACACTCTCAGACAGTGCATTCCAGATCCTAAACACTCATTGAACCTGCCTCCACCACACTCTCAGACAGTGCATTCCAGATCCTAAACACACACTGAACCTGCCTCTATCACACTCTCAGACAGTGCATTCCAGATCCGAAACACTCATTGAACCTGCCTCCACCACACTCTCAGACAGTGCATTCCAGATCCTAAACACACACTGAACCTGCCTCTATCACACTCTCAGACAGTGCATTCCAGATCCGAAACACTCACTGAACCTGCCTCCACCACACTCTCAGACAGTGCATTCCAGATCCTAAACACTCACTGAACCTGCCTCCACCACACTCTCAGACAGTGCATTCCAGATCCTAAACACTCACTGAACCTGCCTCCACCACACTCTCAGACAGTGCATTCCAGATCCTAAACACTCACTGAACCTGCATTAAATTTCATCTGCAACATGTCCGCCCATTCCATCAGCCTGACTATGTCCACTTGAACCTATTACTATCCTCACAGTTCACAATACTTCCAAGTTTTGTGTCATCTGCAAATTTTGAAATTGTGCCCTGTACACCCAAGTCTAGGTCATTAATATATATCGAGAAAAGCAGTGGCCGTAATGCCAACCCCTGGGCAACCCCACTATATAACGATCCTCCAGTCCGAAATGCAGCCGTTCACCGTTAGTCTCTGTTCCTGTCACTTGGCCAATTTCATAGCCATGCTGCTACTGTCCCTTTTATTCCATGGGTTTTAACTTTACTGACAAGTCTAACATGTGGCACTTTATCAAATACCTTTTTGGAAGTCCATATACACCACATCAACTACATTACATCAACTCTCTGTTACCTCATCAAAAAACTCAAGCAAGTTCGTTAAACACGTTTTCCCCTCAACAAATCCGTCCTGGCTTTCCTTAATTGATCCACATTTGTTTAAGTGATTGTTAATTTTGTCCCAGATTATTGTTTTTAAAAGATTTCCCACCACCGAGGTTAAACTGACTGGCCTGTAGTTGCTGGGCTTGTCCTTACGCCCTTTCCTGAACGAGAATGTAACATTTACAATTCTCCACTCCTCTGGCACCACTCCTGTATCTGAGGAGGATTGGAAGATTATGGTCAGTGCCTCCGCAAGTTTCCACCCTTACTTCCCTCAGTATCCTCGGATGCATCTGATCTGGTCCTGGTGACTTATCAACTTTAAGTACAGACAGCTTTTCTAATACCTCCTCTTATCAATTTTTAGCCCATCCAGCGTCTCAATACTTGAAGAATTTGCAAGGCTATGGGGACAGGATAGGGGTGTGGGACTAATTGGATCGCCTTTTCAGAGATCCAGCACAGGCACAATGGGCCGAATGGCCTCCTTTTGTGCTGTTAGATTCTCTGATCAGAAATGCACCCTCGGTATTCAGAGATATGAAGTGGATTCTGAACAATCGCCAAATTTGGGTTGATGCTGCCCCCAATACAAAGTACAGGTGGGATGTATCCCAGTCCCTGGCTCTGTATTTGTCCACCTTGTTAATCATATCTAACACTATCCTTGTTCAACTCTTCAGACAGCACTCAGGTCCCATCCTGGAAACATCAAAGTTTCAGACTGACCAAAGTAATTGGCGTCAAACAAAGCACTTCTGTGAAAAGTTCAATTTGTGCCCCAGTTTCTCAAAGAGGGCCATTACCCCACAATACACGAGACAGGAACCCCCAAACCCGACTCAATACACGAGACCGAAACTCCCAAACCCTCCTGAATACACGAGACAGGAACTCCCAAACCCGACTCAATACACGAGACCGAAACTCCCAAACCCTCCTGAATACACGAGACAGGAACTCCCAAACCCTCCACAATACACGAGACAGGAACTCCCAAACCCTACTCAATACACGAGACAGAAACTCCCAAACCCTCCTGAATACACGAGACAGGAACTCCCAAACCCTCCTCAATACATGAGACAGGAACTCCAAATCCCTCCTCAATACACGAGACAGAAACTCCCAAACCCTCCTGAATACACGAGACAGGAACTCCCAAACCCTCCACAATACACGAGACAGGAACTCCCAAACCCTCCTCAATACACGAGACAGGAACTCCCAAACCCTCCTGAATACACGAGACAGGAACTCCCAAACCCTCCTGAATACACGAGACAGGAACTCCCAAACCCTCCTGAATACACGAGACAGGAACTCCCAAACCCTCCTGAATACACGAGACAGGAACTCCCAAACCCTCCTGAATACACGAGACAGGAACTCCCAAACCCTCCTGAATACACGAGACAGGAACTCCCAAACCCTCCACAATACACGAGACAGGAACTCCCAAACCCTCCTCAATACACGAGACAGGAACTCCCAAACCCTCCTGAATACACGAGACAGGAACTCCCAAACCCTCCTGAATACACGAGACAGGAACTCCCAAACCCTCCACAATACACGAGACAGGAACCCCCAAACCCTCCTCAATACACGAGACAGGAACTCCCAAACCCGACTCAATACACGAGACCGAAACTCCCAAACCCTCCTGAATACACGAGACAGGAACTCCCAAACCCTCCACAATACACGAGACAGGAACTCCCAAACCCTACTCAATACACGAGACAGAAACTCCCAAACCCTCCTGAATACACGAGACAGGAACTCCCAAACCCTCCTCAATACATGAGACAGGAACTCCAAATCCCTCCTCAATACACGAGACAGAAACTCCCAAACCCTCCTGAATACACGAGACAGGAACTCCCAAACCCTCCACAATACACGAGACAGGAACTCCCAAACCCTCCTCAATACACGAGACAGGAACTCCCAAACCCTCCTGAATACACGAGACAGGAACTCCCAAACCCTCCTGAATACACGAGACAGGAACTCCCAAACCCTCCTCAATACACGAGACAGGAACTCCCAAACCCTCCTGAATACACGAGACAGGAACTCCCAAACCCTCCTCAATACACGAGACAGGAACTCCCAAACCCTCCTCAATACATGAGACAGGAACTCCCAAACCCTCCTCAATACACGAGACAGGAACTCCCAAACCCTCCACAATACATGAGACAGGAACTCCCAAACCCTCCTCAATACACGAGACAGGAACTCCCAAACCCGACTCAATACACGAGACCGAAACTCCCAAACCCTCCTGAATACACGAGACAGGAACTCCCAAACCCTCCACAATACACGAGACAGGAACTCCCAAACCCTACTCAATACACGAGACAGAAACTCCCAAACCCTCCTGAATACACGAGACAGGAACTCCCAAACCCTCCTCAATACATGAGACAGGAACTCCAAATCCCTCCTCAATACACGAGACAGAAACTCCCAAACCCTCCTGAATACACGAGACAGGAACTCCCAAACCCTCCACAATACACGAGACAGGAACTCCCAAACCCTCCTCAATACACGAGACAGGAACTCCCAAACCCTCCTGAATACACGAGACAGGAACTCCCAAACCCTCCTGAATACACGAGACAGGAACTCCCAAACCCTCCTCAATACACGAGACAGGAACTCCCAAACCCTCCTGAATACACGAGACAGGAACTCCCAAACCCTCCTCAATACACGAGACAGGAACTCCCAAACCCTCCTCAACACATGAGACAGGAACTCCCAAACCCTCCTCAATACACGAGACAGGAACTCCCAAACCCTCCTCAATACATGAGACAGGAACTCCCAAACCCTCCTCAATACACGAGACAGGAACTCCAAAACCCTCCTCAACACACGAGACAGGAACTCCCAAACCCTCCTCAATATATGAGACAGGAACTCCCAAACCCTCCTCAATATATGAGACAGGAACTCCCAAACCCTCCTCAACACACGAGACAGGAACTCCCAAACCTTCCTCAATACACGAGACAGAAAGTCCCAAACTTTCCTCAATACACGAGACAGGAACTCCCAAACCCTCCTCAATACACGAGACAGGAACTCCCAAACCCTCCTCAATATACGAGACAGGAACTCCCAAACCCTCCTCAATACACGAGACAGGAACTCCCAAACCTTCCTCAATACACGAGACAGAAAGTCCCAAACCCTCCTCAATACACGAGACAGAAAGTCCCAAACTTTCCTCAATACACGAGACAGGAACTCCCAAACCCTCCTCAATACACGAGACAGGAACTCCCAAACCCTCCTCAATACACGAGACAGGAACTCCCAAACCCTCCTGAATACACGAGACAGGAACTCCAAAACCCTCCTCAACACACGAGACAGGAACTCCCAAACCCTCCTCAATATATGAGACAGGAACTCCCAAACCCTCCTCAATACACGAGACAGGAACTCCCAAACCCTCCTCAATACATGAGACAGGAACTCCCAAACCCTCCTCAATACACGAGACAGAAACTCCCAAACCTTCCTCAATACATGAGACAGGAACTCCCAAACCCTCCTCAATACACGAGACAGGAACTCCCAAACCCTCCTCAATACATGAGACAGGAACTCCCAAACCCTCCTCAATACACAAGACATGAACTCCCAAACCCTCCTCAACACACGAGACAGGAACTCCCAAACCCTCCTCAATACACGAGACAGGAACTCCCAAACCCTCCTCAATACATGAGACAGGAACTCCCAAACCCTCCTCAATACACGAGACAGGAACTCCAAAACCCTCCTCAACACACGAGACAGGAACTCCCAAACCCTCCTCAATATATGAGACAGGAACTCCCAAACCCTCCTCAATATATGAGACAGGAACTCCCAAACCCTCCTCAACACACGAGACAGGAACTCCCAAACCTTCCTCAATACACGAGACAGAAAGTCCCAAACTTTCCTCAATACACGAGACAGGAACTCCCAAACCCTCCTCAATACACGAGACAGGAACTCCCAAACCCTCCTCAATATACGAGACAGGAACTCCCAAACCCTCCTCAATACACGAGACAGGAACTCCCAAACCTTCCTCAATACACGAGACAGAAAGTCCCAAACCCTCCTCAATACACGAGACAGAAAGTCCCAAACTTTCCTCAATACACGAGACAGGAACTCCCAAACCCTCCTCAATACACGAGACAGGAACTCCCAAACCCTCCTCAATACACGAGACAGGAACTCCCAAACCCTCCTGAATACACGAGACAGGAACTCCAAAACCCTCCTCAACACACGAGACAGGAACTCCCAAACCCTCCTCAATATATGAGACAGGAACTCCCAAACCCTCCTCAATACACGAGACAGGAACTCCCAAACCCTCCTCAATACATGAGACAGGAACTCCCAAACCCTCCTCAATACACGAGACAGAAACTCCCAAACCTTCCTCAATACATGAGACAGGAACTCCCAAACCCTCCTCAATACACGAGACAGGAACTCCCAAACCCTCCTCAATACATGAGACAGGAACTCCCAAACCCTCCTCAATACACAAGACATGAACTCCCAAACCCTCCTCAACACACGAGACAGGAACTCCCAAACCCTCCTCAATACACAAGACATGAACTCCCAAACCCTCCTCAACACACGAGACAGGAACTCCCAAACCCTCCTCAATATATGAGACAGGAACTCCCAAACCCTCCTCAACACACGAGACAGGAACTCCCAAACCTTCCTCAATACACGAGACAGAAAGTCCCAAACTTTCCTCAATACACGAGACAGGAACTCCCAAACCTTCCTCAATACACGAGACAGAAAGTCCCAAACTTTCCTCAATACACGAGACAGGAACTCCCAAACCCTCCTCAATATACGAGACAAGAACTCCCAAACCCTCCTCAATACACGAGACAGGAACTCCCAAACCCTCCTCAATACACGAGACAGAAAGTCCCAAACTTTCCTCAATATACGAGACAGGAACTCCCAAATTGGGGCTCTAATCAGACTCCAAGCAATTAATTAAGCCAGATTAATAACAAATGCAGCTGAGGAAGGACAGGAATACTCTATCATCCCAGGAAATTCTCATGGTAAAACACAGTGAGGTTAACAGGGCTACGAGAAAATACAGGCTGTTGTTTGAGGTTTTTTGAAGGCAATTGGACCTTTGCCTCCTGACTTACACTTCAGACAGAGGGAAAGGTTTGAGAGGTTGTGTGTTTCTGCTGACTAATCCAGCCCATCGGATTCCAAATATACAATATAAGAAATAATTGTAGTTCAATAAGACAGCTTCAGGTTATCGCAAAGCGATTCATAGCCAATGAAGTATCTTTGAAGTGTAGTCACTGTTGTAATGTAAGAAACACATTACTGTGTTTTACCATGAGAATTTCCTGGGATGATAGAGTATTCCTGTCCTTCCTCAGCTGCATTGGTTATTAATCTGTCTTAATTAATTGCTTGGAGTCTGATTAGAGCCCCAATTTGTGCACAGCAAGATCCCACAAACAGCAATGTGATAATGACCTGATAATCTCAGCAGGTCAGGCAGCATCTGTGGATAGAGAAACAGAGTTAATGTTTCACGTTGCTGACCTTTCATTAGAACTGGCAAAGGTTAGAAATGTAACAGGCTTTGAGCATGTGAAAGAGGGGAGGGGTAGGAAGAACAAAGGGGAAGGTGTGTGATGGGGCAGCTGGCAGGAGAGATTAAATAACAAAGATGTCACAGAACAAAGGCAAAGGGAAGGGTAATAGTCATTGTAAAAGATAAAGGATCATCCTCCGCCATTTCCACCACCTCCAGCGTGATGCCACTACCAAACACATCTTCCCCTCCCTTCCCCTGTCAGCATTACGAAGGGATCGTTCCCTCCGCGACACCCTGGTCCACTCCTCCATTACCCCCACCACCTCATCCCCTTCCCCTGCAATCGCAGGAGGTGTAATACCTGCCCATTTGCCTCCTCTCTCCTCACTATCCAAGGCCCCAAACACTGCTTTCAGGTGAAGCAGTGATTTACTTGTACTTCTTTCAATGTAGTATACTGTATTCGCTGCTCACAGTGTGGTCTCCTCTACATTGGGGAGACCAAACGCAGACTGCGTGACCGCTTTGTGGAACATCTCCGCTCAGTCTGCGAGCATGACCCCGAGCTTCCAGTCACTTGCCATTTTAATTCACCCCCCACTGCTCTCACACCCACATTTCTGTCCTGGGCCTGCTGCAGTGTTCCAGTGAAGTTCAACACAAGCTCGAGAAACAGCATCTCATCTTCTGATTCTGGACTGAACACTGAGTTCAACAATTTCAGATGATGACTGCCATTTTGATTGTTTTTTTTAAACCATCTGCCTGTATTAAGCTTGTTTTTCATGTTTTTGCTTCAGACAGAGCTGTTTATTATTCTGCCATTTACACTCTCTCTGGACTAATGCTTTGTCTTTTAATACAGCTTTTAGCACTCCCATTGCCTTTGTTCTGTGACATCTTTGTCATTTAATCTTTCCTGCCCTCTGCCCAATCACACACCTTCCTTTTGTTGTTCTTCCCCCTCCCCCTTTACACTTGCTCAAAGTCTGTTACATTTCTAACCTTTGCCAGTTCTGATCAAAGGTCACAGACCTGAAACGTTAACTCCATTTCTCTCGAACATATGAATTAGGAACAGGAGTTGGCCATTCGGCCCCTCCAACCTGCTCCTTCATTCAATAAGATCATGGCTGATCTGTTTGTGTCTCGAATTCCACACTCCCATCTACCCCCGATAACCTTTGATTCCCTTGCCTAACAAGAATCTATCTACCTCCACCTTAAAAATATTCAATGACCCCGCCTCCACCACCTTCTGAGGCAGAGAATTCCAAAGTCGCACAACCTACTGAGAGAAAAAATTTCCCATCATCTGTGTCCTAAAAGGGCGACCCCTAATTTTAAAACAGTGCCCCCTAGTTCTGGACTCCCACAAGAGGAAACATCCTTTCCACATCCACCTTGTCAAGACCATTCAGGATCTTATAAACTTCAATCAAGTCTCCCCTCCCTCTTCTAAACTCCAGTGAAAACAAGCCCAGTCTGTCCAACCTTTCCTCATAAGACAACCCACTCATTCCAGATATCAATCTAGTAAACCTCCTCCAACGCATTTACATTCATCCTTAAATAATGAGTCCAAAACTGCACACAGTATTTGAGATGTGGTCTCACCAATGCCCTGTATAACTGAAGCATAACATCCTTACTTTTATTTTCAATTCCTCTCGTAATAAAGGATAGTATTCCATTAGCATTCTTGATGACTTGCTGTACCTGCATACTAACTTTTTCTGACTCATGCACTAGAACACCTAGATCCCTCTGCACCTCGTAGTTCTGCAGTCGTTCTCTGTTTAAGTAATACTCTGCTTTTTAATTCTTCCTGCCAAGTGAAGAATTTCACATTTTCCCACATTATACTCCATCTGCCAGATTTTTGCCCACTCACTCGACCTATCAATATCAGTCTGCAACCACTTTTTGTCCTCTTCACAGCATACTTTCCTACCTAGCTTTGTGTCATCTGCAAATTTAGCTACCATGCCATCGCTCCCCTCATCTAAGTCATTGATATAAATTGTAAAAAGTTGAGGCCCCAGCACAGACCCCTGTGGGACTCCACTCGTCACATCCTGCCAATCAGAAAAGGACCCATTTATGCATACTGTCTGTTTTCTGCCAGCCAGCCAATCTTCTATCCATGCTAATATGTTACGCCCTACACCATGAGCTCTTACTTTGCACAATAACCTTTTATGTGGCACCTTGTCAAATGCCTTCTGGAAATCCAAGTACAGTACATCAACAGGCTCCCCTTTATCCACAGCGCATGTTACTCCTTCAAAGAACTCCAACAAATTGATTAAACATGATCTCCCTTTCACAAAACCATGCTGACTATTCCCAATTACCTTGGGTGTTTGTAAGTGCCCAGTTACAACCTCCTTATTGATCGATTCTAACACCTTCCCCACGATAGAAGTCACTTGTTTTCTGCCTCCCCCCCTTCTTGAATAGAGGGGTTATATTTGCTACTTTCCAGTCTGATGGAACCTTTCCAGAATCTAGCGAATTTTGAAAAATTAACACCAACGCATCTACTACCTCATTAGCTATCTCTTTTAAGACCCTAGGATGAAGCCCATCAGGACCCGGGGACTTGTCAGCCCACAGCTCCATCAGTTTGCTCAGATGCTGCCTGACCTGCTGAGTATATCCAGCACTTTCTGCTTTTATTTCAGATTTCCAGCATCTGCAGTATTTTGCTTTTATGATCAAATAACCTGTAATTTAGGTGTAGGTTGAGGGATAACTATTGGCTCCAGTTGCAGCAAAGCAGAAAACCATCCTGAGCCCAGACAAAACACACACACGTCACAACACGGAAACAACACAACACACACACGTCACAACACGGAAACAACACAACACACGTCACAACACGGAAACAAACCACAACACACACGTCACAACACGGAAACAACACACACACACGTCACAACACGGAAACAAGCCACAACACACACACGTCACAACACGGAAACAAGCCAAACTGTCCATGTCAGCAAATAGTCCGAATTACATTTTCCCACCCTGTTTCCATATCCTTCCCTCCATCCACCTAACCTAATTCAAATGTTGACATTGTTTCTGCTTCAACCACTAACTCTGGAAGTGAATCCAGTCTCACATCTCTCTGTGTGAAGAATTATTCCCTGTCCTCTGTTCTAAACCTCTTCCATTTAATCTTGTGTCTCTGGCCTCTCATTCTTGGTCCTCGACTATTGGCTTCTATCCATCTTGTCCCATCCTTTCATAATTTTCAATACTTCTATTATATCACCCTGTATTCTGTATTGTTCTCATGAAAAAAGACCCAGTTCTTTCAAATCTTTCTTTGTATTTCCTCATTGCAGACAGGTTGAGATGGGCTGAATGGCCTTCCTTCTGAGGGTCACCAACACACCCGGATTTTCCTGAGACTCCAGGAATTAATGATTAGTTTAGTTTAGTTTAGAGATACAGCACTGAAACAGGCCCTTCGGCCCACCGGGTCTGTGCCGACCATCAACCACCCAATTATTCTAATCCTACACTAATCCTATATTCCTACCACATCCCCACCTGTCCCTCAATTCTCCTACCACCTACCTATACTAGTGACAATTTATAATGGCCAATTTACCGATCAACCTGCAAGTCTTTGGCTGTGGGAGGAAACCGGAGCACCCGGAGGAAACCCACGCAGACACAGGGAGAACTTGCAAACTCCACACGGGCAGTACCCAGAATTGAACCCAGGTCGCTAGAGCTGTGAGGCTGCAGTGCTAACCACTGCGCCACTGTGCCGCCCCAAATTTTCTCCAGTGGGAAATGTGAGAATCACAGAGACAGAAACACCATAGAGATGGGATGAAGGCCATTTGATCACCAACCAAGTATCATCCACACGGGTAAAATAACATGTCTGATCGCTTTCTGATTGGCTGTGGGCCACAGGATGGACGTATTGGGCGACCAATAGCAGGATTTTGGGGCAGGATGATTGGAGGTCATGTAATTGAAACAGCCAATCAGTGTTGGAAACATGACCCTGCCCTCATCTAGCCATTGTCTGCCCTGGAGCTCCCCCTGCTGGGCGGTCACACACACCGCACCATTCACCAAGTCACCTCTCCTGGTCTGCACGTTACCTTAACCTGGGATCTTCTGCTTTGAAGCAGAACACTGCCTGGATTCTCATTTAAACTATTCGCTTTGTTCATCTCTTGCTCATCACAATCCAATGAGCAAGAGGGGAGAGGAAACTCTGGTTGGCAATTTTAGAGCTGGTGGGAAGATTGGGAGGATCATTAGCATCAAGTCAAAGAAGGAGAGGGATGGATAAATCACTGAGATTAACCTTGAGCAGTAACACTATCCCAGGACTGCCTGTTTCCCGAGCGACTGGGCCTTATGTAACTGTCAAATCAGTTACAGAAAACTTATCAAATCAGTTAGAGTTTTGTACGTAATCAGCCGATGGACATGACCTTACCATGGAGTGTAGTTTAAGCAGAGTTCAAACTGCATCTGCAGCTGTTACTTTTAACTAGTTTTGACCTGCTGTACCTAATGTTTACTGGAATGCACCCCCCCCCCCACTCCGTCACCCTGGGGTAAAAGGGTTGTCCTATTAGGAGAGATTGAGTGGAATGGTCCTATATAGAAGAATGAGGGGTGATCTCATTGAAATGTATAAATTCTTCGGGGGTTTGACAGGGGAGATGCTGAGAGGCCGTTTCCCCCTGGTTGGGGAATCTCGAACATGAGGCCACTGTCTCAGAATAAGGGATTGGTCATTTAGGACAGAGAGAATGAGACGTTTCTTCACTCGGAGGGTTGTGAATCTTTGGAATTCTCTATCCCAGAGAGCTGGGGATGCTCAGTCATTGACTATATCCAAGACAGGGAACGGCAGATTTTTGGGAATTAAGGGATAGAGCAGGAAAGTGCAGGAAGGTGGAGTGGAATTGGATGATCGACCATGATCTTATTGAATGGCAGAGCAGGCTTGAGGGACTGAATGGCCTAATCCAGAAACCATTTCTTATGTTCTTACATTTTAGATGGTGACGACAGAATGTCAGTGGTTCTGATAACAGGGTCACAAGTCAAAATCTGTCTCCATTTAGGGATGAAACGAGTGAAATGAATCCAGTGACAGGTTGAACAATTTGATGCGACAATGATCACTAGGGCATCAGTTTACATGTAATGATACGGTGGGAAGTGAAGACAGATTCATCAGGACAGCAAGGGCGGAACTTGGAGCGGATTCACAGCAAAGGATACTTGTGATCAAATGTGTACCAGAGCCGGAAGAGCCAGGCACTCTCCGCCTTCGTATTCCTGCTTTCCCCATCAGGAGCATTCTAACAAAACAGAAAAGGGAAAGAGTCGGAATCCTCAGGAACTCACCCACACTCCCAAAAACCTCACACTCCCACCTTCCTGATCATTCCACTCCCAAAAACCTCACACTCCCACCTTCCCGATCATTCCACTCCCAAAAACCTCACACTCCCACCTTCCCGATCATTCCACTCCCAAAAACCTCACTCTCCCACCTTCCCGATCATTCCACTCCCAAAAACCTCAGACTCCCACCTTCCCGATCATTCCACTCCCAAAAACCTCACACTCCCACCTTCCTGATCATTCCACTCCCAAAAACCTCACTCTCCCACCTTCCCGATCATTCCACTCCCAAAAACCTCACACTCCCACCTTCCCGATCATTCCACTCCCAAAAACCTCACACTCCCACCTTCCTGATCATTCCACTCCCAAAAACCTCACACTCCCACCTTCCCGATCATTCCACTCCCAAAAACCTCACACTCCCACCTTCCCGATCATTCCACTCCCAAAAACCTCAGACTCCCACTTTCCCGATCATTCCACTCCCAAAAACCTCACACTCCCACCCTCCTGATCACACTCACTCCCAGAAACCTCACACTCCCATCCTCCCGATCACACTCACTCCCAAAAACCTCACACTCCCACCCTCCCGATCACTCCGACTCCCAAAAACCTCACACTCCCACCCTCCCGATCACACTCACTCCCAAAAACCTCACACTCCCATCCTCCCGATCACACTCGCTCCCAAAAACCTCACACGCCCACCCTCCCGATCACACTCACTCCCAAAAACCTCACACTCCCATCCTCCCGATCACACTCACTCCCAAAAACCTCACACTCCTACCTTCCCGATCACACTCACTCCCAAAAACCTCACACTCCTACCTTCCCGATCATTCCACTCCCAAAAACCTCACACTCCCACCCTCCCGATCACACTCACTCCCAAAAACCTCACACTCCCATCCTCCCGATCACACTCACTCCCAAAAACCTCACACTCCCACCCTCCCGATCACACTCACTCCCAAAAACCTCACACTCCCATCCTCCCGATCACACTCACTCCCAAAAACCTCACACTCCCATCCTCCCGATCACACCCACTCCCAAAAACCTCACACTCCCATCCTCCCGATCACACTCACTCCCAAAAACCTCACACTCCCACCCTCCCGATCACTCCGACTCCCAAAAACCTCACACTCCCACCCTCCCGATCACACTCACTCCCAAAAACCTCACACTCCCATCCTCCCGATCACACTCGCTCCCAAAAACCTCACACGCCCACCCTCCCGATCACACTCACTCCCAAAAACCTCACACTCCCATCCTCCCGATCACACTCACTCCCAAAAACCTCACTCCCACCTTCCCAATCACACTCACTCCCAAAAACCTCACACTCATACCCTCCCGATCACACTCACTCCCAAAAACCTCACACTCATACCCTCCCGATCACACTCACTCCCAAAATCCTCACACTCCCATCCTCCCGATCACACTCACTCCCAAAAACCTCACACTCCCACCTTCCCAATCACACTCACTCCCAAAAACCTCTCATTTCTGCTCCTCCCACCACTAGCCAATGAGAGAAGGCTTAACATTCCAAATGAAACAGCAAGTGTTTCCTGAGCTCTTATTGGGTCACATCATCACTTCATCAAACTTTATAAATAGTCATTCTTTTCCATTTGGAAGTTTTGTGAAAGTCTCTCCCTCTCCCCCTGCCCCAGAAAGAGAGTCAGATGGAGTCAGGAAGACCCTCCCTCCTGTCACAAGCTGACTGATAAACATTTAAACATTAACACTGCATATTCACAGGGCAATGGGGAAAGGGCGGGACTAATTGGCGAGCTCTATCAAAGAGCCAGCACAGGCACGATGGGCTGAATGGCCTCCTTCTGTGCTGTATGATTCTGTGATTCGAATGATATTTCTTTCCGACAGGCAAAAAAAACAGGGATAAGTGAAAAGCAAACTCTGCTCCATAGTCACAGAGTCATCTCAAACTCCCACAAGAAGAAGAATCCATTTTATCCACCGTTTTACTCACTTCCTGCAGATGATCAATATTTACAGACTGCTCCTGGTCAGGATCAACTCCCACTCTGAAAACAGATCCAAAAAATTTACTTCGAAAGTTAGAAACCTCGACATCCTAAACATCAAAGTGTCAAAACGAAAGAGACAAACGAACAAGACAGAGCATTAAACCCTGCTCCCAATTACTCACCCATTGCTGGAAATATACTGGCATCTTCCAATATTACCTTGTACCCTTTAATATCCCACCCAGTCTAATCCCACACGTCCCCTCACTCCCCACACCCTTTAATATCCCACCCAGTATAATCCCACTTCAATGCTCCTGTTATTCAAACAATTATCTAATTATCATTGAGAATTCTGAACTTTGCTTCACTGGTTTTCAGTGGTGACTTCCACATTCTCACTGCACTCTTTAAAAAAGACTTGCATTTATAAAGCACTTTTTGTAACCTCTAGACATCCAACAGTGCTTTGCAACAAATGAAGTACCTTCGGAAGAGTTGTCACTGCTGTAATGTAGAAAATGTTGCAGCCAATTTGCATACAGCAAAATCCCACAAACAGCAATGTGATAATCTGTGTTTGTGATGTTGATTGAGGTTAAATATTGGCCAGTACACGAGGGATAATATTACTGTTCATCTTCGAAATAGAGCCATGGGATCTTATACCATTACCTGGGGGTCAGCAGTCACGGTCGTGGTCTCATTCAAAAGACAGTATCTCCAACAGTGCAGCACGCCCTCAGTACTGACCCTCCGACAGTGCAGCACTCCCTCAGTACTGACCCTCCAACAGTGCAGCACTCCCTCAGTACTGACCCTCCGACAGTGCAGCACTCCCTCAGTAGTGACCCTCCAACAGTGCAGCATGCCCTCAGTACTGACCCTCCGACAGTGCAGCACTCCCTCAGTACTGACCCTCCAACAGTGCAGCACGCCCTCAGTACTGACCCTCCGACAGTGCAGCACTCCCTCAGTAGTGACCCTCCAACAGTGCAGCACGCCCTCAGTACTGACCCTCCGATAGTGCAACACTCCCTCAGTACTGACCCTCCAACAGTGCAGCACGCCCTCAGTACTGACCCTCCGACAGTGCAGCACTCCCTCAGTAGTGACCCTCCAACAGTGCAGCATGCCCTCAGTACTGACCCTCCAACAGTGCAGCTCTCCCTCAGTACTGACCCTCCGACAGTGCAGCTCTCCCTCAGTACTGACCCTCCGACAGTGCAGCTCTCCCTCAGTACTGACCCTCCAACAGTGCAGCTCTCCCTCAGTACTGACCCTCCGACAGTGCGGCACTCCCTCAGTACTGACCCTCCGACAGTGCAGCTCTCCGTCAGCACTGACCCTCCGACAGTGCGGCACTCCCTCAGTACTGACCCTCTGACAGTGCGGCACTCCCTCAGTACTGACCCTCCGACAGTGCGGCACTCCCTCAGTACTGACCCTCCGACAGTGCGGCACTCCCTCATACTGACTCTCCGACAGTGCAGCACTCCCTCAGTATTCCCTCAGGGAGGTGGTGGCGTAGTGGTATTATCACTGGACTAGTAACCCAGAATCCCAGGGTATTTCTCTGGGGACATGGGCTCGAATCCCACCACAGCCGAAGGAGGAATTTGAATGTAATTAATAAATAAGGAATTAAAAGCTAGTCTAATGATGGCCATGAAACCATTGGCGATTGTTGTAAAAACCCATCTGGTTCACTAATGTTCTTCAGGGAAGGAAATCTGCTGTCGTTACCTGGTCTGGCCTACATGTGACTTCAGACCCACAGCAATGTGGTTAACTCTGAAATGGCCTAGCAAGCCACTCAGTTGTATCAAACTGCGACAAAGTCAATAAAAAGGAATGAAACCGGACGGACCACCCGGCATCGACCTAGGCACCGGAAACGACAACGGCAAAGCCAGCCCTGTCGACCCTGCAAAGTCCTCCTTACGAACATCTGGGGGCTTGTGCCAAAGTTGGGAGAGCTGTCCCACAGACTAGTCAAGCAACAGCCTGACATAGTCATACTCACAGAATCATACCTTACAGACAATGTCCCAGACACTGCCATCACCATCCCCGGGTATGTCTTGTCCCACTGGCAGGACAGACCCAGCAGAGGTGGTGGCACAGTGGTATACAGTAGGGAGGGAGTTGCCCTGGGAGTCCTGAACATCGACTCCGGACCACATGAAGTCTCATGGCATCAGATCAAACATGGGCAAGGTAACCTCCTACTGATTACCACCTACTGCCCTCCCTCAGCTGATGACTCAGTACTCCACCATGTTGAACAGCACTTGGAGGAAGCACTGAGGGTGGCAAGGGCACAAAATGTTCTCGGGAGGGGGACTTCAATATCCATCACCAAGAGTGGCTCGGTAGCACCACTACTGACCGAGCTGGCCGAGTACTAAAGGACACAGCTGCTAGACTGGGTCTGCGGCAGGTGGTGGGGGAACCAACACGAGGGAAAAACATACTTGACCTCGTCCTCACCAATCTGCCTGCCGTAGATGCTTCTGTCCATGACAGTATTGGTAGGAGTGACCATCACACAGTCCTTGTGGAGACGAAGTCCCGCCTTCACATTGAGGATACCCTCCATCGTGTTGTGTGGCACTATCACCGTGCTAAATGGGATAGATTTCAAACAGATCTAGCAATGCAAAACTGGGCATCCTTGAGGAGCTGTGGGCCATCAGCAGCAGCAGAATTGTACACCACAATCTGTAACCTCATAGCCCAGCATATCCCCCATTCTACCATTACCATCAAGCCAGGAGACCAACCCTGGTTCAATGAAGAGTGCAGGAGGGCATGCCAGGAGCAGCACCAGGCATACCTCAAAATGGGGTGTCAACCTGGTGAAGCTACAACACAGGACTATCTGCGCGCCAAACTGCGTAAGCAGCATGCGATAGACAGAGCTAAGCGATCCCATAACCAAAGGATCAGATCTAAGCTCTGCAGTCCTGCCACATCCAGCCGTGAATGGTGGTGGACAATTAAACAACTAACTGGAGGAGATGGCTCCACAAATATCCCCATCCTCAATGATGGGGGAGCCCAGCACATCAGTGCGAAAGATAAGGTTGAAGCATTTACAACAATCTTCAGCCAGAAATGCCGAGTTGATGATCCATCTCGGCCTCCTCCTGAAGTCCCCAGCATCACAGATGCCAGACTTCAGCCAATTCGATTCACTCCGCGTGATATCAAGCAACGACTGAAGGCACTGGATACTGCAAAGGCTATGGGCCCTGACAATATTCCGGCAATAGTACTGAAGACCTGTACTCCAGAACTTGCTGCGCCCCTAGCCAAGCTGTTCCAGTACAGCTACAACACTGGCATCTACCCGGCAATGTGGAAAATTGCCCAGGTATGTCCTGTACACAAAAAGCAGGACAAATCCAACCCGACCAATTACCATCCCATCAGTCTGCTCTCAATCATCAGTAAAGTGATGGAAGGTGTCATCAACAGTGCTATTAACATAGAAACATAGAAAATAGGAGCAGGAGTAGGCCATTCGGCCCTTCGAGCCCGCTCCGCCATTCATTATAATCATGGCTGATCATCCAACTCAGTAACCTGTTCCCACTTTCGCCCCATACCCTTTGATCCCTTTAGACCCAAGAGCTATATCTAACTCCTTCTTGAAAACATACAATGTTTTGGCCTTAACTGCTTTCTGTGGTAGTGAATTCCACAGGCTCACCACTCTCTGGGTGAAGAAATTTCTCCTCATCTCAGTCCTGAAAGGTTTACCCTGTATCCTGAGACTATGACCCTTTGTTCTGGACTCCCCCACCATTGGGAACATCCTTCCTGCATCTACCCTGTCAAGTCCTGTTAGAATTTTATAGGTTTCTATGAGATTCCCCCCTCACTCTTTTGAACTCCAGCGAATATAATCCTAACTGACTCAATCTCTCCTCATACGTCAGTCCCGCCATCCCAGGAATCAGTCTGGTAAACCTTCACTGCACTCCCTCTATAGCAAGAACATCCTTTCTCAGATAAGGAGACCAAAACTGCACACAGTATTCCAGGTGTGGCCTCACCAAGGCCCTGTATAATTGCAGCAAGTCATCCCTGCTCCTGTACTCGAATCCTCTCGCTATGAAGGCCAACATACCATTTGCCTTTTTTACCGCCTGTTTCACCTGCATGCTTACCTTCAGCGACTGGTGTGCGAGAACACCCAGGTCTCGCTGGATATTCCCCTCTCACAGTTTATAGCTGTTCAGATAATTACCTGCCTTCTGTTTTTGCTACCAAAGTGGATAACCTCACATTTATCCACATTATACTGCATCTGCCATGCATTAACACACTCACTCAATTTGTCCAAATCACCCTGAAGCCTCTCTCCTCACAACTCACCCTCCCACCCAGTTTTGTGTCATCTGCAAATTACATTTAGTTCCCTCATCTAAATCATTAATATATATTGTGAATAACTGGGGTCCTAGCACCGATCCCAGCAGTACCCCACTAGTCACTGCCTGCCATTCGGAAAAAGACCGATTTATTCCTACTCTTTGTTTCCTGTCTGCCAACCAATTTTCTATCCATCGCAATACACTACCCCCAATCCCGTGCGCTTTAATTTTACATGCTAATCTCTTATGTGGATCAAGCGGCACTTGCTTAGCAATAACCTGCTCACTGACGCTCAGTTTGGGTTCCGCCAGGGCCACTCAGCTCCTGACCTCATTGCAGCCTTGGTTCAAACATGAACAAAACAGCTGAACTCAAGAGGTGAGGTGAGAGTGACTGCCCTTGACATCAAGGCAGCATTTGACCGAATATGACATCAAGGAGCTCTCGCAAAACTGGAGTCAAGGGGAATCAGGGGGGAAACCCTCCGCTGGCTGGAGTTATACCTAGCGCAAAGGAAGATGGTTGTGGTTGTTGGATGTCAATCATCTCAGCTCCAAGACATCACTGCAGGAGTTCCTCAGGGTTGTGTCCTCGGCCCAACCATCTTCAGCTGCTTCATCAATGACCTTCCTTCAATCATAAGGTCAGAAGTGGGGATGTTCGCTGATGATTGCACAATGTTCAGCACCATTCGTGACTCCTCAGATACTGAAGCAGTCCGTGTAGAAATGCAGCAAGACCTGGACAATATCCAGGCTTGGGCTGATAAGTGGCAAGTAACATTCGCGCCACACAAGTACCAGGCGATGACCATCTCCAACAAGAGAGAATCTAACCATCTCCTTTTATCATTCAATGGCATTACCATCGCTGAATCCCCACTATCAACATCCTAGGTGTTACCATTGACCAGAAACTGAACTGGAGTAGCCATAGAAATACTGTGGCTACAAGAGCAGGTCAGAGGCTAGGAATCCTGTGGTGAGTAACTCACTTCCTGACTCCCCAAAGCCTGTCAGGAGTGTGATGGAATACTCTCCACTTGCCTGGATGGGTGCAGCTCTAACCAAAGGCCTGCTCAGGTCTGCAAATCAAACCCGACGCGAGCCTGACAGAACCACATCCGACCCGAGCCTGACCCGACCCAAGTCCTATCATTTTTCAGCGCCCAACCCGACCTGGCCCGACCACCGGAATGTTCAGTTAACCCAGCTCCCGTTTTTCACTTTTTAAGCTTGTGCAGATAAGCAACAAAAACTGTAACTGAACTTGAAATGTTGTTTCAAAAGTACATGAAGATTGGAGCAACGTACTGGAGGTGGTGAGCTGAAGATTGTTACCATAAAAGTTAATGATTGTTTGGTCACAAGTTAAGCAGAAACCCATGGAATTGTGCCCAGACAGGTTGTCCCACATTGTACCAGTATCTGTATTGCTTAAAATAAACACAGCATTGCCCAAAGGCTCAGAAAATATCATTACACATTACCCAGCCTCCTGCTTTACAGATTGAAATACTTGTTGCAAGTTTATCCAGTGAGCAGCTGAGATGCAGAGACGAGGAAGTTCCTGAGTGATTAATTATTATAAAAGAAACATTCCTGTGTTAAAGAGGTTGTGCTCTACCTTTGATGGAATCGCTCACGGCAGACTAGTGTGGAGTGTTTCCCGCCTTGACGTCCTGACTGTCACTGGATCATGAGTCTAGGCCTCTGGATTACTAGTCCAGTAATCTTTGAAATGTCTCTCCTTGATTTAGTATTTTAATCCGGTAGGTTAGATTTTACAAACAAAAACATTAACTGATTTAAGACTGCTTCGTATTTAGCGGTGTCACATGAATTAAGAAATTAAAATATCTTCAAAATTATATATCAATTATTTAGTGCTAAAGCCCAGCTTTGGATATAAAAAATGCCTTTTAATTTCATTAATTATCCAAAAACACTGAGGCCACATTAAACTAAAAGCAGCGATTTATCAAGTCTGACACTTAATTCATTAAATATATTCCAAATTCAGAGCATAATTCATTTTCTTTCCCCTTTAAATCTCTTAATTTACAATCCAAACCACCTTTACTTTACATTCTTTATTCAATATAATATGTTTTGAGGCAGGCACGAGAAGTCTTGCCAACCCCTGATGGATGCAGTCAATTCATTTGAAAACTGTGCAATTAAAGAAAAGGGCCAAGTTGCTATTAATGCAGATTGAAGCTGTTAAACTGCTTTTGTCACCAAGTATACAAAGCACGAAGGAAAACCAAGAAATAAACCAAAACACAAAAAGGTTAAATTTGTGTCAATGAAAAATAGAACTCATTAAAAACATCTTATTACATAACAGTGCAGCAAGTGATTATATTGTAAATATTTCATTAAGATTAAATCAGCAAAGACCTTCAACACCCCAAGAATCAGGGAAGGGCAAACCAGATAATTATGAGCCTGGGGCTGAGTTCTGCTACAATGTACACAAGAACTGTTTATTGATTAGTACACAGTGAGTTGAAATACCAGGCAGAGTGGGAAGCACACTTCAAAAGATCTGCGTTTCCAGTGTTTCATGAACACAATTGTAACACACGACTGTTAGAGTGTGACCGACCCGGCCCAACTTGATCCGAGCCCGAATGCCGGACCTGGAAGAGCGACCCAACCCGAACCCGACACGTCGTCGGGTCCCATCAGGTTCGGGTCGGGTCGCCATGCTCTAGTTCCAACAACACTCAAGAAGCTTGACGCCATCCAGGACAAAGCAGCCCGCTTGATTGGCACCCCATCTACAAACATTCACTCCCTCCACCACCGACGCACAGTGGCAGCAGTATGTACCATCTACAAGATGCACAGCAGCAACTCACCAAGGCTCCTTCGACAGCACCTTCCAAACCCGTGACCTCTACCAACTAGAAGGACAAGGGCAGCAAATGCATGGGAACATCACCACCTGCAAGTTCCCCTCCAAGTCACACACCATCCTGACTTGGAACTATATCGCCGTTCCTTCACTGTCGCTGGGTCAAAATCCTGGATCTCCCTTCTTAACAGCACTGTGGGTGTACCTACCCTACATGGAATGCAGTGGTTCAAGAAGGCAGCTCACCACCACCTTCTCAAGGGCAATTAGGGATGGCCAGTAAAAGGTGGCCTAGCCACCACATCCCATGAATGAATAAAAAAAACTCCTCAGTAATGAATCTCCAACAGGGCAACACTCCCTCAGTACTGACCCTCCGAAAGTGCAGCACTCACTCAGTACTGACCCTCTGACAGAGCAGCACTCACTCAGTACTGACCCTCCAACAGTGCAGCATTCCCTCAGTACTGACACTCCGACAGTGCAGCACTTCCTCAGTACTGACCATCTGACAGTACAGCACTCCCTCAGTACTGACCCTCCGACAGTGCAGCACTCCCTCAGTACTGACCCTCTGACAGTACAGTACTCCCTCAGTACTGACCCTCTGACAGTGCAGCACTCCCTCAGTGCTGACCCTCTGACAGTGCAGCACTCCCTCAGTACTGACCCTCTGACAGTACAGTACTCCCTCAGTACTGACCCTCTGACAGTACAGTACTCCCTCAGTACTGACCCTCTGACAGTACAGTACTCCCTCAGTACTGACCCTCTGACAGTGCAGCACTCCCTCAGTACTGACCCTCTGACAGTGCGGCACTCCCTCAGTGCTGACCCTCTGACAGTACAGTACTCCCTCAGTACTGATCCTCTGAATGTGCAGCACTCCCTCAGTGCTGACCCTCTGACAGTGCAGCACTCCCTCAGTACTGACCCTCTGACAGTGCAGCACTTCCTCAGTACTGATCCTCCGACAGTGCAGCTCCCTCAGTATTGACCCTCCGACAGTGCAGCACTCCCTCAGTACTGACCCTCCGACAGTGCAACACTCCCTCAGTACTGACCCTCCGACAGTGCAGCACTCCCTCAGTATTGACCCTCCGACAGTGCAGCACTCCCTCAGTACTGACCCTCCAACAGTGCAGCACTCCCTCAGTACTGACCCTCTGACAGTGCAGCACTTCCTGAGTACTGACCCTCCGACAGTGCAGCACTCCCTCAGTACTGACCCTCCGACAGTGCAGCACTCCCTCAGTACTGACCCTCCGACAGTGCAGCACTCCCTCAGTACTGACCCTCCGACAGTGCAACACTCCCTCAGTACTGACCCTCCGACAGTGCAGCACTCCCTCAGTATTGACCCTCCGACAGTGCAGCACTCCCTCAGTACTGACCCTCCAACAGTGCAGCACTCCCTCAGTACTGACCCTCTGACAGTGCAGCACTTCCTGAGTACTGACCCTCCAACAGTGCAGCACTCCCTCAGTACTGACCCTCCAACAGTGCAGCTCTCCCTCAGTACTGACCCTCCGACAGTGCGGCACTCCCTCAGTACTGACCCTCCGACAGTGCAGCACTCCCTCAGTACTGACCCTCTGACAGTGCGGCACTCCCTCAGTACTGACCCTCCGACAGTGCAGCACTCCCTCAGTACTGACCCTCTGACAGTGCGGCACTCCCTCAGTACTGACCCTCTGACAGTGCAGCACTCCCTCAGTACTGACCCTCCGACAGTGCAGCACTCCCTCAGTACTGACCCTCTGACAGTGCAGCACTCCCTCAGTAGTCCCTCAGGGAGGTGGTGACGCAGTGGTATCACTGGACTAGTAACCCAGGGTATTTCTCTGTTGTTGTTGTTGTTCCAATCTGACCACAACAGAAGGTGGAATTTGAATTAATTAATAAATTTGGAATTAAAAGCTAGTCTAATGATGGCCATGAAACCATTGTCGATTGTTGTAAAAACCCATCTGGTTCACTAATGTCCTTTAGGGAAGGAAATCTGCTGTCCTTACCTGGTCTGGCCTACATGTGACTCCAGACCCACAGCAATGTGGTTAACTCTTACATGCCCTCTGAAATGGCCTAGCAAGCCACTCAGTTGTACCTAACTGCTACGAAGTCAATAAAAAGGAATGAAACCGGACGGACCACCCGGCATCTACCGAGGCACCGGAAATGACAACGGCAAACCCAGCCCTGTCGACCCTGCAAAGTCCTCCTTACTAACATCTGGGGGCTTGTGCCAAAGTTGGGAGAGCTGTCCCACAGACTAATCAAGCAACAGCCTGACATAGTCATACTCATGGAATCATACCTAACAGACAATGTCCCAGACACTTCCATCACCATCCACGGGTATGTCCTGTCCCACCGGCAGGACAGACCCACCAAAGAACAAAGAACAGTACAGCACAGAAACAGGCCATTCGGCCCTCCAAGCCTGCGCCGTACTTCATGCCTGCCGAAACTAAAACCTTCTGCATTTCCGGGGCCCATATCCCTCTATTCCCATCCTATTCATATATTTGTCCAAGTGTCTCTTAAACGTCGCTATCGTATCTGCTTCCACCACCTCCCCTGGCAGCAAGTTCCAAGCACTCACCACCCTCTGTGTAAAAAACTTGCCTCGCACATCCCCTCTAAACTTTGTCCCTCGCACCTTAAACCTATGTCCCCTAGTAACTGACTCTTCCACCCTGGGAAAAAGCTTCTGACTATCCACTCTGTCCATGCCACTCATAACTTTGTAAACCTCTATCATGTCGCCCCTCCACCTCCGTCGTTCCAGTGAAAACAATCCGAGTTTTTCCAACCTCTCCTCATAGCTAATGCCCTCCAGACCAGGCAACATCCTAGTAAACCTCTTCTGTACCCTCTCCAAAGCCTCCACGTCCTTCTGGTAGTGTGGCGACCAGAATTGCACGCAATATTCTAAGTGTGGCCTAACTAAGGTTCTGTACAGCTGCAACATGACTCGCCAATTTTTATACTCTATGCCCCGACCGATGAAGACAAGCATGCCGTATGCCTTCTTGACTACCTTATCCACCTACGTTGCCACTTTCAGTGACCTGTGGACCTGTATGCCCAGATCTCTCTGCCTGTCAATACTCCTAAGGGTTCTGCCATTTACTGTATACTTCCCACCTGCATTAGACCTTCCAAAATGCATTACCTCACATTTGTCTGGATTAAACTCCATCTGCCATTTCTCCGCCCAAGTCTCCAACCGATCTATATCCTGATGTATCCCCTGACAATCCTCATCATTATCCGCAACTCCACCAACCTTTGTGTCGTCCGCAAACTTTACTAATCAGACCAGCTACATTTTCCTCCAAATCATTTATATATACTACAAACAGCAAAGGACCCAGCACTGATCCCTGCGGAACACCCTCCATTCAGAAAAACACCCTTCCACTGATATCCTCTGTCTTCTGTGACTGAGCCAGTTCTGTATCCATCTTGCCAGCTCACCTCTGATCCTGTGTGACTTCACCTTTTGCACCAGTCTGCCATGAGGGACCTTGTCAAAGGCTTTACTGAAGTCCATATAGATAACATCCACTGCCCTTCCTTCATCAATCATCTTTGTCACTTCCTCAAAAAACTCAATCAAATTAGTAAGACACGACCTCCCCTTCACAAAACCATGCTGCCTCTCGCTAATAAGTTCGTTTGTTTCCAAATGGGAGTAAATCCTGTCCCGAATAATCCTCTCTAATAGTTTCCCTACCACTGACGTAAGGCTCACCGGCCTATAATTTCCTGGATTATCCTTACCACCCTTCTTAAACAAAGGTGGCACAGTGGTATACAGTAGTAAGGGAGTTGCCTTGGGATTCCTCAACATCGACTCCGGACCCCATGAAGTCTCATGGCATCAGGTCAAACATGGGCAAGGAAACCTCCTGCTGATCACCACCTACCGCCCTCCCTCAGCTGATGGCTCAGTACTCCTCCATGTTGAACAGCACTTGGAGGAAGCACTTGAGGGTGACAAGGGCACAAAATGTACTCTGGGTGGGGGACTTCAATGTCCATCACCAAGAGTGGCTCGGTAGCACCACTACTAACTGAGCTGGCCGAGTCCTAAAGGACACAGCTGCTAGACTGGGTCTGTGGCAGGTGGTGGGGGAACCAACAAGAGGGGAAAACATACTTGACCTCGTCCTCACCAATCTACCTGCTGCAGATGCATCTGTCCGTGGCAGTATTGGTAGGAATGATCACCACACAGTCCTTGTGGAGACAAGGTGCCGCCTTCACATTGAGGATACCCTCCATCGTGTTGTGTGGCACTACCACCGTGCTAAATGGGATAGATTTCGAACAGATCTAGCAATGCATAACTGGGCATCCATGAGGCACTGTGGGCCATCAGCAGCAGCAGAATTGTACTCAACCACAATCTGTAACCTCATGGCCCGGCATATCCCCCACTCTACCATTACCATCAAGCCAGGAGACCAACCCTGGTTCAATAAAGAGTGCAGGAGGGCATGCCAGGAGCAGCACCAGGCATACCTCAAAATGAGGTATCATCCTGGTGAAGCTACAACATAGGACTACTTGTGTGCCGAACTGCACTTCCTCAGTACTGGCCTTCTGACAGTGCAGCATTCCCACAGTGCTGCCGCCCCATCAGTGCAGCACTCCCTCAGTACTCACCCTCTATTAGTGCAGCACTCCCTCAGTACTCACCTTCCATCAGTGCAGCTCTCCCTCAGTACTTACCCTCCGACAGTGCAGCACTCCCTCAGTACTGACCCTCCGACAGTGCAGCACTCCCTCAGTACTGACCATCCATCACTGCAGCACTCCCTCAGTACTTACCCTCCGACAGTGCAGCACTCCCTCAGTACTGACCCTCCATCAGTGCAGCACTCCCTCAGTACTCACCCTCCATCAGTGCAGCACTCCCTCAGTACCTACCCTCCGACAGTGCAGCACTCCCTCAGTACTCACCTTCCATTAGTGCAGCACTCCCTCAATACTCACCCTCCGACAGTGCAGCACTCCCTCAGTACTGACCCTCCATCAGTGCAGCACTCCCTCAGTACTGACCCTCCGACAGTGCAGCACTCCCTCAGTACTGACCCTCCATCAGTGCAGCACTCCCTCAGTACTGACCCTCCATCAGTGCAGCACTCCCTCAGTACTGACCCTCCATCAGTGCAGCACTCCCTCAGTACCCACCCTCCATCAGTGCAGCACTCCCTCAGTACTCACCCTCCATCAGTGTAGCACTCCCTCAGTACCCACCCTCCATCAGTGAAGCACTCCCTCAGTACTGACCCTCCATCAGTGCAGCGCTCCCTCAGTACTGATCTCCATCAGTGCAGCACTCCCTCAGTACTGACCCTCCATCAGTGCAGCACTCCCTCAGTACTGACCCTCCGACAGTGCAGCACTCCCTCAGTACTGACCCTCCGACAGTGCAGCACTCCCTCAGTACCCACCCTCCATCAGTGAAGCACTCCCTCAGTACTGACCCTCCATCAGTGCAGCACTCCCTCAGTACTGACCCTCCATCAGTGCAGCACTCCCTCAGTACTGACCCACCGACAGTGCAGCACTCCCTCAGTACTGACCCTCCATCAGTGCAGCACTCCCTCAGTACCCACCCTCCATCAGTGCAGCACTCCCTCAGTACTGACCCTCCATCAGTGCAGCACTCCCTCAGTACCCACCCTCCATCAGTGAAGCACTCCCTCAGTACTGACCCTCCATCAGTGCAGCGCTCCCTCAGTACTGACCCTCCATCAGTGCAGCAGTCCCTCAGTACTGACCCTCCGACAGTGCAGCACTCCCTCAGTACTGACCCTCCGACAGTGCAGCACTCCCTCAGTACCCACCCTCCATCAGTGAAGCACTCCCTCAGTACTGACCCTCCATCAGTGCAGCACTCCCTCAGTACTGACCCTCCATCAGTGCAGCACTCCCTCAGTACCCACCCTCCATCAGTGAAGCACTCCCTCAGTACTGACCCTCCATCAGTGCAGTGCTCCCTCAGTACTGACCCTCCATCAGTGCAGCAGTCCCTCAGTACTGACCCTCCGACAGTGCAGCACTCCCTCAGTACTGACCCTCCGACAGTGCAGCACTCCCTCAGTACCCACCCTCCATCAGTGAAGCACTCCCTCAGTACTGACCCTCCATCAGTGTCAGTCTACATTTTGTGCTCAAGTCTCTGGAGTGGGATTTGATCCCAAAACCTCCTGACTCACAGGTACGAGTGTTACCCCACTGAGCCACAACAGTAAAGAATGCTTTTCGATCCTCCCCTAAATTATTTCTGTCATTATTTTTCCTTATTCATGCTCAGTCCCATGTCTTTGACCATGGAAATAACCTCTCACTATTGTAGGAACTAAAGGGTTAAATTTGCCATGTTTTATCTGTTGGGTGAATCTATAAATTATGGTCTGATAAAACTGACATGAGATATTATGTTTTAAATTCAATGATTTTTTTTAAGTGATGTTGTTCAGCTCGGGAACAGTTATACTTTGTGTGTATATATATATATATATATATATTTCAATGTACTAGATTAGAACTAAGTTATGGACTTTGTGTTTAGAATCATGTTGTTAAATGTGAAATGTATATTTGTATACTGTAGTGGGGAGATGGTGGGAGACGGTGTTTACTGTAGCAACAATAGCAGAAGTAGCGTTTGCTGTGAGACCGGATGCCCATTCTGCATTTCAACTAAGACAGACTCTGTCACAATTAAGGATAAATTTGTAGGCCTCACGAAGGATGGTAATACGAATAAAGATATTCAGAGACCATTCCAGACTGGAATGTTGATGGTGACAGCAAACATTTCCCATTGTGTGACAATGACCTGGGCCATCAAGTTTGTCTGCAGAGACAATGTCCAGAGGGTAGGGTCATATCTGACCAATCAAAGAGTTAAGGTGGACTGTAACCTAATATGGAAGGAAGGAACCCTCAGAGGGGACCAGAGATGGCAGGTGCTGGGACAATTCAGGGTGCAACGATTCAGGAAGAAACCAACCTACAGTCAACAGAACATGTCAAGAAAGAAGACAGCACCACAGCAGCTTGAAAGGCAAAGACCGATGACACCCCGTATCCTGCTATATAACTACTGCCGTTGGTTAAGTATTGCTTATATATTCTTGCTGTGCTTAATAAACTCTCTATCTTGATTAAGAAACCAGAGTTTGTACCTTTTGGGTCAAAAGCTAGACAACATCCTGCCTAAACACACAAAAAACTTACACTATTTGACTGATCAGAATGCTTCATAATGCTGAGAAGCTGGATCAGATCAGCCAGTCCCAGAACCTTCCAACCACAGTGAAACACAGCTGGTAACTTACAGTGAATCGACTTGGTGCATTATACAGTATAGTTGTCCCACTTGTATACAATAGATCCTCTCCCTCACGCCAGGTGTCATCGAGTTCTACTAATTTATATCCTGGTGTTAAGCTGAATCGTGATTGTTATTGGAAACCACATAACTGACTAAATGGTCAGTGATATCATTGAAAATCCTATCCTCAGAATTTCCTGTCAATGAGAGGGTTCAGCTGTTTCTCAATTTATCTTCCACAAAACTCTACCCCTCAGTCCTCTTCCTGTTATGGGATCCATTCTGTGCAGCTCACAATATCTCAGCTCAGACTGTGACCATCTGATTGTTTGTCCGGAAGATCTCACCTGATTCGAAGCCAGGACAACATCTGTGTTGTTCCTCCCCCAAAGACCCAGACAGTGAAGAAGACAATTAGAAGTGTCGTACTGAACATCATTTGGCGTGCGTAGGTAGCAGTGTCCCGAATAGCCAAGGCAAACGCCATTGCCCCTCTCAACCCTGCAACACAGGGTCATTCATGTGATGGAAAAGCAGCAACAACACAACAAACAGCGTTCAAGCACAACACATACAGGCTGCTGTAATTGAGTTTAATACCACTGGTATTACAACAACAACTTGTATTTATGTAGTGTCTTTAATGTAGTAAAATGTCCCGAGGCACCTGACAGGAGCGTTATCAGACAAAGACTGAGAGCCACATAATGAGATATTAGGACAGGTGACCAAAAGCTTGGTCAAAGAGGTAGGTTTTAAGAAGGAAAGTGAGGTGGACAGGCAGAGAGGTTTAGGGAGAGAGTTCCAGAGCCCAGGGCCCAGGGAGCTGATGCCAATGGCGGAGCGATTAAAATCAGGGATGGGCAAGAGGCCAGAATTAGAGGAGGACAGATATCTGGGAGGATTGTGGGGCTGGAGGAGATTACAGAGATAATGAGGGGCGAGGCCATGGAGGGATTTGAAAACAAGGATGAGAATTTTAAATTTGAGGTGTTGCTGGACTGGGAGCCAGCGGTAGGTCAGAAGTGACATGTGAACAAATATTAAATAGTTTGAGGGATTCTGGGGTAAACTAATTCAGTATTTGGTTAAATTAGCCACAGTATATTAACTGAAAAACTGCAACACCAAAACTGACAGTCCAAAAATACAAATACATCCTGATTGGCCCAGGGCTCATCTGGTAGATACTGTGGAGAACTGGATTAATGTTTGACAGAATAGGCGATTGAGAGGGATTTGAGATTAGCCTGATAAACTCCAGGTTACACTCAGTGTGGGAGACAGAGACTCAGGAGCAAAGTAAGAGGATTAACCCCTTGTCAGACCACACTGCACCAGGATCAGGACAGCTGCCATCTACATTAATGAGTGCGTGTCACAGATACACTTCAAGCCTCTGTATAACTGACACATGGAGGGGAAAGTGCACTTGATGACAAACAGCTCATCCTCCAGAATGAAAAAAATTCCAATAAGTTTTTTTAAAATGAGTCAATCTCCTGTGGAGATACAAACAGGCAGTGTAGGCTTCAGCTGAAGGTGGAGTTCAGGGTAAGGGAGTAATTGGAGCAGGGTGTGGAAACAGAACCTCAGTCCTCATTTTAAAGTCACATGTTTTGTCCTTATTTCTATGTATATAATTTTCACAATAAATTCCTATTTATAATGTAAACTTCCTATGTAAACCTGTCACGCTGTAAATACACCCTCCCACCAGTGGTGGTAATGTGACAACTCTACATGATGTGTTTCCATAGGATATTGCCATTTTGAAAGTTGACGGATTTGGATGATTTGGACACAATCAGCACAAGTTATCAGTGTCTACATCAGGGCTGCTTCCAGGATTCACATTTACCTGCGAGGCTATTTAATGCCCCTATATGGGGGGATAAATGATTGGGTGCTGATGGTATTAAAATGACCCACCAAGAGGATACCACCTGTCTTGGTCTGCAAGGGGACTGCACTGGAAAAATTGACAGGAGTGCAGGGTAATATAAGATTTTAATTTATTATATATAGATGTAGTTTAATGTAGTTTAACAGTCCTTTCAAAGGCAGAGCTCCCAAGAGTGTTGGCATTAATCAAAGAGAGGCTGCTTCGGTGGATCGAACACGTCCACAGCACGGAAGACGGTCACATACCCAAGGACCTTCTGTATGGTGAAGTAGCCGGGGCCAGATGACCAGTGGGGCTCCCGAAGCTCCGCTTCAAGGATGCTTGCAATAGTGACAATGTCGACTATCAAACCTTGGAGTCACTAGCTGGTGAAAGAGGGAAATGGCAACACATCCTGTGGACTGGTGTGCACTACCACATTGACCAGTTGCTACAGCAGCTTGGCGACAGGCGCCAATGTCAAAAACAACAACTCACAGCGTCACCTGGCAGCTTCATGTGCAGCATTTGTGGCAGAACCTGCTTCTCAAGGATTGGCCTTCACAGCCATCAGCAAGGGTGCACCAACAGAAGACACCCCGCCTGAATGGATTGTTTGCTGCATGTCCATCATCTTTCATAGATGGAAGATGCTAACCAAGCAGTTTAATGATACAATTCACAGAGTAACAGAACATACCGGCGAACATCATCATGTGCTGCAGGTTGGAGCCGATCTTTTTTCTTCGGCCCAGGTTCAGGAGGAAGGACAGTGGATAAATATTAGCAGCTCTCCCGAGGAACACAGCAAGCTAGTTAACGGAATCAAGGAATGAACAGTTGGAATCATGGCACAGCAACAAGTAACAAAAATAATCCAGAAATCCATCAATACAAGAATCAGTTAACTAACATTTAGTTTCACTATTTAACCTACATGCATTTCTGCAGACACCTCAGTTTGCACTGTACTCTGCGTTGTGGATTGACCCACAATTAAAATCCCGCTCCGATAATAAGAAACTGAACAATTACATTTTCATTAAAACCTAGGCCAAGTCATCTCATCATTTACATGAGCAACCCCTGAACATAAACCTTTCTCTGGAACATTTCTTTATGTGTTGGCATTAAATCGATGTTCAGACCACGATTACAATCTGATGATCACAGATTTAAAACTCATCATCAGAACTTCAGAAACACAAACATCTCACCTCTCACCGCAGCACTTGCAAAGTAGGCACTTTACAGTTTTATTTATTCATCCTGGGGCTAGACCACCATTTATTGCCCAACCCTAATTGCCCTTGAGAAGGTGGTGGTGAGCTGCTTTCTTGAACCGCTGCAGTCCATTTGGGGTAGGTATACCCACAGTGCTGGGAGGAAGGGAGTTCCAGGATTTTGACCCAGCGACAGTGAAGGAACGGGGATACAGTTCCAAGTCAGGATGGTGTGTGACTTGGAGGGGAACTTGCAGGTGGTGGTGTTCCCATGCAACTGCTGCTCTTATCCTTCGAGGTGGTAGAGGTCGTGGGTTTGGAAGGTGCTGTCTAAGGAGCCTTGGTGCATTGCTGCAGTGCATCTTGTAGATGGTACACTGCTGCCACTGTGTGTCGGTGGTGGAGGGAGTGAATGTTTGTTGATGGGGTGCCGATCAAGCGGGCTGCTTTGTCCTGGATGGTGTTGAGCTTCTTGAGTGTTGTTGGAGCTGCACCCATCCAGGCAAGTGGAGAGTATTCCATCGCACTCCTGACTTGTGCCTTGTAGATGGTGGACAGGCTTTGGGGAGTCAGGAGATGAATTACTCACCACAGAATACCCAGCCTCTGACCTGCTCTTGTAGCCACAGCATTTATGTAGCTGGTCCAGTTCAGTTTCTGGTCAATGGTAACCCCGAGGGTGTTGATAGTGGGGGATTCAGTGATGATAATGCTGTTGAATGTTCAGTGGTTGACTCTGTTATTGGAGATGCTCATTGCCTGGAACAACTGCGCTGTGCATGTTATTTGCCAATTATCAGCCCTACAATACAAACAGGATCCCACACCAAGATTTTAGACACTGAAAAATCAGAAAGGATACAAAAGCTGCGAATATGAAGGTGGGATTGAAGACGTGGCTCTTGAAGGTGAAGAGAGTCAATCCCATGTAGGAAAAGATGAAGTTTTCTGCCAAGAAATTGAGGAGTTCAAATAACTGGAAAACACAAAATGCATCATTTGTACATTCTTCATATGAGATTAATGAAACCACATCATCAAAGACAACACTGCCAGAGTCTTAAAGAATCATTTTAACTACAGCACTGGGAGTTAAATCCTGTTACTGTCACCACATTGTTGGGTGTTCTTGGGGAAGATATCAAGAGAATTCTCAAAGTTTCTGAAACTTGACTTTGACATTCACTTCCCAGGCTCCTCTGTTGGGCAAAGTCAAAAATAATTAACAAATCACGACTGACAAACATGCAACTAGTTGACGGACAATGTGGATGGAAGCTGAGGAACCAGGTCTGTGTGGAATGGATTGTTCTGGAAGGCAGTGAGGAAGATGCTGAGAGTAAACGTAAGGGAGCTTTGTGAACAGATATTTGAGGGAGGGAGCGCTCCAAAGGACTTGTTTTGGGTTTGGGCAGGATGCGAGTGGCATTTTTCCCAATGTTCCTGTAGACATCATTCTATAAAACATGCATATCCTCCAAAGCTCCATGGAATACACTCCAGCGTGACAGGTCAAGGAGACATCACACGCTGAGTGTGGACATCAACACATCAACGTGGTAGATTAGCATTCGTGTCCAACAGACACAGTGGGTAAAAATTCAGCTGGATCTTCAATTTGATGATGTTACCTGTGGTTTTCTGCTTCCAAATTATAAATAAGAAACGCAAAAACCATCAATATTGTCCCTGTTTGAGATACCAGGTTTCAGCTGTGGCTCAGTGGGTAGCACAGTCAAAGGGTCAGTACTGAGGGAGTGCTGCACTGTCAGTGGGTCAGTACTGAGGGAGTGCTGCACTGTCAGTGGGTCAGTACTGAGGGAGTGCTGCACTGTCAGTGGGTCAGTACTGAGGGAGTGCTGCACTGTCAAAGGGTCAGTACTGAGGGAGTGCTGCACTGTCAGTGGGTCAGTACTGAGGGAGTGCTGCACTGTCAGTGGGTCAGTACTGAGGGAGTGCTGCACTGTCAAAGGGTCAGTACTGAGGGACTGCTGCACTGTCAGTGGGTCAGTACTGAGGGAGTGCTGCACTGTCAAAGGGTCAGTACTGAGGGAGTGCTGCACTGTCAAAGGGTCAGTACTGAGGGAGTGCTGCACTGTCAGAGGGTCAGTACTGAGGGAGTGCTGCACTGTCGGAGGTTCAGTACTGAGGGAGTGCTGCACTGTCGGAGGTTCAGTACTGAGGAAGTGCTGCACTGTCAAAGGGTCAGTACTGAGGGAGTGCTGCACTGTCAAAGGGTCAGTACTGAGGGAGTGCTGCACTGTCAAAGGGTCAGTACTGAGGGAGTGCTGCACTGTCAGTGGGTCAGTACTGAGGGAGTGCTGCACTGTCAAAGGGTCAGTACTGAGGGAGTGCTGCACTGTCAAAGGGTCAGTACTGAGGGAGTGCTGCACTGTCAGAGGGTCAGTACTGAGGGAGTGCTGCACTGTCGGAGGTTCAGTACTGAGGGAGTACTGCACTGTCGGAGGTTCAGTACTGAGGAAGTGCTGCACTGTCAAAGGGTCAGTACTGAGGGAGTGCTGCACTGTCAAAGGGTCAGTACTGAGGGAGTGCTGCACTGTCAAAGGGTCAGTACTGAGGGAGTGCTGCACTGTCAGAGGGTCAGTACTGAGGGAGTGCTGCACTGTCGGAGGTTCAGTCCTGAGGGAGTGCTGCACTGTCGGAGGTTCAGTACTGAGGAAGTGCTGCACTGTCAGAGGGTCAGTACTGAGGGAGTGCTGCACTGTCAAAGGGTCAGTACTGAGGGAGTGCTGCACTGTCAAAGGGTCAGTACTGAGGAAGTGCTGCACTGTCGGAGGGTCAGTACTGAGGGAGTGCTGCTCTGTCAGAGGGTCAGTACTGAGGGAGTGCTGCACTGTCGGAGGGTCCATACTGAGGGAGTGCTGCACTGTTGGAGGGTCAGTACTGAGGGAGCGCTGCACTGTCGGAGGGTCAGTACTGAGGGAGTGCTGCACTGTCAGAGGGTCAGTACTGAGGGAGTGCTGCACTGTGAGAGGGTCAGTACTGAGGGAGTGCTGCACTGTGAGAGGGTCAGTACTGAGGGAGTGCTGCACTGTCAGAGGGTCAGTACTGAGGGAGTGCTGCACTGTCGGAGGGTCAGTACTGAGGGAGTGCTGCACTGTTAGAGGGTCAGTACTGAGGGAGTGCTGCACTGTCAGAGGGTCAGTACTGAGGGAGTGCTGCACTGTCGGAGGGTCAGTACTGAGGGAGTGCTGCACTGTCGGAGATACCATCTTTCACTTGAGACATTAAGCTGAGGCCCTATCTGCTCTCTTTAGTGGACATAAAAGATCCCGGAAGAGCAGGGGAGTCCTGATCAATATTTATCCCTCAGACTACATCACTCGAGCACATTATCTAGTCATTTATCTGGCTGGAGAGACAAGTATCGAAGTCTGCCCATTGCACAATGATTCGTGGCAAAGTGAGCAATGTAGACGGGAGCATAAAATTACAAAGAGATGTTGATAGATTAAGTGAGTGGGAAAAACTATAGCAGACAGATTGCAGTCAGTGTAAGGTCATCATGTTGAACCAAAAATGTTAGATCCAAGTATTTTTAAATTGTGGAAAGCAGGAACAGTGGATGTTTAAAGAAATTTTGTGACACGTGTACACAGATCACTAAAATGTAGCAGCTTGATATAAAATCAAATCAAAAGGCTAATGGAATGTTAGTCTTTGAAAAGAGAGGGGAGAATTTAATGGGGAGGAATCAAAACAAGAAATGCTGGAAATACTCAGCAGGTCTGGTAGCATCTGTGCAGAGAGAAGCAGATGAAAGGTCACTGACCTGAAACATTAACTCTGTTTCTCTCTCCACAGATGCTGTCAGACCTGCTGAATATTTCCAGCATTTCTTGTTTTTATTTCAGATTTCCAGCATCTGCAGTATTTTGCTTTCGAAAAAGGGGAGGAAGATGTGGTTAGACCACATCTGGAGTAACAATCCAAAGTTCTGGGCACCACACCTTGGAAAGGATATACTGACTTTGACAGATTCACCAGGATGTTACCAGGGCTCTAAGGGTTAAATATAGGAACACAGGAACAGGAGGAGGCCACTCAGCCCCTCGACCCTGTTCCACCATTCAGTGTGATCATGACTGATCTGTATTCTAACCAGTTATGAAGAGCAATACATAAACTCGGCTTGTATTCCCTGCAATACAGAAGTTTAAGGGGGTGATTTGATTGAAGTTGTTCAGATTTTAAAGGAATTGATTGGTCGATAGAGAGAAACATTTTCCACTGTTGGAGGAGTCTAGGACACGAAGAAATAACCTTAAAATCAGAGCCAGGCCATTCAGGAGAGAAGTTAGGAAAGACTTCCTCACACAAAGCATGGGAAAAGTGTGGAACTCTCTGCCACAAAAAGCAGTAGATGCTGGAGGTCTGTCAATAAATTTATACCTGAAATCAATAGATTTTTTGCTAGACAAGTGTATAAAAGGATATGGAGTCAATGAGGGTGATTGGAGTTAATTTGTTCTTTTTCTTTGTGTTTTGGCCTGAAGCTAAACCAAAACTAACTCTCCAATTACTCATTCCCCAAAACCTGCCCCCTCCCCCCCCCCCCCCACACAAATACACCAATGCTGGTGGGGATCGAGTGCTGGGACTGTGATCTATGGAAGCTATATCACAACTGAAGAACAAAGACTTCAGGTGATCACCTTTCTCATTCATTCCACATGCTTCACAAACAGGAGGATTGTTAACTCTCTGAGATTATCCTCGAGTCTGCAGGAAGTGAACATTAATCTCCTGGACAATGCTGTGAAAAACCCAAAAGTAAAATCAGAGAGACCTTAAACAGAATTGCGTTGCTTTTCCCATGTTCTTTGAACACTTTCATTCATTTGTTATAAAAAATATTGGAGATGGGGGCCATTTCTCTAACAGTCTGGAATCATCCAATTGGGTAACAAAGAGTTTGTTCCCTTTTCCAATTGGCCGGGGCAGGCAGTGCAATTGGAGGATGGACCAATGGTGGGAGAGTGGGCATGGGGCGGTTACAGGTGGGAGGTCATGCGATACCCTTTGATCCCTTTAGACCCAAGAGTTATATCTAATTCCTTCTTGAAAACATACAATGTTTTGGCCTTAACTGCTTTCTGTGGTAGCGAATTCCACAGGCTCACCACTCTCTGGGTGAAGAAATTTCTCCTCATCTCAGTCCTGAAAGGTTTACCCCATATCCTTAGACTATGACCCCTGGTTCTGGACTCCCCCACCATCAGGAACATCCTTCCTGCATCTACCCTGTCAACACCTGTTAGAATTTTATAGGTTTCTATGAGATCCTCCCTCACTCATCTGAACTCCAGCGAATATAATCCTAACCGACTCAATCCATCCACATACGTCAGTCCCGCCATCCCAGGAATCAGTCTGGTAAACCTTCGCTGCACTCCCTCTATAGCAAGAACATCCTTCCTCAGATAAGGAGACCAAAACTGCACACAATATTCCAGGTGTGGCCTCACCAAGGCCCTGTATAATTGCAGCAAGACATCCCTGCTCCTGTACTCGAATCCTCTCGCTATGAAGACCAACATACCATTTGCCTTTTATACCGCCTGTTGGACCTGCATGCTTACCTTCAGCGACAGGTGTACGAGAACACCCAGGTCTCACTGCATATTCCCCTCTCTCAGTTTATAGCCGTTCAGATAATAATCTGCCTTCCTGTTTTTGCTACCAAAGTAGATAACTTCACATTTATCCACATTATACTGCATCTGCCATGCATTAGCCCACTCATTCAACTTGTCCAAATCACCCTGAGGCCTCTCTACTGCGCCTGAGAAATTACTCCATCAACGACATGCATCACAAGGGTCCGTGAGCATTTACGCAGTTAAATAACGCTCATTTCTGACTGTGGAGCCAACATAGACACAAACAGAGTCTGGAAAAGATGTCCTATCTGCAGCGTAATTTTAAACCCCACTCTACAAAAAGCACACGGCAAACAGCAACTTCTTACCTGTTTTGTGCGGATTCTGGATTCGGGAGATAGGTTATTATATGTATAGTGAGCCTGAGTGATCCCACAAAACAGGACAGCCACCACTCCTGAAAAGCAGCAAGGGAATTGTTTTTTTCATAAAAGTGGATTCACTCATTTTTCTTTCACACAATAAATGGTTGGAATCTCAGAACCCAATCTCCAAAACAGGAAAATTCTCACATAATAGAAGCACAGTTTGTCTTATTCAATCACCAAATTCCACGACACAAAAGCATATAATTTACTGTCCCACAATATTGATGTATACACTAACTCATATGTTACACAGTATTTTCAGCATAGAAACAGGCCATTTGGCCCATTTGCTCCATGCCAGTGTTTCTGCTCCATATGAACCTCCTCCCACCCCCTCTTCATATCACCATATCACCATATCCTTCTCTTCCTTTCTCCCTCATGTGTTTATCCAGCTTCCCCTTAAATGTATCTAAATGTATTAAATGTATTCTATTCACCTCAACCACTCCCTGTGGTAATGAGTTCCACATTCTCACCACTCTCTGGGTAAAGAGGTTTCTCCTGAATTCTCTATTGGATTTATTAGTGACCATCAGGAAAACCCTATATGCCAAATGGGACATATAAATTTTCTCGGCTGAAAAGTTACCGTAGACTTTTAATGGAAGAATTCCTACAAGTTAACTCTTAAAGAAATTAGCAGCCAAGATGACCACTGCAATTTACATTTGAAACACCAGGAGATTGGACTGGAGAACCAGAATCTAACAGAAGATCAGCCAGGACCATGGCTTGCCCTAAGTGATTGAATTACCAAGAATGGCTTTGACAGCACAGCTGTCAAGGCCATTCCCGCTGTGAGAACAGAATTTTTAAGAACAGAATTTTATGGGGACATTTAAGATGAAATAATTAATCAATCATGTATTGCTAACAAGCTAGCTTCAGGGCTGCAGAGGCAACTTATCAGCAGAAACAGACTAGCAAGCAGAAACTAACAGGAATTTCACCATTGGCCTTGCAGCTGGTAGAGCGCAATAGCAGAAAGAGACATTGTGCTTCAACAACACTCTTCTTATCTCATCACCCAGACATGACACATTCCTAAGGAACAGTTAGTGTGAGAAACATACTGACCAGGCAAACCCACGCCCCTTGTCCGAGGGTGGTTCAGCCTAACGGTCCGAAGAGATAGGGGAATAAGAAACTGCTTGAGGAGAGGATGACAAGGCAGTACCCCAATCAGACCCCGACACCAAGAAACTGCAGAGTTTGTAAACCAATTGGGAACATAAAGGGGGTGTCACTGACTTGTAAGAATAACTACAATAAGGCTTGATTTGGCGCGAAAGTTAGTTCAGTGTTAGTTCAGTTCAGTTCAGGGGGGGGTTAGTTCAGTGTTAGTTCAGTTCAGTTCAGTTCAGGGGGGGGTTAGTTCAGCGTTAGTTCAGTTCAGTTCAGTTCAGGGGGGGGTTAGTTCAGTGTTAGTTCAGTTCAGTTTAGTTCAGAAGGGGGGGTTAGTTCAGTGTTAGTTCAGTTCAGTTCAGTTCAGAAGGGGGGGTTAGTTCAGTGTTAGTTCAGTTCAGTTTAGTTTATGGGGGGGGTTAGTTCAGTGTTAGTTCAGTTCAGTTTAGTTTATGGGGGGGTTAGTTCAGTGTTAGTTCAGTTCAGTTTAGTTTATGGGGGGGGTTAGTTCAATGTTAGTTCAGTTCAGTTTAGTTTATGGGGGGGGTTAGATCAGTGTTAGTTCAGTTCAGTTTAGTTTATGGGGGGGGGGGGGTTAGTTCAGTGTTAGTTCAGTTCAGTTTAGTTTATGGGGGGGGGGTTAGTTCAGTGTTAGTTCAGTTCAGTTTAGTTTATGGGGGGGGGTTAGTTCAGTGTTAGTTCAGTTCAGTTCAGTTCAGGGGGGGGTTAGTTCAGTGTTAGTTCAGTTCAGTTTAGTTTATGGGGGGGTTAGTTCAGTGTTAGTTCAGTTCAGTTTAGTTTATGGGGGGGGTTAGTTCAGTGTTAGTTCAGTTCAGTTCAGTTCAGGGGGGGGTTAGTTCAGTGCTAGTTCAGTTCAGTTCAGTTCAGGGGGGGGTTAGTTCAGTGTTAGTTCAGTTCAGTTTAGTTTATGGGGGGGGTTAGTTCAGTGTTAGTTCAGTTCAGTTTAGTTTATGGGGGGGGGTTAGTTCAGTGTTAGTTCAGTTCAGTTTAGTTTATGGGGGGGGGTTAGTTCAGTGTTAGTTCAGTTCAGCTTAGTTTATGGGGGGGTTAGTTCAGTGTTAGTTCAGTTCAGTTTAGTTTATGGGGGGGGGTTAGTTCAGTGTTAGTTCAGTTCAGTTTAGTTTATGGGGGGGGTTAGTTCAGTGTTAGTTCAGTTCAGTTTAGATAATGGGGGGGGGGGTTAGTTCAGTGTTAGTTCAGTTCAGTTTAGTTTATGGGGGGGGGGGGTTAGTTCAGTGTTAGTTCAGTTCAGTTTAGTTTATGGGGGGGGTTAGTTCAGTGTTAGTTCAGTTCAGTTCAGTTCAGGGGGGGGTTAGTTCAGTGTTAGTTCAGTTCAGTTTAGTTTATAGGGGGGTTAGTTCAGTGTTAGTTCAGTTCAGTTTAGTTCAGAAGGGGGGGTTAGTTCAGTGTTAGTTCAGTTCAGTTCAGTTCGGGGGGGGGGTTAGTTCAGTGTTAGTTCAGTTCAGTTTAGTTTATGGGGGGGGTTAGTTCAGTGTTAGTTCAGTTCAGTTTAGTTTATGGGGGGGGGGGGTTAGTTCAGTGTCAGTTCAGTTCAGTTTAGTTTATGGGGGGGGGGTTAGTTCAGTGTTAGTTCAGTTCAGTTTAGTTTATGGGGGGGGTTAGTTCAGTGTTAGTTCAGTTCAGTTTAGTTCAGAAGGGGGGGTTAGTTCAGTGTTAGTTCAGTTCAGTTTAGTTCAGAAGGGGGGGTTAGTTCAGTGTTAGTTCAGTTCAGTTCAGTTCAGTTCAGGGGGGGGGGTTAGTTCAGTGTTAGTTCAGTTCAGTTTAGTTTATGGGGGGGGGTTAGTTCAGTGTTAGTTCAGTTCAGTTTAGTTTATGGGGGGGGGGTTAGTTCAGTGTTAGTTCAGTTCAGTTTAGTTTATGGGGGGGGGGTTAGTTCAGTGTTAGTTCAGTTCAGTTTAGTTTATGGGGGGGGGGTTAGTTCAGTGTTAGTTCAGTTCAGTTTAGTTTATGGGGGGGGTTAGTTCAGTGTTAGTTCAGTTCAGTTCAGTTCAGGGGGGGGGTTAGTTCAGTGTTAGTTCAGTTCAGTTTAGTTTATGGGGGGGGGGTTAGTTCAGTGTTAGTTCAGTTCAGTTTAGTTTATGGGGGGGGGGTTAGTTCAGTGTTAGTTCAGTTCAGTTCAGTTCAGGGGGGGGGTTAGTTCAGTGTTCGTTCAGTTCAGTTTAGTTTATGGGGGGGGTTAGTTCAGTGTTAGTTCAGTTCAGTTTAGTTTATGGGGGGGGGGGGGTTAGTTCAGTGTTAGTTCAGTTCAGTTTAGTTTATGGGGGGGGTTAGTTCAGTGTTAGTTCAGTTCAGTTCAGTTTTTGGGGGGGTTAGTTCAGTGTTAGTTCAGTTCAGTTTAGTTTATGGGGGGGGGTTAGTTCAGTGTTAGTTCAGTTCAGTTTAGTTTATGGGGGGGGTTAGTTCAGTGTTAGTTCAGTTCAGTTTAGTTTATGGGGGGGGTTAGTTCAGTGTTAGTTCAGTTCAGTTTAGTTTATGGGGGGGGGTTAGTTCAGAGTTAGTTCAGTTCAGTTTAGTTTATGGGGGGGGTTAGTTCAGTGTTAGTTCAGTTCAGTTTAGTTTATGGGGGGGGTTAGTTCAGTGTTAGTTCAGTTCAGTTCAGTTCAGGGGGGGGTTAGTTCAGTGTCAGTTCAGTTCAGTTCAGAGGGGGGGGGGTTAGTTCAGTGTTAGTTCAGTTCAGTTTAGTTTATGGGGGGGGGTTAGTTCAGTGTTAGTTCAGTTCAGTTTAGTTTATGGGGGGGGTTAGTTCAGTGCTAGTTCAGTTCAGTTCAGTTCAGGGGGGGGTTAGTTCAGTGTTAGTTCAGTTCAGTTTAGTTTATGGGGGGGGTTAGTTCAGTGTTAGTTCAGTTCAGTTCAGTTCAGGGGGGGGTTAGTTCAGTGCTAGTTCAGTTCAGTTCAGTTCAGGGGGGGGTTAGTTCAGTGTTAGTTCAGTTCAGTTTAGTTTATGGGGGGGGTTAGTTCAGTGTTAGTTCAGTTCAGTTTAGTTTATGGGGGGGGGGTTAGTTCAGTGTTAGTTCAGTTCAGTTTAGTTTATGGGGGGGGGGGTTAGTTCAGTGTTAAATCAGTTCAGTTTAGTTTATGGGGGGGTTAGTTCAGTGTTAGTTCAGTTCAGTTTAGTTTATGGGGGGGGGTTACTTCAGTGTTAGTTCAGTTCAGTTTAGTTTATGGGGGGGGTTAGTTCAGTGTTAGTTCAGTTCAGTTTAGATAATGGGGGGGGGGGGTTAGTTCAGTGTTAGTTCAGTTCAGTTTAGTTTATGGGGGGGAGTTAGTTCAGTGTTAGTTCAGTTCAGTTTAGTTTATGGGGGGGGTTAGTTCAGTGTTAGTTCAGTTCAGTTCAGTTCAGGGGGGGTTAGTTCAGTGTTAGTTCAGTTCAGTTTAGTTTATGGGGGGGGGTTAGTTCAGTGTTAGTTCAGTTCAGTTTAGTTTATGGGGGGGGTTAGTTCAGTGTTAGTTCAGTTCAGTTTAGTTCAGAAGGGGGGGTTAGTTCAGTGTTAGTTCAGTTCAGTTTAGTTTATAGGGGGGTTAGTTCAGTGTTAGTTCAGTTCAGTTTAGTTCAGAAGGGGGGGTTAGTTCAGTGTTAGTTCAGTTCAGTTCAGTTCGGGGGGGGGTTAGTTCAGTGTTAGTTCAGTTCAGTTTAGTTTATGGGGGGGGTTAGTTCAGTGTTAGTTCAGTTCAGTTTAGTTTATGGGGGGGGGGTTAGTTCAGTGTTAGTTCAGTTCAGTTTAGTTTATGGGGGGGGGTGGTTAGTTCAGTGTTAGTTCAGTTCAGTTTAGTTTATGGGGGGGGGTTAGTTCAGTGTTAGTTCAGTTCAGTTTAGTTCAGAAGGGGGGGTTAGTTCAGTGTTAGTTCAGTTCAGTTTAGTTCAGAAGGGGGGGTTAGTTCAGTGTTAGTTCAGTTCAGTTCAGTTCAGTTCGGGGGGGGGGGGTTAGTTCAGTGTTAGTTCAGTTCAGTTTAGTTTATGGGGGGGGGGGTTAGTTCAGTGTTAGTTCAGTTCAGTTTAGTTTATGGGGGGGGGTTAGTTCAGTGTTAGTTCAGTTCAGTTTAGTTTATGGGGGGGGTTAGTTCAGTGTTAGTTCAGTTCAGTTTAGTTTATGGGGGGGGTTAGTTCAGTGTTAGTTCAGTTCAGTTCAGTTTTTGGGGGGGTTAGTTCAGTGTTAGTTCAGTTCAGTTTAGTTTATGGGGGGGGGGTTAGTTCAGTGTTAGTTCAGTTCAGTTTAGTTTATGGGGGGGGGGTTAGTTCAGTGTTAGTTCAGTTCAGTTTAGTTTATGGGGGGGGTTAGTTCAGTGTTAGTTCAGTTCAGTTCAGTTCAGGGGGGGGGTTAGTTCAGTGTTCGTTCAGTTCAGTTAGTTTATGGGGGGGGGGTTAGTTCAGTGTTAGTTCAGTTCAGTTTAGTTTATGGGGGGGGGGTTAGTTCAGTGTTAGTTCAGTTCAGTTTAGTTTATGGGGGGGGTTAGTTCAGTGTTAGTTCAGTTCAGTTCAGTTTTTGGGGAGGTTAGTTCAGTGTTAGTTCAGTTCAGTTTAGTTTATGGGGGGGGGTTAGTTCAGTGTTAGTTCAGTTCAGTTTAGTTTATGGGGGGGGTTAGTTCAGTGTTAGTTCAGTTCAGTTTAGTTTATGGGGGGGGTTAGTTCAGTGTTAGTTCAGTTCAGTTTAGTTTATGGGGGGGGGTTAGTTCAGTGTCAGTTCAGTTCAGTTCAGAGGGGGGGGGGTTAGTTCAGTGTTAGTTCAGTTCAGTTTAGTTTATGGGGGGGGGGGTTAGTTCAGTGTTAGTTCAGTTCAGTTTAGTTTATGGGGGGGGTTAGTTCAGTGTTAGTTCAGTTCAGTTCAGTTCAGGGGGGGTTAGTTCAGTGTTAGTTCAGTTCAGTTTAGTTCAGAAGGGGGGGTTAGTTCAGTGTTAGTTCAGTTCAGTTTAGTTCAGAAGGGGGGGTTAGTTCAGTGTTAGTTCAGTTCAGTTCAGTTCAGTTCAGGGGGGGGGGTTAGTTCAGTGTTAGTTCAGTTCAGTTTAGTTTATGGGGGGGGGTTAGTTCAGTGTTAGTTCAGTTCAGTTTAGTTTATGGGGGGGTTAGTTCAGTGTTAGTTCAGTTCAGTTTAGTTTATGGGGGGGGGTTAGTTCAGTGTTAGTTCAGTTCAGTTTAGTTTATGGGGGGGGTTAGTTCAGTGTTAGTTCAGTTCAGTTTAGTTTATGGGGGGGGTTAGTTCAGTGTTAGTTCAGTTCAGTTTAGTTTATGGGGGGGGGTTAGTTCAGTGTTAGTTCAGTTCAGTTTAGTTTATGGGGGGGGTTAGTTCAGTGTTAGTTCAGTTCAGTTTAGTTTATGGGGGGGGTTAGTTCAGTGTTAGTTCAGTTCAGTTTAGTTTATGGGGGGGGTTAGTTCAGTGTTAGTTCAGTTCAGTTCAGTTTTTGGGGGGGTTAGTTCAGTGTTAGTTCAGTTCAGTTTAGTTTATGGGGGGGGGGTTAGTTCAGTGTTAGTTCAGTTCAGTTTAGTTTATGGGGGGGGGGGTTAGTTCAGTGTTAGTTCAGTTCAGTTTAGTTTATGGGGGGGGGGTTAGTTCAGTGTTAGTTCAGTTCAGTTCAGTTCAGGGGGGGGGTTAGTTCAGTGTTCGTTCAGTTCAGTTTAGTTTATGGGGGGGGTTAGTTCAGTGTTAGTTCAGTTCAGTTTAGTTTATGGGGGGGGGGTTAGTTCAGTGTTAGTTCAGTTCAGTTTAGTTTATGGGGGGGGTTAGTTCAGTGTTAGTTCAGTTCAGTTCAGTTTTTGGGGGGGTTAGTTCAGTGTTAGTTCAGTTCAGTTTAGTTTATGGGGGGGGGGTTAGTTCAGTGTTAGTTCAGTTCAGTTTAGTTTATGGGGGGGGGGTTAGTTCAGTGTTAGTTCAGTTCAGTTTAGTTTATGGGGGGGGTTAGTTCAGTGTTAGTTCAGTTCAGTTTAGTTTATGGGGGGGGTTAGTTCAGTGTCAGTTCAGTTCAGTTCAGAGGGGGGGGGGTTAGTTCAGTGTTAGTTCAGTTCAGTTTAGTTTATGGGGGGGGGTTAGTTCAGTGTTAGTTCAGTTCAGTTTAGTTTATGGGGGGGGTTAGTTCAGTGTTAGTTCAGTTCAGTTCAGTTCAGGGGGGGGTTAGTTCAGTGTTAGTTCAGTTCAGTTCAGTTCAGGGGGGGGCGTTAGTTCAGTGTTAGTTCAGTTCAGTTTAGTTCAGAAGGGGGGGTTAGTTCAGTGTTAGTTCAGTTCAGTTTAGTTTATGTGGGGGGGTTAGTTCAGTGTTAGTTCAGTTCAGTTTAGTTTATGGGGGGGGTTAGTTCAATGTTAGTTCAGTTCAGTTTAGTTTATGGAGGGGGTTAGTTCAGTGTTAGTTCAGTTCAGTTTAGTTTATGGGGGGGGGGGTTAGTTCAGTGTTAGTTCAGTTCAGATTAGTTTATGGGGGGGGTTAGTTCAGTTCAGTTTAGTTTATGGGGGCGTTAGTTCAGTGTTAGTTCAGTTCAGTTCAGTTCAGGGGGGGTTAGTTCAGTGTTAGTTCAGTTCAGTTCAGTTCAGGGGGGGGGTTAGTTCAGTGTTAGTTCAGTTCAGTTTAGTTCAGAAGGGGGGGTTAGTTCAGTGTTAGTTCAGTTCAGTTTAGTTTATGGGGGGGTTAGTTCAGTGTTAGTTCAGTTCAGTTTAGTTTATGGGGGGGTTAGTTCAGTGTTAGTTCAGTTCAGTTCAGTTTTTGGGGGGGTTAGTTCAGTGTTAGTTCAGTTCAGTTTAGTTTATGGGGGGGGGGTTAGTTCAGTGTTAGTTCAGTTCAGTTTAGTTTATGGGGGGGGGGTTAGTTCAGTGTTAGTTCAGTTCAGTTTAGTTTATGGGGGGGGTTAGTTCAGTGTTAGTTCAGTTCAGTTCAGTTCAGGGGGGGGGTTAGTTCAGTGTTCGTTCAGTTCAGTTTAGTTTATGGGGGGGGGGTTAGTTCAGTGTTAGTTCAGTTCAGTTTAGTTTATGGGGGGGGGTTAGTTCAGTGTTAGTTCAGTTCAGTTTAGTTTATGGGGGGGGGTTAGTTCAGTGTTAGTTCAGTTCAGTTCAGTTTTTGGGGAGGTTAGTTCAGTGTTAGTTCAGTTCAGTTTAGTTTATGGGGGGGGGTTAGTTCAGTGTTAGTTCAGTTCAGTTTAGTTTATGGGGGGGGTTAGTTCAGTGTTAGTTCAGTTCAGTTTAGTTTATGGGGGGGGTTAGTTCAGTGTTAGTTCAGTTCAGTTTAGTTTATGGGGGGGGGTTAGTTCAGTGTCAGTTCAGTTCAGTTCAGAGGGGGGGGGGTTAGTTCAGTGTTAGTTCAGTTCAGTTTAGTTTATGGGGGGGGGGGTTAGTTCAGTGTTAGTTCAGTTCAGTTTAGTTTATGGGGGGGGTTAGTTCAGTGTTAGTTCAGTTCAGTTCAGTTCAGGGGGGGGTTAGTTCAGTGTTAGTTCAGTTCAGTTTAGTTCAGAAGGGGGGGTTAGTTCAGTGTTAGTTCAGTTCAGTTTAGTTCAGAAGGGGGGGTTAGTTCAGTGTTAGTTCAGTTCAGTTCAGTTCAGTTCAGGGGGGGGGGGTTAGTTCAGTGTTAGTTCAGTTCAGTTTAGTTTATGGGGGGGGGTTAGTTCAGTGTTAGTTCAGTTCAGTTTAGTTTATGGGGGGGTTAGTTCAGTGTTAGTTCAGTTCAGTTTAGTTTATGGGGGGGGGTTAGTTCAGTGTTAGTTCAGTTCAGTTTAGTTTATGGGGGGGGTTAGTTCAGTGTTAGTTCAGTTCAGTTTAGTTTATGGGGGGGGTTAGTTCAGTGTTAGTTCAGTTCAGTTTAGTTTATGGGGGGGGGGTTAGTTCAGTGTTAGTTCAGTTCAGTTTAGTTTATGGGGGGGGTTAGTTCAGTGTTAGTTCAGTTCAGTTTAGTTTATGGGGGGGGTTAGTTCAGTGTTAGTTCAGTTCAGTTCAGTTTTTGGGGGGGTTAGTTCAGTGTTAGTTCAGTTCAGTTTAGTTTATGGGGGGGGGGTTAGTTCAGTGTTAGTTCAGTTCAGTTTAGTTTATGGGGGGGGGTTAGTTCAGTGTTAGTTCAGTTCAGTTTAGTTTATGGGGGGGGGGTTAGTTCAGTGTTAGTTCAGTTCAGTTCAGTTCAGGGGGGGGGTTAGTTCAGTGTTCGTTCAGTTCAGTTTAGTTTATGGGGGGGGTTAGTTCAGTGTTAGTTCAGTTCAGTTTAGTTTATGGGGGGGGGGTTAGTTCAGTGTTAGTTCAGTTCAGTTTAGTTTATGGGGGGGGTTAGTTCAGTGTTAGTTCAGTTCAGTTCAGTTTTTGGGGGGGTTAGTTCAGTGTTAGTTCAGTTCAGTTTAGTTTATGGGGGGGGGGTTAGTTCAGTGTTAGTTCAGTTCAGTTTAGTTTATGGGGGGGGTTAGTTCAGTGTTAGTTCAGTTCAGTTTAGTTTATGGGGGGGGTTAGTTCAGTGTTAGTTCAGTTCAGTTTAGTTTATGGGGGGGGTTAGTTCAGTGTCAGTTCAGTTCAGTTCAGAGGGGGGGGGGTTAGTTCAGTGTTAGTTCAGTTCAGTTTAGTTTATGGGGGGGGGTTAGTTCAGTGTTAGTTCAGTTCAGTTTAGTTTATGGGGGGGGTTAGTTCAGTGTTAGTTCAGTTCAGTTCAGTTCAGGGGGGGGTTAGTTCAGTGTTAGTTCAGTTCAGTTCAGTTCAGGGGGGGGCGTTAGTTCAGTGTTAGTTCAGTTCAGTTTAGTTCAGAAGGGGGGGTTAGTTCAGTGTTAGTTCAGTTCAGTTTAGTTTATGTGGGGGGGTTAGTTCAGTGTTAGTTCAGTTCAGTTTAGTTTATGGGGGGGGTTAGTTCAATGTTAGTTCAGTTCAGTTTAGTTTATGGAGGGGGTTAGTTCAGTGTTAGTTCAGTTCAGTTTAGTTTATGGGGGGGGGGGTTAGTTCAGTGTTAGTTCAGTTCAGATTAGTTTATGGGGGGGGTTAGTTCAGTTCAGTTTAGTTTATGGGGGCGTTAGTTCAGTGTTAGTTCAGTTCAGTTCAGTTCAGGGGGGGGTTAGATCAGTGTTAGTTCAGTTCAGTTCAGTTCAGGGGGGGGGTTAGTTCAGTGTTAGTTCAGTTCAGTTTAGTTCAGAAGGGGGGGTTAGTTCAGTGTTAGTTCAGTTCAGTTTAGTTTATGGGGGGGTTAGTTCAGTGTTAGTTCAGTTCAGTTTAGTTTATGGGGGGGGGTTAGTTCAATGTTAGTTCAGTTTAGTTTATGGGGGGGGGTTAGTTCAGTGTTAGTTCAGTTCAGTTTAGTTTATGGGGGGGGGGTTAGTTCAGTGTTAGTTCAGTTCAGTTTAGTGTATGGGGGGGGGGGGTTAGTTCAGTGTTAGTTCAGTTCAGTTTAGTTTATGGGGGGGGGTTAGTTCAGTGTTAGTTCAGTTCAGTTCAGTTCAGGGGGGGTTAGTTCAGTGTTAGTTCAGTTCAGTTTAGTTTATGGGGGGGTTAGTTCAGTGTTAGTTCAGTTCAGTTTAGTTCAGAAGGGGGGGTTAGTTCAGTGTTAGTTCAGTTCAGTTCAGTTCAGGGGGGGGTTAGTTCAGTTCAGTTCAGTTCGGGGGGGGGTTAGTTCAGTGTTAGTTCAGTTCAGTTTAGTTTATGGGGGGGGTTAGTTCAGTGTTAGTTCAGTTCAGTTTAGTTTATGGGGGGGGGGGGGTTAGTTCAGTGTTAGTTCAGTTCAGTTTAGTTTATGGGGGGGGGGTTAGTTCAGTGTTAGTTCAGTTCAGTTTAGTTTATGGGGGGGTTAGTTCAGTGTTAGTTCAGTTCAGTTTAGTTTATGGGGGGGTTAATTCAGTGTTAGTTCAGTTCAGTTTAGTTTATGGGGGGGGTTAGTTCAGTGTTAGTTCAGTTCAGTTTAGTTTATGGGGGGGGTTAGTTCAGTGTTAGTTCAGTTCAGTTTAGTTTATGGGGGGGGGTTAGTTCAGTGTTAGTTCAGTTCAGTTTAGTTTATGGGGGGGGGGGTTAGTTCAGTGTTAGTTCAGTTCAGTTTAGTTTATGGGGGGGTTAGTTCAGTGTTAGTTCAGTTCAGTTTAGTTTATGGGGGGGTTAGTTCAGTGTTAGTTCAGTTCAGTTTAGTTTATGGGGGGGGGTTAGTTCAGTGTTAGTTCAGTTCAGTTTAGTTTATGGGGGGGAGTTAGTACAGTGTTAGTTCAGTTCAGTTTAGATAATGGGGGGGGGTTAGTTCAGTGTTAGTTCAGTTCAGTTTAGTTTATGGGGGGGGGTTAGTTCAGTGTTAGTTCAGTTCAGTTTAGTTTATGGGGGGGGTTAGTTCAGTGTTAGTTCAGTTCAGTTCAGTTCAGGGGGGGGTTAGTTCAGTGTTAGTTCAGTTCAGTTTAGTTTATGGCGGGGGTTAGTTCAGTGTTAGTTCAGTTCAGTTTAGTTTATGGGGGGGGGTTAGTTCAGTGTTAGTTCAGTTCAGTTCAGTTCAGTTCAGGGGGGGGGGTTAGTTCAGTGTTAGTTCAGTTCAGTTTAGTTTATGGGGGGGGGATGGTTCAGTGTTAGTTCAGTTCAGTTTAGTTTATGGGGGGGGGTTAGTTCAGTGTTAGTTCAGTTCAGTTTAGTTTATGGGGGAGGTTAGTTCAGTGTTAGTTCAGTTCAGTTTAGTTTATGGGGGGGGGTTAGTTCAGTGTTAGTTCAGTTCAGTTTAGTTTATGGGGGGGGGGTTAGTTCAGTGTTAGTTCAGTTCAGTTTAATTTATGGGGGGGGTTAGTTCAGTGTTAGTTCAGTTCAGTTTAGTTTTTGGGGGGGTTAGTTCAGTGTTAGTTCAGTTCAGTTTCGTTTATGGGGGGGGTTAGTTCAGTGTTAGTTCAGTTCAGTTTAGTTTATGGGGGGGGTTAGTTCAGTGTTAGTTCAGTTCAGTTTAGTTTATGGGGGGGGGGGTTAGTTCAGTGTTAGTTCAGTTCAGTTTAGTTCAGGGGGGGGTTAGTTCAGTGTTAGTTCAGTTCAGTTTAGTTTATGGGGGGGGGTTAGTTCAGTGTTAGTTCAGTTCAGTTTAGTTTATGGGGGGGGTTAGTTCAGTGTTAGTTCAGTTCAGTTTAGTTTATGGGGGGGGGTTAGTTCAGTGTTAGTTCAGTTCAGTTTAGTTTATGGGGGGGGGGGTTAGTTCAGTGTTAGTTCAGTTCAGTTTAGTTTATGGGGGGGTTAGTTCAGTGTTAGTTCAGTTCAGTTTAGTTTATGGGGGGGTTAGTTCAGTGTTAGTTCAGTTCAGTTTAGTTTATGGGGGGGGGGTTAGTTCAGTGTTAGTTCAGTTCAGTTTAGTTTATGGGGGGGAGTTAGTACAGTGTTAGTTCAGTTCAGTTTAGATAATGGGGGGGGGTTAGTTCAGTGTTAGTTCAGTTCAGTTTAGTTTATGGGGGGGGGTTAGTTCAGTGTTAGTTCAGTTCAGTTTAGTTTATGGGGGGGAGTTAGTACAGTGTTAGTTCAGTTCAGTTTAGATAATGGGGGGGGGTTAGTTCAGTGTTAGTTCAGTTCAGTTTAGTTTATGGGGGGGGGTTAGTTCAGTGTTAGTTCAGTTCAGTTCAGTTCAGGGGGGGGTTAGTTCAGTGTTAGTTCAGTTCAGTTTAGTTTATGGCGGGGGTTAGTTCAGTGTTAGTTCAGTTCAGTTTAGTTTATGGGGGGGGGTTAGTTCAGTGTTAGTTCAGTTCAGTTCAGTTCAGTTCAGGGGGGGGGTTAGTTCAGTGTTAGTTCAGTTCAGTTTAGTTTATGGGGGGGGGTTAGTTCAGTGTTAGTTCAGTTCAGTTTAGTTTATGGGGGGGGGTTAGTTCAGTGTTAGTTCAGTTCAGTTTAGTTTATGGGGGGGGTTAGTTCAGTGCTAGTTCAGTTCAGTTTAGTTTATGGGGGGGGTTAGTTCAGTGTTAGTTCAGTTCAGTTTAGTTTATGGGGGGGGGTTAGTTCAGTGTTAGTTCAGTTCAGTTTAGTTTATGGGGGGGGGGGTTAGTTCAGTGTTAGTTCAGTTCAGTTTAGTTTATGGGGGGGGGTTAGTTCAGTGTTAGTTCAGTTCAGTTTAGTTTATGGGGGGGGTTAGTTCAGTGTTAGTTCAGTTCAGTTTAGTTCAGAAGGGGGGGGTTAGTTCAGTGTTAGTTCAGTTCAGTTTAGTTCAGAAGGGGGGGTTAGTTCAGTGTTAGTTCAGTTCAGTTCAGGGGGGGGGGGGTTAGTTCAGTGTTAGTTCAGTTCAGTTCAGTTCGGGGGGGGGTTAGTTCAGTGTTAGTTCAGTTCAGTTTAGTTCAGAGGGGGGGGGGTTAGTTCAGTGTTAGTTCAGTTCAGTTTAGTTTATGGGGGGGGGGTTAGTTCAGTGTTAGTTCAGTTCAGTTTAGTTTATGGGGGGGGGGGGTTAGTTCAGTGTTAGTTCAGTTCAGTTTAGTTTATGGGGGGGGGGGGTTAGTTCAGTGTTAGTTCAGTTCAGTTTAGTTTATGGGGGGGGTTAGTTCAGTGTTAGTTCAGTTCAGTTCAGAGTGGGGGGGCTAGTTCAGTGTTAGTTCAGTTCAGTTCAGAGGGGGGGGTTAGTTCAGTGTTAGTTCAGTTCAGTTTAGTTTATGCGGGGGGTTAGTTCAGTGTTAGTTCAGTTCAGTTTAGTTCAGGGGGGGGGGTTAGTTCAGTGTTAGTTCAGTTCAGTTCAGAGGGGGGGGGGGTTAGTTCAGTGTTAGTTCAGTTCAGTTCAGAGGGGGGGGGGGTTAGTTCAGTGTTAGTTCAGTTCAGTTTAGTTTATGGGGGGGTTAGTTCAGTGTTAGTTCAGTTCTGTTAAGTTTATGGGGGGGGTTAGTTCAGTGTTAGTTCAGTTCAGTTCAGTTTTTGGGGGGGTTAGTTCAGTGTTAGTTCAGTTCAGTTTAGTTTATGGGGGGGGTTAGTTCAGTGTTAGTTCAGTTCAGTTTAGTTTATGGGGGGGTTAGTTCAGTGTTAGTTCAGTTCAGTTCAGTTTTTGGGGGGGTTAGTTCAGTGTTAGTTCAGTTCAGTTTAGTTTATGGGGGGGGGGTTAGTTCAGTGTTAGTTCAGTTCAGTTTAGTTTATGGGGGGGGGGGTTAGTTCAGTGTTAGTTCAGTTCAGTTTAGTTTATGGGGGGGGGTTAGTTCAGTGTTAGTTCAGTTCAGTTCAGTTCAGGGGGGGGGTTAGTTCAGTGTTCGTTCAGTTCAGTTTAGTTTATGGGGGGGGTTAGTTCAGTGTTAGTTCAGTTCAGTTTAGTTTATGGGGGGGGTTAGTTCAGTGTTAGTTCAGTTCAGTTTAGTTTATGGGGGGGGTTAGTTCAGTGTTAGTTCAGTTCAGTTCAGTTTTTGGGGGGGTTAGTTCAGTGTTAGTTCAGTTCAGTTTAGTTTATGGGGGGGGGGTTAGTTCAGTGTTAGTTCAGTTCAGTTTAGTTTATGGGGGGGGGTTCGTTCAGTGTTAGTTCAGTTCAGTTTAGTTTATGGGGGGGGTTAGTTCAGTGTCAGTTCAGTTCAGTTCAGAGGGGGGGGGGGTTAGTTCAGTGTTAGTTCAGTTCAGTTTAGTTTATGGGGGGGGGTTAGTTCAGTGTTAGTTCAGTTCAGTTTAGTTTATGGGGGGGGTTAGTTCAGTGTTAGTTCAGTTCAGTTCAGTTCAGGGGGGGTTAGTTCAGTGTTAGTTCAGTTCAGTTCAGTTCAGTGGGGGGGGTTAGTTCAGTGTTAGTTCAGTTCAGTTTAGTTCAGAAGGGGGGGTTAGTTCAGTGTTAGTTCAGTTCAGTTTAGTTTATGGGGGGGGTTAGTTCAGTGTTAGTTCAGTTCAGTTTAGTTTATGGGGGGGGTTAGTTCAATGTTAGTTCAGTTCAGTTTAGTTTATGGAGGGGGTTAGTTCAGTGTTAGTTCAGTTCAGTTTAGTTTATGGGGGGGGGTTAGTTCAGTGTTAGTTCAGTTCAGTTTTGTGTATGGGGGGGGGTTAGTTCAGTGTTAGTTCAGTTCAGTTTAGTTTATGGGGGGGTTAGTTCAGTGTCAGTTCAGTTCAGTTCAGAGGGGGGGGTTAGTTCAGTGTTAGTTCAGTTCAGATTAGTTTATGGGGGGGGGGGGGGTTAGTTCAGTTCAGTTTAGTTTATGGGGGGGGTTAGTTCAGTGTTAGTTCAGTTCAGTTCAGTTCAGGGGGGGGTTAGTTCAGTGTTAGTTCAGTTCAGTTCAGTTCAGGGGGGGGGTTAGTTCAGTGTTAGTTCAGTTCAGTTTAGTTCAGAAGGGGGGGGTTAGTTCAGTGTTAGTTCAGTTCAGTTTAGTTTATGGGGGGGGTTAGTTCAGTGTTAGTTCAGTTCAGTTTAGTTTATGGGGGGGGTTAGTTCAATGTTAGTTCAGTTCAGTTTAGTTTATGGGGGGGGTTAGTTCAGTGTTAGTTCAGTTCAGTTTAGTTTATGGGGGGGGTTAGTTCAGTGTTAGTTCAGTTCAGTTTAGTTTATGGGGGGGGGGGTTAGTTCAGTGTTAGTTCAGTTCAGTTCAGTTCAGAGGGGGGTTAGTTCAGTGTTAGTTCAGTTCAGTTTAGTTTATGGGGGGGGTTAGTTCAGTGTTAGTTCAGTTCAGTTCAGTTCAGGGGGGGGTTAGTTCAGTGTTAGTTCAGTTCAGTTTAGTTTATGGGGGGGTTAGTTCAGTGTTAGTTCAGTTCAGTTTAGTTCAGAAGGGGGGGTTAGTTCAGTGTTAGTTCAGTTCAGTTCAGTTCAGGGGGGGGTTAGTTCAGTTCAGTTCAGTTCAGGGGGGGGTTAGTTCAGTGTTAGTTCAGTTCAGTTTAGTTTATGGGGGGGGTTAGTTCAGTGTTAGTTCAGTTCAGTTTAGTTTATGGGGGGGGTTAGTTCAGTGTTAGTTCAGTTCAGTTTAGTTTATGGGGGGGTTAGTTCAGTGTTAGTTCAGTTCAGTTTAGTTTATGGGGGGGTTAATTCAGTGTTAGTTCAGTTCAGTTTAGTTTATGGGGGGGGGGTTAGTTCAGTGTTAGTTCAGTTCAGTTTAGTTTATGGGGGGGGTTAGTTCAGTGTTAGTTCAGTTCAGTTTAGTTTATGGGGGGGGGTTAGTTCAGTGTTAGTTCAGTTCAGTTTAGTTTATGGGGGGGGGTTAGTTCAGTGTTAGTTCAGTTCAGTTTAGTTTATGGGGGGGGTTAGTTCAGTGTTAGTTCAGTTCAGTTTAGTTCAGAAGGGGGGGTTAGTTCAGTGTTAGTTCAGTTCAGTTTAGTTCAGAAGGGGGGGTTAGTTCAGTGTTAGTTCAGTTCAGTTCAGTTCAGTTCAGGGGGGGGGTTAGTTCAGTGTTAGTTCAGTTCAGTTTAGTTTATGGGGGGGGGTTAGTTCAGTGTTAGTTCAGTTCAGTTTAGTTCATGGGGGGGGGGTTAGTTCAGTGTTAGTTCAGTTCAGTTTAGTTTATGGGGGGGGTTAGTTCAGTGTTAGTTCAGTTCAGTTTAGTTCATGGGGGGGGTTAGTTCAGTGTTAGTTCAGTTCAGTTTAGTTTATGGGGGGGGGTTAGTTCAGTGTTAGTTCAGTTCAGTTTAGTTTATGGGGGGGGGTTAGTTCAGTGTTAGTTCAGTTCAGTTTAGTTTATGGGGGGGGTTAGTTCAGTGTCAGTTCAGTTCAGTTCAGTTCAGGGGGGGGGTTAGTTCAGTGTTCGTTCAGTTCAGTTTAGTTTATGGGGGGGGTTAGTTCAGTGTTAGTTCAGTTCAGTTTAGTTTATGGGGGGGGGTTAGTTCAGTGTTAGTTCAGTTCAGTTTAGTTTATGGGGGGGGTTAGTTCAGTGTTAGTTCAGTTCAGTTCAGTTTTTGGGGGGGTTAGTTCAGTGTTAGTTCAGTTCAGTTTAGTTTATGGGGGGGGGTTAGTTCAGTGTTAGTTCAGTTCAGTTTAGTTTATGGGGGGGTTAGTTCAGTGTTAGTTCAGTTCAGTTTAGTTTATGGGGGGGGTTAGTTCAGTGTTAGTTCAGTTCAGTTTAGTTTATGGGGGGGGTTAGTTCAGTGTCAGTTCAGTTCAGTTCAGAGGGGGGGGGTTAGTTCAGTGTTAGTTCAGTAGTTCAGTTCAGTTTAGTTTATGGGGGGGGTTAGTTCAGTGTTAGTTCAGTTCAGTTTAGTTTATGGGGGGGGTTAGTTCAGTGTTAGTTCAGTTCAGTTCAGTTCAGGGGGGGGTTAGTTCAGTGTTAGTTCAGTTCAGTTCAGTTCAGGGGGGGGGTTAGTTCAGTGTTAGTTCAGTTCAGTTTAGTTTATGGGGGGGGGGGTTAGTTCAGTGTTAGTTCAGTTCAGTTTAGTTTATGGGGGGGGGGTTAGTTCAGTGTTAGTTCAGTTCAGTTTAGTTTATGGGGGGGGTTAGTTCAATGTTAGTTCAGTTCAGTTTAGTTTATGGAGGGGGTTAGTTCAGTGTTAGTTCAGTTCAGTTTAGTTTATGGGGGGGGGGTTAGTTCAGTGTTAGTTCAGTTCAGTTTTGTGTATGGGGGGGGTTAGTTCAGTGTTAGTTCAGTTCAGTTTATTTTATGGGGGGGTTAGTTCAGTGTTAGTTCAGTTCAGTTCAGTTCAGAGGGGGGGGGGTTAGTTCAGTGTTAGTTCAGTTCAGTTTAGTTTATGGGGGGGGGGTTAGTTCAGTGTTAGTTCAGTTCAGTTTAGTTTATGGGGGGGGTTAGTTCAGTGTTAGTTCAGTTCAGTTCAGTTCAGGGGGGGGTTAGTTCAGTGTTAGTTCAGTTCAGTTCAGTTCGGGGGGGGGGGGTTAGTTCAGTGTTAGTTCAGTTCAATTTAGTTCAGAAGGGGGGGTTAGTTCAGTGTTAGTTCAGTTCAGTTTAGTTTATGGGGGGGGGTTCGTTCAGTGTTAGTTCAGTTCAGTTTAGTTTATGGGAGGGGGTTAGTTCAGTTCAGTTTAGTTTATGGGGGGGTTAGTTCAGTGTTAGTTCAGTTCAGTTCAGTTCAGGGGGGGGTTAGTTCAGTGTTAGTTCAGTTCAGTTCAGTTCAGGGGGGGGGTTAGTTCAGTGTTAGTTCAGTTCAGTTTAGTTCAGAAGGGGGGGTTAGTTCAGTGTTAGTTCAGTTCAGTTTAGTTTATGGGGGGGTTCGTTCAGTGTTAGTTCAGTTCAGTTTGGTTTATGGGGGGGGTTAGTTCAATGTTAGTTCAGTTCAGTTTAGTTTATGGGGGGGGTTAGTTCAGTGTTAGTTCAGTTCAGTTTAGTTTATGGGGGGGGGGTTAGTTCAGTGTTAGTTCAGTTCAGTTTAGTGTATGGGGGGGGGGGGGTTAGTTCAGTGTTAGTTCAGTTCAGTTTAGTTTATGGGGGGGGTTAGTTCAGTGTTAGTTCAGTTCAGTTCAGTTCAGGGGGGGTTAGTTCAGTGTTAGTTCAGTTCAGTTTAGTTTATGGGGGGGTTAGTTCAGTGTTAGTTCAGTTCAGTTTAGTTCAGAAGGGGGGGTAAGTTCAGTGTTAGTTCAGTTCAGTTCAGTTCAGGGGGGGGGGGTTAGTTCAGTTCAGTTCAGTTCAGGGGGGGGTTTGTTCAGTGTTAGTTCAGTTCAGTTTAGTTTATGGGGGGGGTTAGTTCAGTGTTAGTTCAGTTCAGTTTAGTTTATTGGGGGGGGGTTAGTTCAGTGTTAGTTCAGTTCAGTTTAGTTTATGGGGGGGGGGTTAGTTCAGTGTTAGTTCAGTTCAGTTTAGTTTATGGGGGGGTTAGTTCAGTGTTAGTTCAGTTCAGTTTAGTTTATGGGGGCGTTAATTCAGTGTTAGTTCAGTTCAGTTTAGTTTATGGGGGGGGTTAGTTCAGTGTTAGTTCAGTTCAGTTTAGTTTATGGGGGGGGTTAGTTCAGTGTTAGTTCAGTTCAGTTTAGTTTATGGGGGGGGGTTAGTTCAGTGTTAGTTCAGTTCAGTTTAGTTTATGGGGGGGGGGGGTTAGTTCAGTGTTAGTTCAGTTCAGTTTAGTTTATGGGGGGGTTAGTTCAGTGTTAGTTCAGTTCAGTTTAGTTTATGGGGGGGTTAGTTCAGTGTTAGTTCAGTTCAGTTTAGTTTATGGGGGGGGGTTAGTTCAGTGTTAGTTCAGTTCAGTTTAGTTTATGGGGGGGGTTAGTTCAGTGTTAGTTCAGTTCAGTTTAGATAATGGGGGGGGGGTTAGTTCAGTGTTAGTTCAGTTCAGTTTAGTTTATGGGGGGGGGTTAGTTCAGTGTTAGTTCAGTTCAGTTTAGTTTATGGGGGGGGTTAGTTCAGTGTTAGTTCAGTTCAGTTCAGTTCAGGGGGGGGTTAGTTCAGTGTTAGTTCAGTTCAGTTTAGTTTATGGCGGGGGTTAGTTCAGTGTTAGTTCAGTTCAGTTTAGTTTATGGGGGGGGGTTAGTTCAGTGTTAGTTCAGTTCAGTTCAGTTCGGGGGGGGGGGTTAGTTCAGTGTTAGTTCAGTTCAGTTTAGTTTATGGGGGGGGGTTAGTTCAGTGTTAGTTCAGTTCAGTTTAGTTTATGGGGGGGGGTTAGTTCAGTGTTAGTTCAGTTCAGTTTAGTTTATGGGGGGGGTTAGTTCAGTGCTAGTTCAGTTCAGTTTAGTTTATGGGGGGGGGTTAGTTCAGTGTTAGTTCAGTTCAGTTTAGTTTATGGGGGGGGTTAGTTCAGTGTTAGTTCAGTTCAGTTTAGTTTATGGGGGGGGTTAGTTCAGTGCTAGTTCAGTTCAGTTCAGTTCAGGGGGGGGTTAGTTCAGTGTTAGTTCAGTTCAGTTTAGTTTATGGGGGGGGGTTAGTTCAGTGTTAGTTCAGTTCAGTTTAGTTCAGAAGGGGGGGTTAGTTCAGTGTTAGTTCAGTTCAGTTTAGTTCAGAAGGGGGGGGTTAGTTCAGTGTTAGTTCAGTTCAGTTCAGGGGGGGGGGTTAGTTCAGTGTTAGTTCAGTTCAGTTTAGTTTATGGGGGGGGGGGTTAGTTCAGTGTTAGTTCAGTTCAGTTTAGTTTATGGGGGGGGGGGTTAGTTCAGTGTTAGTTCAGTTCAGTTTAGTTTATGGGGGGGGGTTAGTTCAGTGTTAGTTCAGTTCAGTTTAGTTTATGGGGGGGGTTAGTTCAGTGTTAGTTCAGTTCAGTTTAGTTTATGGGGGGGGTTAGTTCAGTGTTAGTTCAGTTCAGTTTAGTTTATGGGGGGGGTTAGTTCAGTGTTAGTTCAGTTCAGTTTAGTTTATGGGGGGGGGTTAGTTCAGTGTTAGTTCAGTACAGTTCAGTTTTTGGGGGAGTTAGTTCAGTGTTAGTTCAGTTCAGTTTAGTTTATGGGGGGGGGGTTAGTTCAGTGTTAGTTCAGTTCAGTTTAGTTTATGGGGGGGGGGTTAGTTCAGTGTTAGTTCAGTTCAGTTTAGTTTATGGGGGGGGGTTAGTTCAGTGTTAGTTCAGTTCAGTTCAGTTCAGGGTGGGGGTTAGTTCAGTGTTAGTTCAGTTCAGTTTAGTTTATGGGGGGGGTTAGTTCAGTGTTAGTTCAGTTCAGTTTAGTTTATGGGGGGGGGTTAGTTCAGTGTTAGTTCAGTTCAGTTTAGTTTATGGGGGGGGTTAGTTCAGTGTTAGTTCAGTTCAGTTTAGTTTATGGGGGGGGGTTAGTTCAGTGTTAGTTCAGTTCAGTTTAGTTTATGGGGGGGGTTAGTTCAGTGTTAGTTCAGTTCAGTTTAGTTTATGGGGGGGGTTAGTTCAGTGTTAGTTCAGTTCAGTTTAGTTTATGGGGGGGGGTTAGTTCAGTGTCAGTTCAGTTCAGTTCAGAGGGGGGGGGGTTAGTTCAGTGTTAGTTCAGTTCAGTTTAGTTTATGGGGGGGGGGGTTAGTTCAGTGTTAGTTCAGTTCAGTTTAGTTTATGGGGGGGGGGTTAGTTCAGTGTTAGTTCAGTTCAGTTTAGTTCAGAGGGGGGGGTTAGTTCAGTGTTTGTTCAGTTCAGTTTAGTTTATGGGGGGGGTTAGTTCAGTGTTAGTTCAGTTCAGTTCAGTTCAGAGGGGGGGGGGGTTAGTTCAGTGTTAGTTCAGTTCAGTTTAGTTTATGGGGGGGTTAGTTCAGTGTTAGTTCAGTTCTGTTAAGTTTATGGGGGGGGTTAGTTCAGTGTTAGTTCAGTTCAGTTCAGTTTTTGGGGGGGTTAGTTCAGTGTTAGTTCAGTTCAGTTTAGTTTATGGGGGGGGGTTAGTTCAGTGTTAGTTCAGTTCAGTTTAGTTTTTGGGGGGGTTAGTTCAGTGTTAGTTCAGTTCAGTTTAGTTTATGGGGGGGGTTAGTTCAGTGTTAGTTCAGTTCAGTTTAGTTTATGGGGGGGGTTAGTTCAGTGTTAGTTCAGTTCAGATTAGTTTATGGGGGGGGGGTTAGTTCAGTGTTAGTTCAGTTCAGTTTAGTTCGGGGGGGGTTAGTTCAGTGTTAGTTCAGTTCAGTTTAGTTTATGGGGGGGGGTTAGTTCAGTGTTAGTTCAGTTCAGTTCAGTTCGGGGGGGGTTAGTTCAGTGTTAGTTCAGTTCAGTTTAGTTTATGGGGGGGGGGTTAGTTCAGTGTTAGTTCAGTTCAGTTTAGTTTATGGGGGGGTTAGTTCAGTGTTAGTTCAGTTCAGTTTAGTTTATGGGGGGGGGTTAGTTCAGTGTTAGTTCAGTTCAGTTTAGTTTATGGGGGGGGTTAGTTCAGTGTTAGTTCAGTTCAGTTTAGTTTATGGGGGGGGTTAGTTCAGTGTTAGTTCAGTTCAGTTTAGTTTATGGGGGGGGTTAGTTCAGTGTTAGTTCAGTTCAGTTTAGTTTATGGGGGGGTTAGTTCAGTGTTAGTTCAGTTCAGTTTAGTTTATGGGGGGGGTTAGTTCAGTGTTAGTTCAGTTCAGTTTAGTTTATGGGGGGGGGTTAGTTCAGTGTTAGTTCAGTTCAGTTTAGTTTATGGGGGGGGGTTAGTTCAGTGTTAGTTCAGTTCAGTTTAGTTTATGGGGGGGGTTAGTTCAGTGTTAGTTCAGTTCAGTTTAGTTTATGGGGGGGGGTTAGTTCAGTGTTAGTTCAGTTCAGTTTAGTTTATGGTAGGGGGTTAGTTCAGTGTTAGTTCAGTTCAGTTCAGAGTGGGGGGGTTAGTTCAGTGTTAGTTCAGTTCAGTTCAGAGGGGGGTTAGTTCAGTGTTAGTTCAGTTCAGTTTAGTTTATGGGGGGGTTAGTTCAGTTCAGTTTAGTTCAGAGGGGGGGGGTTAGTTCAGTGTTAGTTCAGTTCAGTTCAGAAGGGGGGGGGTTAGTTCAGTGTTAGTTCAGTTCAGTTCAGAGGGGGGGGGGTTAGTTCAGTGTTAGTTCAGTTCAGTTCAGGGGGGGGGGTTAGTTCAGTGTTAGTTCAGTTCAGTTTAGTTCAGAAGGGGGGGTTAGTTCAGTGTTAGTTCAGTTCAGTTTAGTTCAGAAGGGGGGGTTAGTTCAGTGTTAGTTCAGTTCAGTTTAGTTTATGGGGGGGGTTAGTTCAGTGTTAGTTCAGTTCAGTTTAGTTTATGGGGGGACGGTTAGTTCAGTGTTAGTTCAGTTCAGTTCAGTTCAGAGGGGGGGGGTTAGTTCAGTGTTAGTTCAGTTCAGTTTAGTTCAGAAGGGGGGGTTAGTTCAGTGTTAGTTCAGTTCAGTTTAGTTCAGAAGGGGGGGTTAGTTCAGTGTTAGTTCAGTTCAGTTTAGTTTATGGGGGGGGGGTTAGTTCAGTGTTAGTTCAGTTCAGTTTAGTTTATGGGGGGGGGGTTAGTTCAGTGTTAGTTCAGTTCAGTTTAGTTTATGGGGGGGGTTAGTTCAGTGTTAGTTCAGTTCAGTTTAGTTTATGGGGGGGGTTAGTTCAGTGTTAGTTCAGTTCAGTTTAGTTTATGGGGGGGGTTAGTTCAGTGTCAGTTCAGTTCAGTTCAGGGGGGGGGGGGGGTTAGTTCAGTGTTAGTTCAGTTCAGTTTAGTTTATGGGGGGGGGGGGGGTTAGTTCAGTGTTAGTTCAGTTCAGTTTAGTTTATGGGGGGGGTTAGTTCAGTGTTAGTTCAGTTCAGTTTAGTTTATGGGGGGGGGTTAGTTCAGTGTTAGTTCAGTTCAGTTTAGTTTATGGGGGGGGTTAGTTCAGTGTTAGTTCAGTTCAGTTTAGTTTATGGGGGGGGTTAGTTCAGTGTTAGTTCAGTTCAGTTTAGTTTATGGGGGGGGTTAGTTCAGTGTCAGTTCAGTTCAGTTCAGAGGGGGGGGGGTTAGTTCAGTGTTAGTTCAGTTCAGTTTAGTTTATGGGGGGGGGGGGTTAGTTCAGTGTTAGTTCAGTTCAGTTTAGTTTATGGGGGGGGGTTAGTTCAGTGTTAGTTCAGTTCAGTTTAGTTCAGAGGGGGGGGTTAGTTCAGTGTTAGTTCAGTTCAGTTTAGTTTATGGGGGGGGTTAGTTCAGTGTTAGTTCAGTTCAGTTCAGAGGGGGGGGGTTAGTTCAGTGTTAGTTCAGTTCAGTTTAGTTTATGGGGGGGTTAGTTCAGTGTTAGTTCAGTTCTGTTAAGTTTATGGGGGGGGTTAGTTCAGTGTTAGTTCAGTTCAGTTCAGTTTTTGGGGGGGTTAGTTCAGTGTTAGTTCAGTTCAGTTTAGTTTATGGGGGGGGGTTAGTTCAGTGTTAGTTCAGTTCAGTTTAGTTTTTGGGGGGGTTAGTTCAGTGTTAGTTCAGTTCAGTTTAGTTTATGGGGGGGGTTAGTTCAGTGTTAGTTCAGTTCAGTTTAGTTTATGGGGGGGGTTAGTTCAGTGTTAGTTCAGTTCAGTTTAGTTTATGGGGGGGGGGGTTAGTTCAGTGTTAGTTCAGTTCAGTTTAGTTCAGGGGGGGGTTAGTTCAGTGTTAGTTCAGTTCAGTTTAGTTTATGGGGGGGGGTTAGTTCAGTGTTAGTTCAGTTCAGTTTAGTATATGGGGGGGGGGTTAGTTCAGTGTTAGTTCAGTTCAGTTTAGTTTATGGGGGGGGTTAGTTCAGTGTTAGTTCAGTTCAGTTTAGTTTATGGGGGGGGGTTAGTTCAGTGTTAGTTCAGTTCAGTTTAGTTTATGGGGGGGGTTAGTTCAGTGTTAGTTCAGTTCAGTTCAGAGTGGGGGGGTTAGTTCAGTGTTAGTTCAGTTCAGTTCAGAGGGGGGGGTTAGTTCAGTGTTAGTTCAGTTCAGTTTAGTTTATGGGGGGGGTTAGTTCAGTGTTAGTTCAGTTCAGTTTAGTTCAGAGGGGGGGGGTTAGTTCAGTGTTAGTTCAGTTCAGTTCAGAGGGGGGGGGGTTAGTTCAGTGTTAGTTCAGTTCAGTTCAGAGGGGGGGGGGTTAGTTCAGTGTTAGTTCAGTTCAGTTTAGTTTATGGGGGGGTTAGTTCAGTGTTAGTTCAGTTCTGTTAAGTTTATGGGGGGGGTTAGTTCAGTGTTAGTTCAGTTCAGTTCAGTTTTTGAGGTGGTTAGTTCAGTGTTAGTTCAGTTCAGTTTAGTTTATGGGGGGGGTTAGTTCAGTGTTAGTTCAGTTCAGTTTAGTTTTTGGGGGGGTTAGTTCAGTGTTAGTTCAGTTCAGTTTAGTTTATGGGGGGGGTTAGTTCAGTGTTAGTTCAGTTCAGTTTAGTTTATGGGGGGGGTTAGTTCAGTGTTAGTTCAGTTCAGTTTAGTTTATGGGGGGGGGGGGTTAGTTCAGTGTTAGTTCAGTTCAGTTTAGTTTATGGGGGGGGTTAGTTCAGTGTTAGTTCAGTTCAGTTTAGTTTTTGGGGGGGTTAGTTCAGTGTTAGTTCAGTTCAGTTTAGTTTATGGGGGGGTTAGTTCAGTGTTAGTTCAGTTCTGTTAAGTTTATGGGGGGGGTTAGTTCAGTGTTAGTTCAGTTCAGTTCAGTTTTTGGGGGGGTTAGTTCAGTGTTAGTTCAGTTCAGTTTAGTTTATGGGGGGGGGTTAGTTCAGTGTTAGTTCAGTTCAGTTTAGTTTTTGGGGGGGTTAGTTCAGTGTTAGTTCAGTTCAGTTTAGTTTATGGGGGGGGTTAGTTCAGTGTTAGTTCAGTTCAGTTTAGTTTATGGGGGGGGTTAGTTCAGTGTTAGTTCAGTTCAGTTTAGTTTATGGGGGGGGGGTTAGTTCAGTGTTAGTTCAGTTCAGTTTAGTTCAGGGGGGGGTTAGTTCAGTGTTAGTTCAGTTCAGTTTAGTTTATGGGGGGGGGTTAGTTCAGTGTTAGTTCAGTTCAGTTTAGTATATGGGGGGGGGGTTAGTTCAGTGTTAGTTCAGTTCAGTTTAGTTTATGGGGGGGGTTAGTTCAGTGTTAGTTCAGTTCAGTTTAGTTTATGGGGGGGGGTTAGTTCAGTGTTAGTTCAGTTCAGTTTAGTTTATGGGGGGGGTTAGTTCAGTGTTAGTTCAGTTCAGTTCAGAGTGGGGGGGTTAGTTCAGTGTTAGTTCAGTTCAGTTCAGAGGGGGGGGTTAGTTCAGTGTTAGTTCAGTTCAGTTTAGTTTATGGGGGGGGTTAGTTCAGTGTTAGTTCAGTTCAGTTTAGTTCAGAGGGGGGGGGTTAGTTCAGTGTTAGTTCAGTTCAGTTCAGAGGGGGGGGGGTTAGTTCAGTGTTAGTTCAGTTCAGTTCAGAGGGGGGGGGGTTAGTTCAGTGTTAGTTCAGTTCAGTTTAGTTTATGGGGGGGTTAGTTCAGTGTTAGTTCAGTTCTGTTAAGTTTATGGGGGGGGTTAGTTCAGTGTTAGTTCAGTTCAGTTCAGTTTTTGAGGTGGTTAGTTCAGTGTTAGTTCAGTTCAGTTTAGTTTATGGGGGGGGTTAGTTCAGTGTTAGTTCAGTTCAGTTTAGTTTTTGGGGGGGTTAGTTCAGTGTTAGTTCAGTTCAGTTTAGTTTATGGGGGGGGTTAGTTCAGTGTTAGTTCAGTTCAGTTTAGTTTATGGGGGGGGTTAGTTCAGTGTTAGTTCAGTTCAGTTTAGTTTATGGGGGGGGGGTTAGTTCAGTGTTAGTTCAGTTCAGTTTAGTTTATGGGGGGGGTTAGTTCAGTGTTAGTTCAGTTCAGTTTAGTTTTTGGGGGGGTTAGTTCAGTGTTAGTTCAGTTCAGTTTAGTTTATGGGGGGGGTTAGTTCAGTGTTAGTTCAGTTCAGTTTAGTTTATGGGGGGGGGTTAGTTCAGTGTTAGTTCAGTTCAGTTTAGTTTATGGGGGGGGGGTTAGTTCAGTGTTAGTTCAGTTCAGTTTAGTTTATGGGGGGGGTTAGTTCAGTGTTAGTTCAGTTCAGTTTAGTTTATGGGGGGGGTTAGTTCAGTGTTAGTTCAGTTCAGTTTAGTTTATGGGGGAGTTAGTTCAGTGTTAGTTCAGTTCAGTTTAGTTTATGGGGGGGGTTAGTTCAGTGTTAGTTCAGTTCAGTTTAGTTTATGGGGGGGGGTTAGTTCAGTGTTAGTTCAGTTCAGTTTAGTTTATGGGGGGGGGTTAGTTCAGTGTTAGTTCAGTTCAGTTTAGTTTATGGGGGGGGTTAGTTCAGTGTTAGTTCAGTTCAGTTTAGTTTATGGGGGGGGGTTAGTTCAGTGTTAGTTCAGTTCAGTTTAGTTTATGGTAGGGGGTTAGTTCAGTGTTAGTTCAGTTCAGTTCAGAGTGGGGGGGTTAGTTCAGTGTTAGTTCAGTTCAGTTCAGAGGGGGGTTAGTTCAGTGTTAGTTCAGTTCAGTTTAGTTTATGGGGGGGTTAGTTCAGTTCAGTTTAGTTCAGAGGGGGGGGGTTAGTTCAGTGTTAGTTCAGTTCAGTTCAGAGGGGGGGGGGTTAGTTCAGTGTTAGTTCAGTTCAGTTCAGAGGGGGGGGGGTTAGTTCAGTGTTAGTTCAGTTCAGTTCAGGGGGGGGTTAGTTCAGTGTTAGTTCAGTTCAGTTTAGTTCAGAAGGGGGGGTTAGTTCAGTGTTAGTTCAGTTCAGTTTAGTTCAGAAGGGGGGGTTAGTTCAGTGTTAGTTCAGTTCAGTTTAGTTTATGGGGGGGGTTAGTTCAGTGTTAGTTCAGTTCAGTTTAGTTTATGGGGGGGCGGTTAGTTCAGTGTTAGTTCAGTTCAGTTCAGTTCAGAGGGGGGGGGTTAGTTCAGTGTTAGTTCAGTTCAGTTTAGTTCAGAAGGGGGGGTTAGTTCAGTGTTAGTTCAGTTCAGTTTAGTTCAGAAGGGGGGGTTAGTTCAGTGTTAGTTCAGTTCAGTTTAGTTTATGGGGGGGGGGGGTTAGTTCAGTGTTAGTTCAGTTCAGTTTAGTTTATGGGGGGGGGTTAGTTCAGTGTTAGTTCAGTTCAGTTTAGTTTATGGGGGGGGTTAGTTCAGTGTTAGTTCAGTTCAGTTTAGTTTATGGGGGGGGTTAGTTCAGTGTTAGTTCAGTTCAGTTTAGTTTATGGGGGGGGTTAGTTCAGTGTCAGTTCAGTTCAGTTCAGGGGGGGGGGGGTTAGTTCAGTGTTAGTTCAGTTCAGTTTAGTTTATGGGGGGGGGGGGTTAGTTCAGTGTTAGTTCAGTTCAGTTTAGTTTATGGGGGGGGTTAGTTCAGTGTTAGTTCAGTTCAGTTTAGTTTATGGGGGGGGGTTAGTTCAGTGTTAGTTCAGTTCAGTTTAGTTTATGGGGGGGGTTAGTTCAGTGTTAGTTCAGTTCAGTTTAGTTTATGGGGGGGGTTAGTTCAGTGTTAGTTCAGTTCAGTTTAGTTTATGGGGGGGGTTAGTTCAGTGTCAGTTCAGTTCAGTTCAGAGGGGGGGGGGTTAGTTCAGTGTTAGTTCAGTTCAGTTTAGTTTATGGGGGGGGGGTTAGTTCAGTGTTAGTTCAGTTCAGTTTAGTTTATGGGGGGGGTTAGTTCAGTGTTAGTTCAGTTCAGTTTAGTTCAGAGGGGGGGGTTAGTTCAGTGTTAGTTCAGTTCAGTTTAGTTTATGGGGGGGGTTAGTTCAGTGTTAGTTCAGTTCAGTTCAGAGGGGGGGGGGTTAGTTCAGTGTTAGTTCAGTTCAGTTTAGTTTATGGGGGGGGTTAGTTCAGTGTTAGTTCAGTTCTGTTAAGTTTATGGGGGGGGTTAGTTCAGTGTTAGTTCAGTTCAGTTCAGTTTTTGGGGGGGTTAGTTCAGTGTTAGTTCAGTTCAGTTTAGTTTATGGGGGGGGGTTAGTTCAGTGTTAGTTCAGTTCAGTTTAGTTTTTGGGGGGGTTAGTTCAGTGTTAGTTCAGTTCAGTTTAGTTTATGGGGGGGGTTAGTTCAGTGTTAGTTCAGTTCAGTTTAGTTTATGGGGGGGGTTAGTTCAGTGTTAGTTCAGTTCAGTTTAGTTTATGGGGGGGGGGTTAGTTCAGTGTTAGTTCAGTTCAGTTTAGTTCAGGGGGGGGGGTTAGTTCAGTGTTAGTTCAGTTCAGTTTAGTTTATGGGGGGGGGGGGTTAGTTCAGTGTTAGTTCAGTTCAGTTTAGTTCAGGGGGGGGGGTTAGTTCAGTGTTAGTTCAGTTTAGTTTAGTTTATGGGGGGGGGGGGTTAGTTCAGTGTTAGTTCAGTTCAGTTTAGTTTATGGGGGGGGGGGGTTAGTTCAGTGTTAGTTCAGTTCAGTTTAGTTCAGGGGGGGGGGTTAGTTCAGTGTTAGTTCAGTTTAGTTTAGTTTATGGGGGGGGGTTAGTTCAGTGTTAGTTCAGTTCAGTTTAGTTTATGGGGGGGGGGTTAGTTCAGTGTTAGTTCAGTTCAGTTTAGTTTATGGGGGGGGGGGTTAGTTCAGTGTTAGTTCAGTTCAGTTTAGTTCAGGGGGGGGGGTTAGTTCAGTGTTAGTTCAGTTTAGTTTAGTTTATGGGGGGGGGTTAGTTCAGTGTTAGTTCAGTTCAGTTTAGTTTATGGGGGGGGGGTTAGTTCAGTGTTAGTTCAGTTCAGTTTAGTTTATGGGGGGGGGGTTAGTTCAGTGTTAGTTCAGTTCAGTTTAGTTTATGGGGGGGGGGGTTAGTTCAGTGTTAGTTCAGTTCAGTTTAGTTCAGGGGGGGGGGTTAGTTCAGTGTTAGTTCAGTTTAGTTTAGTTTATGGGGGGGGGTTAGTTCAGTGTTAGTTCAGTTCAGTTTAGTTTATGGGGGGGGGGTTAGTTCAGTGTTAGTTCAGTTCAGTTTAGTTTATGGGGGGGGGGGTTAGTTCAGTGTTAGTTCAGTTCAGTTTAGTTTATGGGGGGGGGTTAGTTCAGTGTTAGTTCAGTTCAGTTTAGTTTATGGGGGGGGGTTAGTTCAGTGTTAGTTCAGTTCAGTTCAGAGTGGGGGGGTTAGTTCAGTGTTAGTTCAGTTCAGTTCAGAGGGGGGGGTTAGTTCAGTGTTAGTTCAGTTCAGTTCAGGGGGGGGTTAGTTCAGTGTTAGTTCAGTTCAGTTTAGTTTATGGGGGGGGTTAGTTCAGTGTTAGTTCAGTTCAGTTTAGTTTATGGGGGGGGTTAGTTCAGTGTTAGTTCAGTTCAGTTCAGAGTGGGGGGGTTAGTTCAGTGTTAGTTCAGTTCAGTTCAGAGGGGGGGGTTAGTTCAGTGTTAGTTCAGTTCAGTTTAGTTTATGGGGGGGGTTAGTTCAGTGTTAGTTCAGTTCAGTTCAGAGGGGGGGGGGGTTAGTTCAGTGTTAGTTCAGTTCAGTTCAGAGGGGGGGGGGGGTTAGTTCAGTGTTAGTTCAGTTCTGTTAAGTTTATGGGGGGGGTTAGTTCAGTGTTAGTTCAGTTCAGTTCAGTTTTTGGGGGGGTTAGTTCAGTGTTAGTTCAGTTCAGTTTAGTTTATGGGGGGGGGTTAGTTCAGTGTTAGTTCAGTTCAGTTTAGTTTTTGGGGCGGTTAGTTCAGTGTTAGTTCAGTTCAGTTTAGTTTATGGGGGGGGTTAGTTCAGTGTTAGTTCAGTTCAGTTTAGTTCAGGGGGGGGTTAGTTCAGTGTTAGTTCAGTTCAGTTTAGTTTATGGGGGGGGGGTTAGTTCAGTGTTAGTTCAGTTCAGTTTAGTTTATGGGGGGGGTTAGTTCAGTGTTAGTTCAGTTCAGTTTAGTTTATGGGGGGGGTTAGTTCAGTGTTAGTTCAGTTCAGTTCAGAGTGGGGGGGTTAGTTCAGTGTTAGTTCAGTTCAGTTCAGAGGGGGGGGTTAGTTCAGTGTTAGTTCAGTTCAGTTCAGGGGGGGGTTAGTTCAGTGTTAGTTCAGTTCAGTTTAGTTTATGGGGGGGGTTAGTTCAGTGTTAGTTCAGTTCAGTTTAGTTTATGGGGGGGGTTAGTTCAGTGTTAGTTCAGTTCAGTTCAGAGTGGGGGGGCTAGTACAGTGTTAGTTCAGTTCAGTTCAGAGGGGGGGGGTTAGTTCAGTGTTAGTTCAGTTCAGTTTAGTTTATGGGGGGGGTTAGTTCAGTGTTAGTTCAGTTCAGTTTAGTTCAGAGGGGGGGGGTTAGTTCAGTGTTAGTTCAGTTCAGTTCAGTTTTTGGGGTGGTTAGTTCAGTGTTAGTTCAGTTCAGTTTAGTTTATGGGGGGGGTTAGTTCAGTGTTAGTTCAGTTCAGTTTAGTTTATGGGGGGGGTTAGTTCAGTGTTAGTTCAGTTCAGTTCAGAGGGGGGGGGTTAGTTCAGTGTTAGTTCAGTTCAGTTTAGTTTATGGGGGGGTTAGTTCAGTGTTAGTTCAGTTCTGTTAAGTTTATGGGGGGGGTTAGTTCAGTGTTAGTTCAGTTCAGTTCAGTTTTTGGGGGGGTTAGTTCAGTGTTAGTTCAGTTCAGTTTAGTTTATGGGGGGGGGTTAGTTCAGTGTTAGTTCAGTTCAGTTTAGTTTTTGGGGGGGTTAGTTCAGTGTTAGTTCAGTTCAGTTTAGTTTATGGGGGGGGTTAGTTCAGTGTTAGTTCAGTTCAGTTTAGTTTATGGGGGGGGTTAGTTCAGTGTTAGTTCAGTTCAGTTTAGTTTATGGGGGGGGGGGTTAGTTCAGTGTTAGTTCAGTTCAGTTTAGTTCAGGGGGGGGTTAGTTCAGTGTTAGTTCAGTTCAGTTATGGGGGGGGGTTAGTTCAGTGTTAGTTCAGTTCAGTTTAGTTTATGGGGGGGGGGTTAGTTCAGTGTTAGTTCAGTTCAGTTTAGTTTATGGGGGGGGGTTAGTTCAGTGTTAGTTCAGTTCAGTTTAGTTTATGGGGGGGGTTAGTTCAGTGTTAGTTCAGTTCAGTTCAGAGTGGGGGGGTTAGTTCAGTGTTAGTTCAGTTCAGTTCAGAGGGGGGGGTTAGTTCAGTGTTAGTTCAGTTCAGTTCAGGGGGGGGTTAGTTCAGTGTTAGTTCAGTTCAGTTTAGTTTATGGGGGGGGTTAGTTCAGTGTTAGTTCAGTTCAGTTTAGTTTATGGGGGGGGTTAGTTCAGTGTTAGTTCAGTTCAGTTCAGAGTGGGGGGGTTAGTTCAGTGTTAGTTCAGTTCAGTTCAGAGGGGGGGGGTTAGTTCAGTGTTAGTTCAGTTCAGTTTAGTTTATGGGGGGGGTTAGTTCAGTGTTAGTTCAGTTCAGTTTAGTTCAGAGGGGGGGGGTTAGTTCAGTGTTAGTTCAGTTCAGTTCAGAGGGGGGGGGGTTAGTTCAGTGTTAGTTCAGTTCAGTTCAGAGGGGGGGGGGGTTAGTTCAGTGTTAGTTCAGTTCAGTTTAGTTTATGGGGGGGTTAGTTCAGTGTTAGTTCAGTTCTGTTAAGTTTATGGGGGGGGTTAGTTCAGTGTTAGTTCAGTTCAGTTCAGTTTTTGGGGTGGTTAGTTCAGTGTTAGTTCAGTTCAGTTTAGTTTATGGGGGGGGTTAGTTCAGTGTTAGTTCAGTTCAGTTTAGTTTTTGGGGGGGTTAGTTCAGTGTTAGTTCAGTTCAGTTTAGTTTATGGGGGGGGTTAGTTCAGTGTTAGTTCAGTTCAGTTTAGTTTATGGGGGGGGTTAGTTCAGTGTTAGTTCAGTTCAGTTTAGTTTATGGGGGGGGGTTAGTTCAGTGTTAGTTCAGTTCAGTTTAGTTCAGGGGGGGGTTAGTTCAGTGTTAGTTCAGTTCAGTTTAGTTTATGGGGGGGGGGTTAGTTCAGTGTTAGTTCAGTTCAGTTTAGTTTATGGGGGGGGTTAGTTCAGTGTTAGTTCAGTTCAGTTTAGTTTATGGGGGGGGTTAGTTCAGTGTTAGTTCAGTTCAGTTTAGTTTATGGGGGGGGTTAGTTCAGTGTTAGTTCAGTTCAGTTTAGTTTATGGCGGGGGTTAGTTCAGTGTTAGTTCAGTTCAGTTCAGAGTGGGGGGGTTAGTTCAGTGTTAGTTCAGTTCAGTTCAGAGGGGGGGGTTAGTTCAGTGTTAGTTCAGTTCAGTTTAGTTTATGGGGGGGTTAGTTCAGTTCAGTTTAGTTCAGAGGGGGGGGGTTAGTTCAGTGTTAGTTCAGTTCAGTTCAGAGGGGGGGGGGTTAGTTCAGTGTTAGTTCAGTTCAGTTGAGAGAGGGGGGGGGTTAGTTCAGTGTTAGTTCAGTTCAGTTCAGGGGGGGGTTAGTTCAGTGTTAGTTCAGTTCAGTTTAGTTCAGAAGGGGGGGGTTAGTTCAGTGTTAGTTCAGTTCAGTTTAGTTCAGAAGGGGGGGTTAGTTCAGTGTCAGTTCAGTTCAGTTTAGTTTATGGGGGGGGTTAGTTCAGTGTTAGTTCAGTTCAGTTTAGTTTATGGGGGGGGGGTTAGTTCAGTGTTAGTTCAGTTCAGTTCAGTTCAGAGGGGGGGGGGGTTAGTTCAGTGTTAGTTCAGTTCAGTTTAGTTCAGAAGGGGGGGTTAGTTCAGTGTTAGTTCAGTTCAGTTTAGTTTATGGGGGGGGTTAGTTCAGTGTTAGTTCAGTTCAGTTTAGTTCAGAAGGGGGGGTTAGTTCAGTGTTAGTTCAGTTCAGTTTAGTTTATGGGGGGGGGGGGGTTAGTTCAGTGTTAGTTCAGTTCAGTTTAGTTTATGGGGGGGGTTAGTTCAGTGTTAGTTCAGTTCAGTTTAGTTTATGGGGGGGGTTAGTTCAGTGTTAGTTCAGTTCAGTTTAGTTTATGGGGGGGGTTAGTTCAGTGTCAGTTCAGTTCAGTTCAGGGGGGGGGGGGGTTAGTTCAGTGTTAGTTCAGTTCAGTTTAGTTTATGGGGGGGGGGGGTTAGTTCAGTGTTAGTTCAGTTCAGTTTAGTTTATGGGGGGGGTTAGTTCAGTGTTAGTTCAGTTCAGTTTAGTTCAGAGGGGGGGGGGTTAGTTCAGTGTTAGTTCAGTTCAGTTTAGTTTATGGGGGGGGTTAGTTCAGTGTTAGTTCAGTTCAGTTCAGTTCAGAGGGGGGGGGTTAGTTCAGTGTTAGTTCAGTTCAGTTTAGTTTATGGGGGGGGTTAGTTCAGTGTTAGTTCAGTTCAGTTTAGTTTATGGGGGGGTTAGTTCAGTGTTAGTTCAGTTCTGTTAAGTTTATGGGGGGGGTGAGTTCAGTGTTAGTTCAGTTCAGTTCAGTTTTTGGGGGGTTTGTTCAGTGTTAGTTCAGTTAAGTTTAGTTTATGGGGGGGGGGTTAGTTCAGTGTTAGTTCAGTTCAGTTTAGTTTTTGGGGGGGTTAGTTCAGTGTTAGTTCAGTTCAGTTTAGTTTATGGGGGGGTTAGTTCAGTGTTAGTTCAGTTCAGTTTAGTTTATGGGGGGGGTTAGTTCAGTGTTAGTTCAGTTCAGTTTAGTTTATGGGGGGGGGGGTTAGTTCAGTGTTAGTTCAGTTCAGTTTAGTTCGGGGGGGGTTAGTTCAGTGTTAGTTCAGTTCAGTTTAGTTTATGGGGGGGGTTAGTTCAGTGTTAGTTCAGTTCAGTTTAGTTTATGGGGGGGGTTAGTTCAGTGTTAGTTCTGTTCAGTTTAGTTTATGGGGGGGTTAGTTCAGTGTTAGTTCAGTTCAGTTTAGTTTATGGGGGGGGGGGTTAGTTCAGTGTTAGTTCAGTTCAGTTTAGTTTATGGGGGGGGGTTAGTTCAGTGTTAGTTCAGTTCAGTTCAGAGGGGGGGGGTTAGTTCAGTGTTAGTTCAGTTCAGTTTAGTTCAGAAGGGGGGGTTAGTTCAGTGTTAGTTCAGTTCAGTTTAGTTTATGGGGGGGGGTTAGTTCAGTGTTAGTTCAGTTCAGTTCAGTTCAGAGGGGGGTTAGTTCAGTGTTAGTTCAGTTCAGTTTAGTTTATGGGGGGGGTTAGTTCAGTGTCAGTTCAGTTCAGTTTAGTTTATGGGGGGTTAGTTCAGTGTTAGTTCAGTTCAGTTTAGTTTATGGGGGGGGTTAGTTCAGTGTTAGTTCAGTTCAGTTTAGTTTATGGGGGGGGGGTTAGTTCAGTGTTAGTTCAGTTCAGTTTAGTTTATGGGGGGGGGGTTAGTTCAGTGTTAGTTCAGTTCAGTTTAGTTTATGGGGGGGTTAGTTCAGTGTCAGTTCAGTTCAGTTTAGTTTATGGGGGGGGGGGTTAGTTCAGTGTTAGTTCAGTTCAGTTTAGTTTATGGGGGGGTTAGTTCAGTGTTAGTTCAGTTCAGTTTAGTTTATGGGGGGGGGTTAGTTCAGTGTTAGTTCAGTTCAGTTTAGTTTATGGGGGTGGGGGTTAGTTCAGTGTTAGTTCAGTTCAGTTCAGTTCAGAGGGGGGGGGTTAGTTCAGTGTTAGTTCAGTTCAGTTTAGATTATGGGGGGGGGGGGGTTAGTTCAGTGTTAGTTCAGTTCAGTTTAGTTTATGGGGGGGTTAGTTCAGTGTTAGTTCAGTTCAGTTTAGTTTATGGGGGGGGTTAGTTCAGTGTTAGTTCAGTTCAGTTCAGTTCAGGGGGGGGTTAGTTCAGTGTTAGTTCAGTTCAGTTTAGTTTATGGGGGGGGGTTAGTTCAGTGTTAGTTCAGTTCAGTTTAGTTTATGGGGGGGGTTAGTTCAGTTCAGTTCAGTTCAGGGGGGGGTTAGTTCAGTGTTAGTTCAGTTCAGTTTAGTTTATGGGGGGGGGTTAGTTCAGTGTTAGTTCAGTTCAGTTTAGTTTAGTTTATGGGGGGGGGTTAGTTCAGGGTTAGTTCAGTTCAGTTCAGTTCAGGGGGGGTTAGTTCAGTGTTAGTTCAGTTCAGTTCAGGGGGGGGTTAGTTCAGTGTTAGTTCAGTTCAGTTTAGTTTATGGGGGGGGGTTAGTTCAGTGTTAGTTCAGTTCAGTTCAGTTCAGGGGGGGGTTAGTTCAGTGTTAGTTCAGTTCAGTTTAGTTTATGGGGGGGGGTTAGTTCAGTGTTAGTTCAGTTCAGTTCAGTTCAGAGGGGGGGGGGGTTAGTGCAGTGTTAGTTCAGTTCAGTTTAGTTCAGAGGGGGGGGGGGGGTTAGTTCAGTGTTAGTTCAGTTCAGTTCAGGGGGGGGGTTATTCAGTGTTAGTTCAGTTCAGTTTAGTTTATGGGGGGGGGGTTAGTTCAGTGTTAGTTCAGTTCAGTTTAGTTTATGGGGGGGGGGTTAGTTCAGTGTTAGTTCAGTTCAGTTTAGTTTATGGGGGGGGTTAGTTCAGTGTCAGTTCAGTTCAGTTCAGGGGGGGGGGGTTAGTTCAGTGTTAGTTCAGTTCAGTTTAGTTTATGGGGGGGGGTTAGTTCAGTGTTAGTTCAGTTCAGTTTAGTTTATGGGGGGGGTTAGTTCAGTGTTAGTTCAGTTCAGTTTAGTTGAGAGGGGGGGGGGTTAGTTCAGTGTTAGTTCAGTTCAGTTTAGTTTATGGGGGGGGGGTTAGTTCAGTGTTAGTTCAGTTCAGTTCAGTTCAGAGGGGGGGGGGGGTTAGTTCAGTGTTAGTTCAGTTCAGTTTAGTTTATGGGGGGGGTTAGTTCAGTGTTAGTTCAGTTCAGTTTAGTTTATGGGGGGGTTAGTTCAGTGTTAGTTCAGTTCTGTTAAGTTTATGGGGGGGGTGAGTTCAGTGTTAGTTCAGTTCAGTTCAGTTTTTGGGGGGTCAGTTCAGTGTTAGTTCAGTTCAGTTTAGTTTATGGGGGGGGGGTTAGTTCAGTGTTAGTTCAGTTCAGTTTAGTTTTTGGGGGGGTTAGTTCAGTGTTAGTTCAGTTCAGTTTAGTTTATGGGGGGGTTAGTTCAGTGTTAGTTCAGTTCAGTTTAGTTTATGGGGGGGGTTAGTTCAGTGTTAGTTCAGTTCAGTTTAGTTTATGGGGGGGGGGTTAGTTCAGTGTTAGTTCAGTTCAGTTTAGTTCAGGGGGGGGTTAGTTCAGTGTTAGTTCAGTTCAGTTTAGTTTATGGGGGGGGTTAGTTCAGTGTTAGTTCAGTTCAGTTTAGTTTATGGGGGGGGTTAGTTCAGTGTTAGTTCAGTTCAGTTTAGTTTATGGGGGGGTTAATTCAGTGTTAGTTCAGTTCAGTTTAGTTTATGGGGGGGGTTAGTTCAGTGTTAGTTCAGTTCAGTTTAGTTTATGGGGGGGGGTTAGTTCAGTGTTAGTTCAGTTCAGTTCAGAGGGGGGGGGTTAGTTCAGTGTTAGTTCAGTTCAGTTTAGTTCAGAAAGGGGGGTTAGTTCAGTGTTAGTTCAGTTCAGTTTAGTTTATGGGGGGGGGTTAGTTCAGTGTTAGTTCAGTTCAGTTTAGTTTATGGGGGGGGTTAGTTCAGTGTCAGTTCAGTTCAGTTTAGTTTATGGGGGGGTTAGTTCAGTGTTAGTTCAGTTCAGTTTAGTTTATGGGGGGGGGTTTGTTCAGTGTTAGTTCAGTTCAGTTTAGTTTATGGGGGGGGTTAGTTCAGTGTTAGTTCAGTTCAGTTTAGTTTATGGGGGGGTTAGTTCAGTGTTAGTTCAGTTCAGTTTAGTTTATGGGGGGGGGTTAGTTCAGTGTTAGTTCAGTTCAGTTCAGTTCAGGGGGGTTAGTTCAGTGTTAGTTCAGTTCAGTTCAGGGGGGGGTTAGTTCAGTGTTAGTTCAGTTCAGTTTAGTTTATGGGGGGGGGTTAGTTCAGTGTTAGTTCAGTTCAGTTCAGTTCAGGGGGGGGTTAGTTCAGTGTTAGTTCAGTTCAGTTTAGTTTATGGGGGGGGGGTTAGTTCAGTGTTAGTTCAGTTCAGTTCAGTTCAGAGGGGGGGGGGGTTAGTGCAGTGTTAGTTCAGTTCAGTTTAGTTCAGAGGGGGGGGGGGGGTTAGTTCAGTGTTAGTTCAGTTCAGTTCAGGGGGGGGGTTATTCAGTGTTAGTTCAGTTCAGTTTAGTTTATGGGGGGGGGGTTAGTTCAGTGTTAGTTCAGTTCAGTTTAGTTTATGGGGGGGGGGTTAGTTCAGTGTTAGTTCAGTTCAGTTTAGTTTATGGGGGGGGTTAGTTCAGTGTCAGTTCAGTTCAGTTCAGGGGGGGGGGTTAGTTCAGTGTTAGTTCAGTTCAGTTTAGTTTATGGGGGGGGGTTAGTTCAGTGTTAGTTCAGTTCAGTTTAGTTTATGGGGGGGGTTAGTTCAGTGTTAGTTCAGTTCAGTTTAGTTGAGAGGGGGGGGGGGTTAGTTCAGTGTTAGTTCAGTTCAGTTTAGTTTATGGGGGGGGGGTTAGTTCAGTGTTAGTTCAGTTCAGTTCAGTTCAGAGGGGGGGGGGGGGTTAGTTCAGTGTTAGTTCAGTTCAGTTTAGTTTATGGGGGGGGTTAGTTCAGTGTTAGTTCAGTTCAGTTTAGTTTATGGGGGGGTTAGTTCAGTGTTAGTTCAGTTCTGTTAAGTTTATGGGGGGGGTGAGTTCAGTGTTAGTTCAGTTCAGTTCAGTTTTTGGGGGGGTCAGTTCAGTGTTAGTTCAGTTCAGTTTAGTTTATGGGGGGGGGGTTAGTTCAGTGTTAGTTCAGTTCAGTTTAGTTTTTGGGGGGGGTTAGTTCAGTGTTAGTTCAGTTCAGTTTAGTTTATGGGGGGGGTTAGTTCAGTGTTAGTTCAGTTCAGTTTAGTTTATGGGGGGGGGTTAGTTCAGTGTTAGTTCAGTTCAGTTTAGTTTATGGGGGGGGGGTTAGTTCAGTGTTAGTTCAGTTCAGTTTAGTTCAGGGGGGGGTTAGTTCAGTGTTAGTTCAGTTCAGTTTAGTTTATGGGGGGGGGTTAGTTCAGTGTTAGTTCAGTTCAGTTTAGTTTATGGGGGGGGTTAGTTCAGTGTTAGTTCAGTTCAGTTTAGTTTATGGGGGGGTTAATTCAGTGTTAGTTCAGTTCAGTTTAGTTTATGGGGGGGGGTTAGTTCAGTGTTAGTTCAGTTCAGTTTAGTTTATGGGGGGGGGTTAGTTCAGTGTTAGTTCAGTTCAGTTCAGAGGGGGGGGGTTAGTTCAGTGTTAGTTCAGTTCAGTTTAGTTCAGAAAGGGGGGTTAGTTCAGTGTTAGTTCAGTTCAGTTTAGTTTATGGGGGGGGGTTAGTTCAGTGTTAGTTCAGTTCAGTTTAGTTTATGGGGGGGGTTAGTTCAGTGTCAGTTCAGTTCAGTTTAGTTTATGGGGGGGTTAGTTCAGTGTTAGTTCAGTTCAGTTTAGTTTATGGGGGGGGGTTTGTTCAGTGTTAGTTCAGTTCAGTTTAGTTTATGGGGGGGGTTAGTTCAGTGTTAGTTCAGTTCAGTTTAGTTTATGGGGGGGTTAGTTCAGTGTTAGTTCAGTTCAGTTTAGTTTATGGGGGGGGGTTAGTTCAGTGTTAGTTCAGTTCAGTTTAGTTTATGGGGGGGGTTAGTTCAGTGTTAGTTCAGTTCAGTTTAGTTTATGGGGGGGTGAGTTCAGTGTTAGTTCAGTTCAGTTTAGTTTATGGGGGGGGGTTAGTTTAGTGTTAGTTCAGTTCAGTTTAGTTTATGGGGGGGGTTAGTTCAGTGTTAGTTCAGTTCAGTTTAGTTTATGGGGGGGTTAGTTCAGTGTCAGTTCAGTTCAGTTTAGTTTATGGGGGGGGGGTTAGTTCAGTGTTAGTTCAGTTCAGTTTAGTTTATGGGGGGGTTAGTTCAGTGTTAGTTCAGTTCAGTTTAGTTTATGGGGGGGGTTAGTTCAGTGTTAGTTCAGTTCAGTTTAGATTATGGGGGGGGGGTTAGTTCAGTGTTAGTTCAGTTCAGTTTAGTTTATGGGGGGGTTAGTTCAGTGTTAGTTCAGTTCAGTTTAGTTTATGGGGGGGGTTAGTTCAGTGTTAGTTCAGTTCAGTTCAGTTCAGGGGGGGGTTAGTTCAGTGTTAGTTCAGTTCAGTTTAGTTTATGGGGGGGGGTTAGTTCAGTGTTAGTTCAGTTCAGTTTAGTTTATGGGGGGGGTTAGTTCAGTGTTAGTTCAGTTCAGTTCAGTTCAGGGGGGGGTTAGTTCAGTGTTAGTTCAGTTCAGTTTAGTTTATGGGGGGGGGGTTAGTTCAGTGTTAGTTCAGTTCAGTTTAGTTTAGTTTATGGGGGGGGGTTAGTTCAGTGTTAGTTCAGTTCAGTTCAGTTCAGGGGGGGGTTAGTTCAGTGTTAGTTCAGTTCAGTTCAGGGGGGGGGTTAGTTCAGTGTTAGTTCAGTTCAGTTTAGTTTATGGGGGGGGGTTAGTTCAGTGTTAGTTCAGTTCAGTTCAGTTCAGGGGGGGGGGTTAGTTCAGTGTTAGTTCAGTTCAGTTTAGTTTATGGGGGGGGGTTAGTTCAGTGTTAGTTCAGTTCAGTTCAGTTCAGAGGGGGGGGGGTTAGTTCAGTGTTAGTTCAGTTCAGTTCAGGGGGGGGGGTTATTCAGTGTTAGTTCAGTTCAGTTTAGTTCAGAGGGGGGGGGGGTTAGTTCAGTGTTAGTTCAGTTCAGTTCAGGGGGGGGGGTTATTCAGTGTTAGTTCAGTTCAGTTTAGTTTATGGGGGGGGTTAGTTCAGTGTTAGTTCAGTTCAGTTTAGTTTATGGGGGGGGGGGTTAGTTCAGTGTTAGTTCAGTTCAGTTCAGGGGGGGGGTTAGTTCAGTGTTAGTTCAGTTCAGTTCAGTTCAGGGAGGGGGTTAGTTCAGTGTTAGTTCAGTTCAGTTCAGTTCAGAGGGGGGGGGTGTTAGTGCAGTGTTAGTTCAGTTCAGTTTAGTTCAGAGGGGGGGGGGTTAGTTCAGTGTTAGTTCAGTTCAGTTCAGTTCAGAGGGGGGGGGGTTAGTGCAGTGTTAGTTCAGTTCAGTTCAGTTCAGAGGGGGGGGGTTAGTTCAGTGTTAGTTCAGTTCAGTTCAGAGGGGGGGGGTTAGTTCAGTGTTAGTTCAGTTCAGTTTAGTTTATGGGGGGGGTTAGTTCAGTGTTAGTTCAGTTCAGTTCAGAGGGGGGGGGGTTAGTTCAGTGTTAGTTCAGTTCAGTTCAGAGGGGGGGGGGGTGAGTTCAGTGTTAGTTCAGTTCAGTTCAGAGGGGGGGGGGTTAGTTCAGTGTTAGTTCAGTTCAGTTCAGAGGGGGGGGTTAGTTCAGTGTTAGTTCAGTTCAGTTCAGAGGGGGGGGGGTTAGTTCAGTGTTAGTTCAGTTCAGTTCAGAGGGGGGGGGGGGGTTAGTTCAGTGTTAGTTCAGTTCAGTTCAGAGGGGGGGGTTAGTTCAGTGTTAGTTCAGTTCAGTTTAGTTTATGGGGGGGGTTAGTTCAGTGTTAGTTCAGTTCAGTTCAGAGGGGGGGGGTTAGTTCAGTGTTAGTTCAGTTCAGTTCAGAGGGGGGGGGGGTTAGTTCAGTGTTAGTTCAGTTCAGTTCAGAGGGGGGGGGGTTAGTTCAGTGTTAGTTCAGTTCAGTTCAGAGGGGGGGGTTAGTTCAGTGTTAGTTCAGTTCAGTTTAGTTTATGGGGGGGGTTAGTTCAGTGTTAGTTCAGTTCAGTTCAGAGGGGGGGGGGGTTAGTTCAGTGTTAGTTCAGTTCAGTTCAGAGGGGGGGGGTTAGTTCAGTGTTAGTTCAGTTCAGTTTAGTTTATGGGGGGGGTTAGTTCAGTGTTAGTTCAGTTCAGTTCAGAGGGGGGGGGTTAGTTCAGTGTTAGTTCAGTTCAGTTCAGAGGGGGGGGGGTTAGTTCAGTGTTAGTTCAGTTCAGTTCAGAGGGGGGGGGGTTAGTTCAGTGTTAGTTCAGTTCAGTTTAGTTCAGAGGGGGGCGGTTAGTTCAGTGTTAGTTCAGTTCAGTTCAGTTCAGGGGGGGGGGGGTTAGTGCAGTGTTAGTTCAGTTCAGTTCAGAGGGGGGGGGGGTTAGTTCAGTGTTAGTTCAGTTCAGTTCAGAGGGGGGGGGTTAGTTCAGTGTTAGTTCAGTTCAGTTCAGGGGGGGGGGTTAGTTCAGTGTTAGTTCAGTTCAGTTCAGAGGGGGGGGGTTAGTTCAGTGTTAGTTCAGTTCAGTTCAGAGGGGGGGGTTAGTTCAGTGTTAGTTCAGTTCAGTTCAGAGGGGGGGGGGTTAGTTCAGTGTTAGTTCAGTTCAGTTCAGGGGGGGGGGGTTAGTTCAGTGTTAGTTCAGTTCAGTTCAGAGGGGGGGGGGTTAGTTCAGTGTTAGTTCAGTTCAGTTCAGAGGGGGGGGTTAGTTCAGTGTTAGTTCAGTTCAGTTCAGAGGGGGGGGGGTTAGTTCAGTGTTAGTTCAGTTCAGTTCAGAGGGGGGGGTTAGTTCAGTGTTAGTTCAGTTCAGTTCAGGGGGGGGGGGGTTAGTTCAGTGTTAGTTCAGTTCAGTTCAGAGGGGGGGGTTAGTTCAGTGTTAGTTCAGTTCAGTTCAGAGGGGGGGGGGTTAGTTCAGTGTTAGTTCAGTTCAGTTCAGAGGGGGGGGGGGGTTAGTTCAGTGTTAGTTCAGTTCAGTTCAGAGGGGGGGGTTAGTTCAGTGTTAGTTCAGTTCAGTTCAGAGCGGGGGGGGTTAGTTCAGTGTTAGTTCAGTTCAGTTTAGTTTATGGGGGGGTTAGTTCAGTGTTCGTTCAGTTCAGTTTAGTTTATGGGGGGGGGTTAGTTCAGTGTTAGTTCAGTTCAGTTTAGTTTATGGGGGGGGGTTAGTTCAGTGTTAGTTCAGTTCAGTTTAGTTTATGGGGGGGGTTAGTTCAGTGTTAGTTCAGTTCAGTTTAGTTTATGGGGGGGGGTTAGTTCAGTGTTAGTTCAGTTCAGTTCAGTGGGGGGGGTTAGTTCAGTGTTAGTTCAGTTCAGTTCAGTGGGGGGGGGGGTTAGTTCAGTGTTAGTTCAGTTCAGTTCAGTTCAGTGGGGGGGGGTTAGTTCAGTGTTAGTTCAGTTCAGTTCAGTGGGGGGGGGTTAGTTCAGTGTTAGTTCAGTTCAGTTTAGTTTATGGGGGGGGTTAGTTCAGTGTTAGTTCAGTTCAGTTCAGTGGGGGGGGGGGGGGTTAGTTCAGTGTTAGTTCAGTTCAGTTCAGTGGGGGGGGGGGGTTAGTTCAGTGTTAGTTCAGTTCAGTTTCGTTTATGGGGGGGGTTAGTTCAGTGTTAGTTCAGTTCAGTTCAGTGGGGGGGGGGTTAGTTCAGTGTTAGTTCAGTTCAGTTCAGTGGGGGGGGGGTAGTTCAGTGTTAGTTCAGTTCAGTTTAGTTTATGGGGGGGGGGTTAGTTCAGTGTTAGTTCAGTTCAGTTCAGTGGGGGGGGGTTAGTTCAGTGTTAGTTCAGTTCAGTTCAGTGGGGGGGGGGGGGTAGTTCAGTGTTCGTTCAGTTCAGTTCAGTTCAGTGGGGGGGGGTTAGTTCAGTGTTAGTTCAGTTCAGTTCAGTTCAGTGGGGGGGGGGTTAGTTCAGTGTTAGTTCAGTTCAGTTTAGTTTATGGGGGGGGGTTAGTTCAGTGTTAGTTCAGTTCAGTTTAGTTTATGGGGGGGGGGTTAGTTCAGTGTTAGTTCAGTTCAGTTCAGTTCAGGGGGGGGGGTTAGTTCAGTGTTAGTTCAGTTCAGTTTAGTTTATGGGGGGGGGGGTTAGTTCAGTGTTAGTTCAGTTCAGTTCAGTTCAGGGGGGGGTTAGTTCAGTGTTAGTTCAGTTCAGTTTAGTTTATGGGGGGGGGTTAGTTCAGTGTTAGTTCAGTTCAGTTTAGTTTATGGGGGGGGGGTTAGTTCAGTGTTAGTTCAGTTCAGTTCAGTTCAGGGGGGGGTTAGTTCAGTGTTAGTTCAGTTCAGTTCAGTTCAGTGGGGGGGGGGGGGTTAGTTCAGTGTTAGTTCAGTTCAGTTTAGTTTATGGGGGGGGTTAGTTCAGTGTTAGTTCAGTTCAGTTCAGTGGGGGGGGGGGTTAGTTCAGTGTTAGTTCAGTTCAGTTTAGTGGGGGGGGGGGTTAGTTCAGTGTTAGTTCAGTTCAGTTTAGTTTATGGGGGGGGTTAGTTCAGTGTTAGTTCAGTTCAGTTCAGTGGGGGGGGGTTAGTTCAGTGTTTGTTCAGTTCAGTTCGGGGGGGGTTAGTTCAGTGTTAGTTCAGTTCAGTTTAGTTTATGGGGGGGGGTTAGTTCAGTGTTAGTTCAGTTCAGTTTAGTTTATGGGGGGGGTTAGTTCAGTGTTAGTTCAGTTCAGTTTAGTTTATGGGGGGGGGTTAGTTCAGTGTTAGTTCAGTTCAGTTCAGTTCGGGGGGGGTTAGTTCAGTGTTAGTTCAGTTCAGTTTAGTTTATGGGGGGGGGGTTAGTTCAGTTCAGTTCAGTTCGGGGGGGGTTAGTTCAGTGTTAGTTCAGTTCAGTTTAGTTTATGGGGGGGGGTTAGTTCAGTGTTAGTTCAGTTCAGTTTAGTTTATGGGGGGGGGGGGTTAGTTCAGTGTTAGTTCAGTTCAGTTTAGTTTATGGGGGGGGGTTAGTTCAGTGTTAGTTCAGTTCAGTTTAGTTTATGGGGGGGGTTAGTTCAGTGTTAGTTCAGTTCAGTTTAGTTTATGGGGGGGGTTAGTTCAGTGTTAGTTCAGTTCAGTTTAGTTTATGGGGGGGGGGTTAGTTCAGTGTTAGTTCAGTTCAGTTTAGTTTATGGGGGGGTTAGTTCAGTGTTAGTTCAGTTCAGTTTAGTTTATGGGGGGGGTTAGTTCAGTGTTAGTTCAGTTCAGTTTAGTTTATGGGGGGGGGTTAGTTCAGTGTTAGTTCAGTTCAGTTTAGTTTATGGGGGGGGGGGTTAGTTCAGTGTTAGTTCAGTTCAGTTTAGTTTATGGGGGGGGGTTAGTTCAGTGTTAGTTCAGTTCAGTTTAGTTTATGGGGGGGGGGTTAGTTCAGTGTTAGTTCAGTTTAGTTTATGGGGGGGGGTTAGTTCAGTGTTAGTTCAGTTCAGTTTAGTTTATGGGGGGGGGGGGGTTAGTTCAGTGTTAGTTCAGTTCAGTTTAGTTTATTGGGGGGGGGGGTTAGTTCAGTGTTAGTTCAGTTCAGTTTAGTTTATGGGGGGGGTTAGTTCAGTGTTAGTTCAGTTCAGTTTAGTTTATGGGGGGGGGGGTTAGTTCAGTGTTAGTTCAGTTCAGTTTAGTTTATGGGGGGGGGGTTAGTTCAGTGTTAGTTCAGTTCAGTTTAGTTTATGGGGGGGGGGTTAGTTCAGTGTTAGTTCAGTTCAGTTTAGTTTATGGGGGGGGTTAGTTCAGTGTTAGTTCAGTTCAGTTTAGTTTATGGGGGGGGGGTTTAGTTCAGTGTTAGTTCAGTTCAGTTTAGTTTATGGGGGGGGGTTAGTTCAGTGTTAGTTCAGTTCAGTTTAGTTTATGGGGGGGGGTTAGTTCAGTGTTAGTTCAGTTCAGTTTAGTTTATGGGGGGGGGGGGTTAGTTCAGTGTTAGTTCAGTTCAGTTTAGTTTATGGGGGGGGGTTAGTTCAGTGTTAGTTCAGTTCAGTTTAGTTTATGGGGGGGGGGTTAGTTCAGTGTTAGTTCAGTTCAGTTTAGTTTATGGGGGGGGGTTAGTTCAGTGTTAGTTCAGTTCAGTTTAGTTTATGGGGGGGGTTAGTTCAGTGTCAGTTCAGTTTAGTTTAGTTTATGGGGGGGGGTTAGTTCAGTGTTAGTTCAGTTCAGTTTAGTTTATGGGGGGGGGGTTAGTTCAGTGTTAGTTCAGTTCAGTTCAGTTCAGGGGGGGGGTTAGTTCAGTGTCAGTTCAGTTCAGTTTAGTTCATGGGGGGGGTTAGTTCAGTGTTAGTTCAGTTCAGTTTAGTTTATGGGGGGGGGTTAGTTCAGTGTTAGTTCAGTTCAGTTTAGTTTATGGGGGGGGGTTAGTTCAGTGTTAGTTCAGTTCAGTTTAGTTTATGGGGGGGGGGGTTAGTTCAGTGTTAGTTCAGTTCAGTTTAGTTTATGGGGGGGGGGTTAGTTCAGTGTTAGTTCAGTTCAGTTTAGTTTATGGGGGGGGTTAGTTCAGTGTTAGTTCAGTTCAGTTTAGTTTATGGGGGGGGTTAGTTCAGTGTTAGTTCAGTTCAGTTTAGTTTATGGGGGGGGTTAGTTCAGTGTTAGTTCAGTTCAGTTCAGTTCAGTTTAGTTTATGGGGGGGGTTAGTTCAGTGTTAGTTCAGTTCAGTTTAGTTTATGGGGGGGGGTTAGTTCAGTGTTAGTTCAGTTCAGTTTAGTTTATGGGGGGGGGTTAGTTCAGTGTTAGTTCAGTTCAGTTTAGTTTATGGGGGGGGGTTAGTTCAGTGTTAGTTCAGTTCAGTTTAGTTCAGGGGGGGGGGTTAGTTCAGTGTTAGTTCAGTTCAGTTCAGTTCAGAGGGGGGGGGGTTAGTTCAGTGTTAGTTCAGTTCAGTTTAGTTCAGGGGGGGGGGGTTAGTTCAGTGTTAGTTCAGTTCAGTTTAGTTTATGGGGGGGGTTAGTTCAGTGTTAGTTCAGTTCAGTTTAGTTCAGAGGGGGGGGGGTTAGTTCAGTGTTAGTTCAGTTCAGTTCAGTTCAGTGGGGGGGGGTTAGTTCAGTGTTAGTTCAGTTCAGTTTAGTTTATGGGGGGGGGGTTAGTTCAGTGTTAGTTCAGTTCAGTTTATGGGGGGGGGGTTAGTTCAGTGTTAGTTCAGTTCAGTTTAGTTTATGGGGGGGGGGGTTAGTTCAGTGTTAGTTCAGTTCAGTTTAGTTTATGGGGGGGGGTTAGTTCAGTGTTAGTTCAGTTCAGTTTAGTTTATGGGGGGGTTAGTTCAGTGTTAGTTCAGTTCAGTTTAGTTTATGGGGGGGGGGTTAGTTCAGTGTTAGTTCAGTTCAGTTTAGTTTAGTTTATGCGGGGGGGGGGTTAGTTCAGTGTTCGTTCAGTTCAGTTCAGTTTTTGGGGGGGTTAGTTCAGTGTTAGTTCAGTTCAGTTCAGTTTATGGGGGGGTTAGTTCAGTGTTAGTTCAGTTCAGTTTAGTTTATGGGGGGGGGGTTAGTTCAGTGTTAGTTCAGTTCAGTTTAGTTTATGGGGGGGGGGTTAGTTCAGTTCAGTTTAGTTTATGGGGGGGGTTAGTTCAGTGTTAGTTCAGTTCAGTTTAGTTTATGGGGGGGGGTTAGTTCAGTGTTAGTTCAGTTCAGTTTAGTTTATGGGGGGGGGGTTAGTTCAGTGTTAGTTCAGTTCAGTTTAGTTTATGGGGGGGGGTTAGTTCAGTGTTAGTTCAGTTCAGTTTAGTTTATGGGTGGGGGTTAGTTCAGTGTTAGATCAGTTCAGTTTAGTTCAGGGGGGGGTTAGTTCAGTGTTAGTTCAGTTCAGTTTAGTTTATGGGGGGGGTTAGTTCAGTGTTAGTTCAGTTCAGTTCAGTTTAGTTTATGGGGGGGGGTTAGTTCAGTGTTAGTTCAGTTCAGTTTAGTTTATGGGGGGGGGTTAGTTCAGTGTTAGTTCAGTTCAGTTTAGTTCGGGGGGGGGGTTAGTTCAGTGTTAGTTCAGTTCAGTTCAGAGGGGGGGGGGGTTAGTTCAGTGTTAGTTCAGTTCAGTTTAGTTTATGGGGGGGTTAGTTCAGTGTTAGTTCAGTTCAGTTTAGTTTATGGGGGGGGGGGTTAGTTCAGTGTTAGTTCAGTTCAGTTTAGTTTATGGGGGGGGGGGTTAGTTCAGTGTTAGTTCAGTTCAGTTTAGTTTATGGGGGGGGGTTAGTTCAGTGTTAGTTCAGTTCAGTTTAGTTTATGGGGGGGGGGGTTAGTTCAGTGTTAGTTCAGTTCAGTTTAGTTTATGGGGGGGGGGTTAGTTCAGTGTTAGTTCAGTTCAGTTTAGTTTATGGGGGGGGGTTAGTTCAGTGTTAGTTCAGTTCAGTTTAGTTTATGGGGGGGGTTAGTTCAGTGTTAGTTCAGTTCAGTTTAGTTTATGGGGGGGTTAGTTCAGTGTTAGTTCAGTTCAGTTTAGTTTATGGGGGGGGGGTTAGTTCAGTGTTAGTTCAGTTCAGTTTAGTTTATGGGGGGGTTAGTTCAGTGTTAGTTCAGTTCAGTTTAGTTTATGGGGGGGGGGGTTAGTTCAGTGTTAGTTCAGTTCAGTTTAGTTTAGTTTATGGGGGGGTTAGTTCAGTGTTAGTTCAGTTCAGTTTAGTTTATGGGGGGGTTAGTTCAGTGTTAGTTCAGTTCAGTTTAGTTTATGGGGGGGGTTAGTTCAGTGTTAGTTCAGTTCAGTTCAGTTCAGGGGGGGGTTAGTTCAGTGTTAGTTCAGTTCAGTTTAGTTTATGGGGGGGGGGGTTAGTTCAGTGTTAGTTCAGTTCAGTTTAGTTTATGGGGGGGGGTTAGTTCAGTGTTAGTTCAGTTCAGTTCAGTTCAGGGGGGGGTTAGTTCAGTGTTAGTTCAGTTCAGTTTAGTTTATGGGGGGGGGTTAGTTCAGTGTTAGTTCAGTTCAGTTCAGTTCAGGGGGGGGTTAGTTCAGTGTTAGTTCAGTTCAGTTTAGTTTATGGGGGGGGGTTAGTTCAGTGTTAGTTCAGTTCAGTTTAGTTTATGGGGGGGGGTTAGTTCAGTGTTAGTTCAGTTCAGTTTAGTTTATGGGGGGGTTAGTTCAGTGTTAGTTCAGTTCAGTTTAGTTTATGGGGGGGGTTAGTTCAGTGTTAGTTCAGTTCAGTTTAGTTTATGGGGGGGTTAGTTCAGTGTTAGTTCAGTTCAGTTTAGTTTATGGGGGGGGGTTAGTTCAGTGTTAGTTCAGTTCAGTTTAGTTTTTGGGGGGGTTAGTTCAGTGTTAGTTCAGTTCAGTTTAGTTTATGGGGGGGGTTAGTTCAGTGTTAGTTCAGTTCAGTTTAGTTTATGGGGGGGGGGTTAGTTCAGTGTTAGTTCAGTTCAGTTTAGTTTATGGGGGGGGGGTTAGTTCAGTGTTAGTTCAGTTCAGTTTAGTTTATGGGGGGGGGGTTAGTTCAGTGTTAGTTCAGTTCAGTTTAGTTTATGGGGGGGGTTAGTTCAGTGTTAGTTCAGTTCAGTTCAGTTTTTGGGGGGGGGGTTAGTTCAGTGTTAGTTCAGTTCAGTTTAGTTTATGGGGGGGGGGGTTAGTTCAGTGTTAGTTCAGTTCAGTTTAGTTTATGGGGGGGGTTAGTTCAGTGTTAGTTCAGTTCAGTTTAGTTTATGGGGGGGGTTAGTTCAGTGTTAGTTCAGTTCAGTTTAGTTTATGGGGGGGGGGGTTAGTTCAGTGTTAGTTCAGTTCAGTTCAGTTCAGGGGGGGTTAGTTCAGTGTCAGTTCAGTTCAGTTTAGTTTATGGGGGGGGTTAGTTCAGTGTTAGTTCAGTTGAGTTTAGTTTATGGGGGGGGGGTTAGTTCAGTGTTAGTTCAGTTCAGTTTAGTTTATGGGGGGGGGTTAGTTCAGTGTTAGTTCAGTTCAGTTTAGTTTATGGGGGGGGGGTTAGTTCAGTGTTAGTTCAGTTCAGTTTAGTTCAGAGGGGGGGGGTTAGTTCAGTGTTAGTTAAGTTCAGTTTAGTTCAGGGGGGGGTTAGTTCAGTGTTAGTTCAGTTCAGTTTAGTTTATGGGGGGGGTTAGTTCAGTGTTAGTTCGGTTCAGTTCAGTTCAGAGGGGGGGGGTTAGTGCAGTGTTAGTTCAGTTCAGTTTAGTTCAGAGGGGGGGGGGTTAGTTCAGTGTTAGTTCAGTTCAGTTCAGAGCGGGGGGGTTAGTTCAGTGTTAGTTCAGTTCAGGGGGGGGTTAGTTCAGTTCAGTTTAGTTTATGGGGGGGGTTAGTTCAGTGTTAGTTCAGTTCAGTTCAGTTCAGAGGGGGGGGGGGTTAGTGCAGTGTTAGTTCAGTTCAGTTCAGTTCAGGGGGGGGGTTAGTTCAGTGTTAGTTCAGTTCAGTTTAGTTTATGGGGGGGGTTAGTTCAGTGTTAGTTCAGTTCAGTTCAGTTCGGGGGGGGGGTTAGTTCAGTGTTAGTTCAGTTCAGTTCAGTTCAGGGGGGGGTTAGTTCAGTGTTAGTTCAGTTCAGTTTAGTTTATGGGGGGGGGGGGTTAGTTCAGTGTTAGTTCAGTTCAGTTTAGTTTATGGGGGGGTTAGTTCAGTGTTAGTTCAGTTCAGTTCAGTTTTTGGGGGGGGGGGGTTAGTTCAGTGTTAGTTCAGTTCAGTTTAGTTTATGGGGGGGGGGTTAGTTCAGTGTTAGTTCAGTTCAGTTTAGTATATGGGAGGGGTTAGTTCAGTGTTAGTTCAGTTCAGTTTAGTTTATGGGGGGGGTTAGTTCAGTGTTAGTTCAGTTCAGTTTAGTTTATGGGGGGGGTTAGTTCAGTGTTAGTTCAGTTCAGTTTAGTTTATGGGGGGGGGGTTAGTTCAGTGTTAGTTCAGTTCAGTTTAGTTTATGGGGGGGGGTTAGTTCAGTGTTAGTTCAGTTCAGTTTAGTTTATGGGGGGTTTAGTTCAGTGTTAGTTCAGTTCAGTTTAGTTCAGAGGGGGGGGGTTAGTTCAGTGTTAGTTCAGTTCAGTTTAGTTCAGGGGGGGTTAGTTCAGTGTTAGTTCAGTTCAGTTTAGTTTATGGGGGGGGTTAGTTCAGTGTTAGTTCAGTTCAGTTTAGTTTATGGGGGGGGGGTTAGTTCAGTGTTAGTTCAGTTCAGTTTAGTTTATGGGGGGGGTTAGTTCAGTGTTAGTTCAGTTCAGTTTAGTTCAGAGAAGGGGGGGTTAGTTCAGTGTTAGTTTAGTTCAGTTCAGGGGGGGGGTTATTCAGTGTTAGTTCAGTTCAGTTTAGTTTATGGGGGGGGGTTAGTTCAGTGTTAGTTCAGTTCAGTTTAGTTTATGGGGGGGGGGGGTTAGTTCAGTGTTAGTTCAGTTCAGTTTAGTTTATGGGGGGGGTTAGTTCAGTGTCAGTTCAGTTCAGTTCAGGGGGGGGGGGTTAGTTCAGTGTTAGTTCAGTTCAGTTTAGTTTATGGGGGGGGGGTTAGTTCAGTGTTAGTTCAGTTCAGTTTAGTTTATGGGGGGGGTTAGTTCAGTGTTAGTTCAGTTCAGTTTAGTTGAGAGGGGGGGGGGGGTTAGTTCAGTGTTAGTTCAGTTCAGTTTAGTTTATGGGGGGGGGTTAGTTCAGTGTTAGTTCAGTTCAGTTCAGTTCAGAGGGGGGGGGGGTTAGTTCAGTGTTAGTTCAGTTCAGTTTAGTTTATGGGGGGGGTTAGTTCAGTGTTAGTTCAGTTCAGTTTAGTTTATGGGGGGTTAGTTCAGTGTTAGTTCAGTTCTGTTAAGTTTATGGTGGGGGGTGAGTTCAGTGTTAGTTCAGTTCAGTTCAGTTTTTGGGGGGGTCAGTTCAGTGTTAGTTCAGTTCAGTTTAGTTTATGGGGGGGGGGGTTAGTTCAGTGTTAGTTCAGTTCAGTTTAGTTTTTGGGGGGGTTAGTTCAGTGTTAGTTCAGTTCAGTTTAGTTTATGGGGGGGTTAGTTCAGTGTTAGTTCAGTTCAGTTTAGTTTATGGGGGGGGTTAGTTCAGTGTTAGTTCAGTTCAGTTTAGTTTATGGGGGGGGGGGTTAGTTCAGTGTTAGTTCAGTTCAGTTTAGTTCAGGGGGGGGTTAGTTCAGTGTTAGTTCAGTTCAGTTTAGTTTATGGGGGGGGGGTTAGTTCAGTGTTAGTTCAGTTCAGTTTAGTTTATGGGGGGGGTTAGTTCAGTGTTAGTTCAGTTCAGTTTAGTTTATGGGGGGGTTAGTTCAGTGTTAGTTCAGTTCAGTTTAGTTTATGGGGGGGGGTTAGTTCAGTGTTAGTTCAGTTCAGTTTAGTTTATGGGGGGGTTAGTTCAGTGTCAGTTCAGTTCAGTTTAGTTTATGGGGGGGTTAGTTCAGTGTTAGTTCAGTTCAGTTTAGTTTATGGGGGGGGGTTAGTTCAGTGTTAGTTCAGTTCAGTTCAGAGGGGGGGGGGTTAGTTCAGTGTTAGTTCAGTTCAGTTTAGTTCAGAAAGGGGGGTTAGTTCAGTGTTAGTTCAGTTCAGTTTAGTTTATGGGGGGGGGGTTAGTTCAGT